>NC_137471.1:64669579-65269579 GCF_964235325.1 Thermobia domestica | reverse complement strand
AATCGTTGGCAGTGATTCGTCCGCTAAGTGTGACCACAGGACCCAATGAAAACCATGATATGGCGGTCCACAGCATCACCGAGTCGCCGCCATGTTTCACAGTTGGGCGGAGACACTGCAGATCATAAGCTTCTTTGGGCGTTCTCCACACATAAACACGGCCCGTGGTTGAGAATAGGGTGAAGGATGACTCATCCGACCATATCACACGTTTCCGGTCCTCAACGGTCGAAGTTGCATGGTCGCGGCACCATTTGCGGCGTGCGAAAGCGTTATGGTCCCTGATGAGCGATTTGGCCCGTGCAACACGACCCCGTAAGTTCATGCCATGTAATTCGCGGCACACTATGATTGTCGAAACAGGGTGTGGGAGGTGCTGATTGAGTTACTCCGTCACTTGCTCCGCAGTGGCACGACGGTTCTGCGTGACAATGCGCTTTAATACCCGGCGTGATCTGTCACTCATGATTTTCTTCCGCCCACTGTTCCGCTCCCCCGATGTGGTTTTCCCGTGTGGTGTGTAGGCCGTCGTCACCTTCGACACTGTCCCACGCGACACACCTAACACAGTAGCCACTGCCGTCACACTCACTCCACATAACCGCACACCAACAATTTGCCCTCTTTGAAATTCTGAGAGGTCTCCCATTTTGCACTATCTCCGTCTGCTGCAGCCACTGGACACTGCTGTTCCAGTGCGCCTGACGTAGTATGGAGACCGACCTAACACACCACCACCAGCGGTCCGGTGCTGCGGGCGCCATGACACCACTGCCAACCCATACATCTGACGTGTTGCCAACTACAGGTGTTTCCATTTTTCTGATCACGATCTGTACCTTTTGTTTATCCTTTCTTCCACTATTAATTTGTGCGTAGACAAAATGGATTCGAATATGGTCGGTAAACTCAATCATTGGAGACGATACATAAGTTCGACAAGTATTCCAGATTTTCGGCTTCGCAATAACAATGGCCCACCCTTCGCATTTGAAGCATTCCATTCTTACTATAGACGAAGGAATATTAAGCTCATTCCAGTGGCGTAGCCAGGGGGGTTCACCCAGCTAAAGCCTCCCTCTTAGTCCAGTGTAATGAAAATTTATTATGCTTATATGAAATATGTTCTATGTTACCTTGATGTTACGATGTTATTTTTGGTAATTTATCACAAAAAAGTGTTGTTCGCCAGAAGCCTTATTTAACCCTTCATAAGAATTCATCAAACTAATTATACGGCGTATTCTAAATCTTTATCAGTACTTTCTCTGTAGCGTATGTATCAAAATTTACCACCTGCTGTAGGTAGAAATGGAACACAGTCAGTGAACTGAATGCAGAAGCTCGTAGCGCACAAAGCTGTGGAACACGTCTATTAATACAAAACTTGGTACACACATTTCTTATCACCTATAGTATTTAGTTAGATACATTTGAATTGTGTGCTTCTACCCGGGGCCACTCCAGAGGAGTCCAAATTTGATGGGAGGGATTTCAGGAGGGAATTTTCCCGACATTCTTCCAATTTTCCTTGTTCAAGTACGTTATGGACCTCAATACATAGCACCTCTGATAAGCTTGTTTCATGCTGAAAAGAATGAACTATAAACCATTACTTTCCAATGAACAGTGTTGATGGAATAGCTATTTCACTGCGAGTCTACAATTTTCTTTATACTAACAGTGTTAATGGGCCTCAGGAACTTACTCCGTTGTCCATGGTACCTAATTTTTTGTGCATGAACATATCTTTGTTAGGTTTATCGAATGGACTACGTTTGATTCGGATGTCCGGATGACTCGTTCATGTCTATTCCTTGTGAACAAAAACATAAAGACTGGACTGATAAACAATGGAAGAGGTTACACTGAACGGACGAATCTAAGTTTCAACTTTTCAATTTCCGACGATAGTTTTTTGTATGTCTCCCTTTCCGTAAAGCGCTTTTATCCCGACTGTGCAATGCCTACAGTCAAACACGGAAAAGGCAGTGCCACTGTGTGAGGATGTTCTACAGGCGATCAGATTGGCGATTTAGTCCAAACCAACGGAACAATAAACAAAAACTTGTATCGAAACATTTAAGTGAGGCATGCAATTCCATTAGGAAGGAGGGTTTTGGACCGTAACTTTGTACTGCAATAGCATAACGATCCCAAATAATCCTCCAAGTTGTGCAAGAGGACGCTCACATCATCACAAAAATGGAATACAAGGCTACAGTCACCGGATTTGTCATCCATCGAGTTCTTGTGAGATGAATTATCTTAACAGTCCGTGAACACATGCCAACAAATACTGAAAATCTTTGGAAGATTCTCAATGCTGTTGGGCCCGCATAGCTTCGCAAAAGTTGGATAAATTGATCAAGCAAGTACTTAGAATTTGTAAAGCTCTTCTCAAGGCTAAGGTCGGAATTTCGATAAACGCAAATATCCTCAATCAATTGGGCTCAATAGAAACAAGGCAGTGTATTTTCGAGTCCTTATGTGAACACTAATGCTTATTTTGAAAAACAAGTTCAACAAACAGAGTTGAGTTGAGTTGATTTTGAGTTTAACGCCCCGTTCAGCAGCGAGGCTATATGAGACGAGGACCTACTGATTAACGTGGAATCCGAACCACATGAGCTCCCGCCGGGAATCTTAACAAACAGAGGTTTGTATGAATACAGTGTATTTTGTTTGAAAAAATCTGAAAAATCAATAGTGTGCTCAGATTTAAGGTGGGAAGATGATTGCTGGAAATGGACTGAGAATGAGTTTGTGAAAAGAGGCATAAAAATAACTCAATTAGAAGATGGAATAAGAAAGTTGAGAAAACGACTTACAAAGGAGGTTGAAGTACGAATTAGAAGAAAGACACTATTTAGATGTTGGAGGAATATTTAGAAAAATGAAAGAGAAGGAATACTATTAGAAATACTTACTAATCGGCGCTACAGTCCATGTAGGACTGGGGCCTCCTCAACTACACGTCTTCATTCTTCTCTTTCCATGGCCTTAGTTCTCCAACGTCGTATTCCCAATTCTCTCGTTTTGTTCTACGTCTTGTAACTATCTCAGCCTAGGTTTTTCGGCCAATCTTCTTTCTTCTGGCCTTCCATTTAGCACTCTTTTCGGTAGTCGGTCCTCGTCCATGCGTTGAACATGGCCTACCCACTTTATTCTTCGTTTAATGTGTGCTACTATATCTAAACCTTTATATATTTGGCACAGTTCTTCATTTGTTTCTTATCCTATACGATTCTTCTATCTTTTTTGATCCGTATATATTTCTTAAAAATTTTCTCTCCCATCGCAGTAATAATGTTTTGTTTCCTTTAGTTAGAGTTCATGCCTCGCTAGCATGTCATTATTGGCCTTAGGATTGTTTTATATATGGTTTTCTTTACCTGTCGTGATATCCTTTTGAAACTGATGATTTTCTGTGACGCGTATAAGCACCTGTTTCCTGCTGCTACTCTTGCTTTAATATCAGTTTTTATGTCACTTGTTTCAGTCACTATTGTATCAAGATACTTAAACAGATCCGTTTGTTCGAACGTATAATTCAGCATGTTTTTGTTCTTTAGTTCTTTTGCGTTTCCTCTTATTGTTAGCATATACTTCGTTTTCCCTCGTTTATGCATAGCCCGAGGTTTTTCACTTCTCTTTCAAACTCTCCAAACGCTCCTGTTAGGCCCGTTTCCGTCCATGTTGATATTACCACGTCGTCTGCATGTGCCATGTGCAGTGTTATCCTGTTATTTGTGCATCCTCCTGGATTTGTTTTGATTGCTGTTGCTGCTTGTTCTAGTGCAATGTTAAAGAGCACCGGAGAGAAGGGATCTCCATGTCTTACAAGGCAGGGTACCCAGGTGTAACACGCCGATTGTGATAAGATTGCACAGACATAAAGAACATCGAAAAAGACGCGACACGTATTTTTTTTATATATATATATATATATCGGCCAACAAGCACATTGAAAGGGTCAAATAGAGGCATAAAAATGGGGTCAAAATGAGATTATGTGGAATATAGCGAGAACGAGAAGAGATATCAGAAAAGTTTAAATGTACGAAGTACTACTCATAGTCGACGCAATTCAACGAGGTAGAACGCACCCATGAGAAGAGCATAACATCCGCAAATGGACCAATCACATGTACATTGTCACAATGTGTTACGGAAATGAGCGAAAAGAGTGACAAGGAGCAGGAAGAAAGAAGAAACGAAAACAGAAAATAAGTGTTTTTTCTTTGGGTGCATATGTTGCCCGTATGCGAAAGAGACGCAGATTTATCTCAATACCCGAAGATGGGATAACATGGAAACGCCGTTCATATAGACAGCCAGCGAAACAGCACTGCGCGAGGGGTTGCATATATTGCGTAATGAGAACAACGATGAGATGGATGTTGGAAACGAAAATGTGTGTAGGCAGTAGTAACACAAAAACAAAATTGTTACTATTACTGTTATGTTGTACGCCTATTTTCGTAGTGATATAATGTTGATAGTCATGTGTGGTACTAATATTAATGTTGCTGTTTATCTTATGTATATGAACCACCTGTTATTACATTCTACTGTGCTATGAATTTTTGTTCCCATTGATCGATATATGCAACCCACTACGCAGTACTGTCTCGCTGACTGCCTATACGAATGGCCTTTGCATCCTTCCTGCGTGTTATCCCATCTTCATGCATTGAGATAAATCTGCGTTTTTTTCGCATATGGGTGATGTATGCACCCAAAGCAAAAATACTTATTTTCTGTTTTCGTTTCTTCTTTCTTCCTGCTCCTTACCACCCTTTTCGCTCATTTCCGTAACACATTATGACGATGTTGTACACGTGATTGGTCCATTTCCGGATGTTCTGCTCTCTTCTCATGGGTGCATTTTACCTCATTGAATTGCATCGACTATGATTAGTATTTCGTACATTTAACCTTTTCCGATATCTCTTCTTGTTCTCGCTATATTCCACATAATATCATTTTGACTCCATTTTTATGCCCCTATTTGACCCTTTCAATGCGCTTGTTGGCCAATATAAAAAAATACGTGCCGCTTGTTTTTCAATGTTCTTTATGTCTGTGCAATCTTATCACAGTCGGTGTGTTACACCTGGGTGCTCTGCCTTGTTAGTCCCCTATTTATTTCAAATTCTTCCGATCTGATGTTCTGTACCTTAACTTTCCCTTTTGCGTCTTTCAGAGTCATTGCTATCAATTTTCTCAGTTTATGTTGTAATCCCATCCTTTTTAGGCTCCTCATTAATTCTATTCTATTTAGGCTGTCGTAGGCTTGTCTGAAGTCTATGAACAGATGATTTAGATTTACATTATATTCGTATGTTTTCTCCATAATTTGTTTAATGAAAAATATGTGGTCTAGAGTTGATCTTCCCGGTCTGAATCCTGCCTGGTATTCGCCCAGTATTTCTTGTGCCCATTTTGAGACTTTTCTATTGAGTATTATTGCTAATATATTATATACCGTTGCCAAAAGAGCTATGCTTCTGTAGTTGTTGCACTCCATTTTGCAACATTTTTTGTGTATAGGGACGATTTCTGTTGGATACCATTCTCTGCGCATTTCTTCCTTTAACCAGATATCAGATTATGAATTAGTTTGTGAAATTGCGGTCCTGCCTTCTTTAGCATTCCGCCGGTATCCCGTCTGTCCCAGCTGCCTTATTATTCTTTAAGCATCTTATTACCTCTCTTATTTCTTCTTCATCTGGCCCTTTTGTTACTACTTGCTCTTGTGACTCCCGTTCAAATTCCTCTGTTTCCATATCGTCCATTCTAGGTCTTGCTCCGTTGTCTGTTTCATCTTCCGTTTTAGGGTTTAACAATTCCTGAAAATATTCTTTCCATCTGTTCGTGATCTCCTCTTGTCCTGTGGTGATTGATCCATCCTTTCTCCTACATGCTTCTACTCTTGGCTGATATCCTATCCTAAAATCTTTAATCCCTTTTTAAAATTTCCTGTTTTCTCTAGCTCCGTGACTCTCCTGAAGGTCAAGTATATTTTTTCTTTCACATTCTCTTTTTTAACTTCTGATCAGTTTGCTGTGTTATTTCTATTTTCCTGGTATTTCTCTTAGCTGGCTTTGGTTTCCATCTGTAGCCACTTTCGCCTTGCTTCGTCGTTTCTTGGATCGCTTTATCACACTCTTCGTCGTACCATTCCGTTCTTCTATTTCTCTTTCTCATTCCGATCACTTCTTGTGTCGTATCTTTCAATATTCTTTTTATAGCTTCCCATTTTTCTTCGGTGCTCCCTTCTTCCTTCCAGTAAAGTTCGGTTCTTTTACTTACCTCCTCTTCGTATTTTTGTGTAATAACTTTCTACTGAAATTTACTCAAGTCATAAATTTTGTTTTCCTCCATGTAGCTCTTTTCCCTCATGAATATTCTTTGTTTGTATTTGATCCCGACTAGAAAATGATTGGTGTTGCAGTCCGCACCTCGATAGCTTCTTACATCCTCAATGTCTGTCGCGTGTTTCCCATCGATCATCACATGATCTATCTGATTTTTTGTCCGTCCATCAGGAGATCCAAGTTTCTTTATGAATTTCTTTATGCGGAAAAATGTGCTGCTTATTTTCATGTTTCTTGTTGCTGCAAAATCTATCATTCTTAATCCATTCTCACTCGTTTCTTCATGTTTACTATGTTTTCCTATTGTTGGTTTCCAAATGTTTTTCTTATCAATCTTTGCGTTCCAATCTCCCAGAATTATTTTTACATCATGCTTTGGAGAGTTCTCATATACATTTCCTAGTTGATCATAGAAGGAGTCCTTTCCTATTTCCTCTTTCTCTTCCGTCGGAGCGTGGATACTAATCAGAGTAATATTAAAGAATGTTCCTTTTATTCTTATCTTGTATGTTTATGGATCTATTGTCTGGTAGTCTATTACCGCATGCATAACTCTATTGTGTATTGCAAAGCCAGTCCCGAACACATATTGTTTTTTTCCACTGTTTATGATTATATATTCTTTTAGAGATATCAATTCTACGTCTTTCCATCTTATTTCTTGTAATGCAGCGATTTGTATGTTACATCTCTGTAGCTCATTCTCCAGATTTCTCGCAACTCCAGGTTGGCCTAGGCTTCTCATATTTCATGTAGCCAGTTTCATCTCCAATCTGCACCAAGGTCATGGTCCTCTATTGTCCGTCCGGCTCATTCTTCGTTGAGGTTTCTGAATATATATATATATATATATATATATATATATATATATATATATATATATATATATATATATTTACAGGGTCGGGTTAACACCTAATCCCCAGGTCATCTTCTCCTAGCCTTTGTAGGTTCCTCTGCTAACTGCAAGGCAGTAGTGCTGATTTGTCCCCCCTGGGGTGAATGCCGGTACCCACCATATCTGATGGGTGTTTCCCTATCCGCCACCTGGAGAGGCGCCTGGTGGGAGTCCAGCATCTCTCGCAGGATATTATTAGAAATATTCGTTCTGTTACTAAATTTTAAGAAACGTAGGATAAGATATTGAGCATTATTGCGCTCAAGCTTTCGCAAAAATTACGGTGCGTACCAGTACCCAAAACATGCAAAAATCAATTAAAACTACTAATTAAGACTACTAATTACTAATTACTACTTAAATTACTAATTACTACTTAAATTACTAATTACTAATTAAAACTACTAATTTTAGAAACTAAAAATGCAGATTTTGCGTTGCGTTGACGTAAACCGTTATGGAATGGACTCGTGTGTTTACAGTTATTGTAAGGGGAAATCGTTATAAATAGCACTGTCTGCACATGAAAATATGATGGTTGTTGATAGATATGAGACTGTTTCAAAGCGAAGCCGTGATGTATTAAAAGATTGTATAGGATGACGTGTAAGTTGTTATTTAATAGTGTACTTAATTAGTAGCAACAGGCACCTTCCTCATTGATCGCTTGCAATTTGGAATACTGTCAGAAGAACGATATTGTATGTTCTGCTTACCCTCACATACTATTCCCATGTGCATTTTCAAGACCATCAAGACTTATTACTATAACAACACAACAGAATGGCAGCAACAAAATCCAAACATGAAAATGGAAATGTTCATTTTAACGAGTCCACAAGTACGGAAGGGCTAACTTTCCGCAGATGGCGGCACCGGATTAGACCTAGATGAACCTGTTTTCAACATTATATTACTATTTATTTGTTGTTATTTCAACATACCCTACCTAGAATCACTACTCTTTTTCACCGTTTATTCATAATTGAGGAGTTCGATGTAATAAGGACGTAAGCGAGTTTACGCCCTTTTGCATCAAACGCATTTGTGGCTTTTGCCATGCTTGTTTAGTCTCCTGGTAACATTTCAATTCAATATCGGAATAAAATGCTGCATATTACATTGGTTTTTTTTTTTTTTTTTTTTTTTTTTTAATGTCAACATCGTTTTTCTCCAATTGCATGTTTCAGACTTACGCCCTTTGCGCAAAATTAGTATGCTCCAATCCAACTTTTAAGCGTTCCAAACTACGATGCACTTTTCAGATATAACAAAAAGTAATCAATCTTTACCTTCCCATGTTTCCAACCAGCACTATAAACAATACCCACTACAATACGAACGGACATTTGGTAACTCTACTATTGTGTAGGCCTACGTCACTGTTTTTGCTGTAGACGCTGCAAGTCGTCCTAATTTGGAAAATATATTAAGGCCTGTAACTTCTTTTAAGTATTATAGCAAGATGCATTATTAATTTTCTTTATTATTATATTTCTACTACTTTTAAATTATTATTGCGTCATTATCCAACAGTTTGTAGAAAATTACATTTTGTAATAAACTTCTGTAATTCTCATAACCCAATGGTGTTAATATATCTATCCGAATAATCTTCCTCAATTGCAATTATTTTTGTTCGAGAGTGTAAACCGAATAATTGTGTAACACTGGTACATAATTTTCGATCTAGTACAATAATCTTCCAAACAAAGGGGGAATTTAACTGTAATATTACTTTAGAACAGGGGTAAAAGTGGATCTGAAAAGGTAGGGAGACGGTAGGTAGCGATATGATGTCACGTCGTCCCCCTGCCTATGTTTGCCCATTGTAAATTTTTAGGAACTGGGGAGACGCCGCACATTATTTTTGGAGGTGGGGGTCGGCGTTCCCCCGCACTATTACCCCTGTTTTGGAGCGAAAATACAGCTAATGCTTTTCCATCAATTTTGCATAAAGTTGAAACTACTCGTTTAGCTCCGCTGTACCCTAATGTTTATTTTGAGTAACTAAGGAATGAAAACTTTCATCGTTAGAAAAACAGAATAGTATCGACAGTTTGAGTTTGAATTTGAACATTGATTAAATAATTTGTATGCTAGTACAAAATGGATTAGCTATACCAACATAATATTCTACAGTTCGTACTTAAATTATATTTAGTAAATGAAAGAAAATATACTGCAAATTTCCTCCCTGGATAAATATTCTAAGACAGTGGTTCTCAACCTAATTCCTATTACGACCCCCATTTTACCACATTCTCTTGCCAGCGACCACCTTATAATTTCTGGCTTGTAATAAGCATGTATGGGATTTTTAATATACCTATTACGGAGATCTCACGATATCCATCTATTTCTATAATAGTAGAACCCATTTCTTGTATATAGTGGGTACAGTAACTTCCCTAAAAGCGAATGGACTAAAACCAAATTTGGTAAGTTCATTCATATTACAAATATCGAATCCGCTCCGTCATACTGTTTCAAAATGGAGGCCATTTGAAAATTTTAAAACTTCATAAATCCTTTAATTTGGGGTCATATGATTAAAAAAATAAAGCGATTTCTGATTTTGGTTTAAAAATCTCGGACAGTTGTTAAAAAAAGTTGAGTATTTTAAGTGACGTGATAATGTGCGTCACGAAGATTGAACTGGACATTGCCACACAAGCGAAATCACACCATGCTCAGGTATCTCATTAGCATTCAATTTTAATTATATTTCATTATGCAGGTTTTGTCGCACTTGTATTTTCTGTTATTTCAATATACAGTTCTCATTAGTTTCATATCGCACCTCTTTCATTTAGGCTAAATTGATTTTTAAATAACTTTGCACCTGTTAAAAATGTTTAGTAGGCCTTTTTTTTGCACTTAACAATATGTATAAAAATAAAAATATGCCTATCAGAGCAAAATTCAAAATATTCATTTAAAAATATTTTCCGGTATATATTCTAATCATATCTATCTCTTCTACTTATCTTCACGACCGCCAGGTTGAGAAACCCTATTCTAAGAGGACTGAGGACCACTAGCGGATCCAGAAGGATCGTTTGGGAGGGGCGGTTCGCTTTGTCGAAGATGAGCGTAGCTTCAAGGTGACCAGTATTTAATTTGCAAGAATGGGACTCATATGAATCCGGGGCTGGAAGGGGTTGAAAAAAAAGATTCCCAGATTTTACTTTGGGACCCGAATTTTTTTTTTTTTTTTTTTTTTTTTTTTGTAATGGGAGTATTTTTTCTGTAGATTTAAATTAAATACGTACTTCCGTTTCGGAGACGTGACGGTATCATGATTCACTTCACACACAGTCACCGCAACATATGAGATGCACTGTCTGGCACAGTACTTGCACAAAAGAAAATACTGTATTGACGATATCATTCATTTTAACGAAAGAGTGTACAATTTGCTCTAATCATTTCTATTTTGAGTAACTTGCGGGACAGCAGTTAGAAAAATTAATACAAAATTAATCTATCTCTATAATTGTGTGGGGTCCACGAAACATAGTATAATTATAGTTATGTTTACAACAACAATAAAATTACCTAGGTATATTATACTAGCCTTCGTCTAGGTGGGGCTCGCCCCAGATCCCCAATCTGGTC
This sequence comes from Thermobia domestica, assembly GCF_964235325.1. NCBI lineage: Eukaryota > Metazoa > Arthropoda > Insecta > Zygentoma > Lepismatidae > Thermobia > Thermobia domestica. The sequence goes on along the minus strand of NC_137471.1, from coordinate 65,258,677 downwards.
GACATACTGCCGTAGCAGATGTTCCTACGTGGTACTGTGGCACAATACTTCGCGTTCTTCCTTCTGCCTTTCATATAGAATTGGATCGAGCTAAGACTGTGTCACGAAATTCAAACACCTCGTAAGGCATTTTAATGAACCAGCCCCACCTTTTTTCCTTCTCTTCTACGTTAAGTGAAAAGAACGTTCAAATAAATGTTGAATTATTTTAAATGAAAAATCAAACTACCAACTTTCATGTTTCTAACCGCAAGGGATCCCGAGATATGGCATCTTATAATAATAATAATAATAATAATAATAATAATAATAATAATAAAATTAATAATAATAATCCCACCCCTTTTCTTCCCTTCTAGGTAAAATATAAAAAATGCTGCTATACGTATTGAATTATTTTAAGTGGAAAGTCCATATACGAAATTTCATGTTTGTAACCTTCAAAGATTCTTAGATATTGATATCTTATTATAATATTTGCAATCGCCGCCACTTTTTATTTCCATCTCTTTTTTGTCCGTTTTACTATATCAAAAAAAAAAAGTTGAAACGCGCGTCAAATTATTTTAAATGAGAAATCCAAATGCCAAATTTCAAGTCTCTAGTCGTAACGGATTCGAAGAGATGGCCATCTTATTAAAGTAATTTCCACCCCATTCTTCCTTTCTTTCTTCGAATTAAAAAAAAAAATCCTTCCTTAGTAATACCCTACGTAACAAATCTTATATACTGTCCTAATTTCAAGTTTCTAGCTTAAGTGGTTTGGCCTGTACGAAGTTACTCACTCAGGATTTCGTCTTTTATGTATGAATTACAATAACAAACTTGTGTTATTTCTCAAGAAAATATGAAATGCCATTTGAAGTCATAATAAATCCCTGGTCCCTTCTTAATGTTTCCGTGTTGAACCCCAAAAGTCACGGCTCTCTTTTTTGATCTAGTAGCTAGCGAACGTACCTTTGATCTTTGATGCAAGGGGTTCTGTCGTTTGATTCCCGGTGAGTGAGCATCGAACGCACTACAGTGGTTCAGATCCAACTTTAAACTCTAGTCCTCGTAATGTAAAGCATCGCTTTTGGCAAACGACGTAAATACATATTAATCAATCAACCAACTAAAAAGTCTCAGTTTCAGAGAGCTTTCCGGTAAGGAGCGCTGAAGATTCTATATTTCTCTTTATTCAAGGTAAAGGTACTTGAAGTTTCAGGACCTGAATTCCATTCCCATATCCTTTTTCTAGGACACAATTTTAAAATATACGTTTTTAGTTCAAAGAGTGAGCCGTCTTACCCTCCTTCTTACAGCTGTTCGTCCAACGAATGAATCATATTCTCGCTCCTTTGGGGCTTATGGTGACCGCCCCAAGGAACTAGGGAGAACCGTATTCACAATTCAAATTTGTCTGTATTAAATACTATTAAGTACCACACATTTTGATTAGACTCTGCTACGCTTGTCACACATATTGGATCGGTCGGGAAAAAAAAAAAACATGTTAGTATTTCCCAATGATAAATGCTGAAAGTTCAAAAAACCCTTTGGAGGGGGCGGTCGCCCCCTCCGCCCTCCCCGTGGATCCGCCAGTGCTGAGGACACACTTAATTATTTTAGGGATTTTCTCTCTCTCTCCCTATAGGCTCTTTATATACATATATACACTCGTGGGCGTATATGTATATTTGCGGCGTTATTGCCGTACCTATATATACGTAAAAAACACATTAATTTTGTAGATGTATGATCTCAACCCTTTGTGTGTATGGATATGCAGTGTTTCTTCAAAATTGTTAGTACTTTGTAAGATATGAGAATTCTATAATGCTGTCATTGAAAAAGCATAAACTTTATACGTTACATACCGACTTCTTTTAGTTATTCCCTTTATCCACAAACATATTCTTTATTTATTTTATATTATTGTTTTCTATGTGGAACGAGAAAGACAAAAATGATGAGTCTGTAAATAGTACCTTGGAAAAGCTACGTTCTGGCCATATGAGTGGGAATCCTGGTCTAGGATTTATATCAAGTATACGTGGTTTCTGTGAAAATCTAAAATGTTATATGTTTGCAGGGATGTAATGTAATCAATACACATTGAATGATAATGTATTATATTCTCAGGAAATTACCAAATTGAATTACTGTTTGAAACGGTATATAGGCAATTGCAAGTGATGGGCATTGCTAGCTTACGAAAATGGCGTCGCCAGACCCTTTTACGGAGTTCATTCCAAGAAATGAAGGCAGAACCCTTAATAGTAACACAAAACGCTAAATGTATGATGTTTGTTGAATAACTACAAGAGATATTCCCTCCGTTTTAGGTACACGTGATTGAGTTATGTTACTAAAACATGTGAAGAAAATGCAGAACAGCTACCCTTGCTTTCCTTGACTACAGTGGTGATTTCAAATTTCCCCTAGGATTGGGGGCTAAAATAAATACTGTGAATATATTGGTAGTTTACATTGAATATGAACAGAGAGATGGCTTTGGGGTATTTTTTTCTCAGGCCACCTTCTAAAATCATCATTGTTTGAGTAACAGCTGTTGAGTTTAACTGTTGCCCTTCTGCCTTTAACATAAACATTGTAGGCGCAAAATAATTATATTTCCAATTGTTTAGAATCCTAAAATTTGTAGTATTTCGCACTTTTTCCTGAAATAAACATAATGAAACAAGCCTTGCGTTATTTTCCACTTAGATAAAAATGAAAAAGTTTATACTAAAAAAAAAAAAAACTATTCAACAAAATAAGTGAAACTATTTTTCAAAATGTTTCAACTGTATTCAAAAATTATAATGTGGTCTCTTTGTAGCCATGTGGTGGTTGGTGTGGTACAGTGTAGTCGAGCGGTCTAAGGCGTTAAGAAGCCCATTGGCTTCATTCAAGTACCTCTGAAGAGCATGCGCGTCTTTTTAAATAAATAACCTCGAAGTTTGTGGGTTCGTGTCCCTGTCGTACTGAGTTAAGAAAAAAGCGAACAAGGGTCTTATTTCGTTATCAACTTTCGCAAAAATTGAGAAGCGTAATGCAACGCAAAACTATTAAAAATCAATATTGCTGTCAACTACCGCAAACTCAGTGTTGGGTAAGTTACTTGTAAAAATGTAACGCGTTACAAGTTACTTTACTTTCTCTTAAAATGTAACGCGTTAGTAACGCGTTACTTGCCCCAGAAAAGTAACTCTTACTTTACTTCGAAAGTAACGCGTTACTTTTAGGTCCGAAACTTTAAAAATGTGAAAAAAATATGACTTCAATTTTCCGTACTACTATTACTTATTATTATTATTATTATTATTATTATTATTATTATTATTATTATTATTATTATTATTATTATTAATTATAACAACACTGTATATAAAAATGAAAGATAGGCGGTTTGTATTTGAATATTAAAAAACTAGTTGATTGCCGTCCTCGGTAGTCGTGAAGTCTAGGAGTCAAGGACATTGTTCATGAGCTTCTGAATTTAGGTTGAGGGTCTCGGTTGAGTATTCGGGCTCGAGCCAAACAATGTTAAAAGTTATAGGTCACTGGCCAAATATCTTCAAAACTGCTCGGCCCGGGTTTAGAATTGTAAAGGACTCGAGCAGCTCGGCTCACAGCTCATTCACTATCGACCCGAACCAAGAAGTGAGCCGAACCAACAGCTCACCCAACCGACTCGGCTACAGCCCTCGGCTCAGTTGAGGCGAATCGAGCAAATGGCTCATCTCTATTAAGGCAGCTCGAGCCGATGGTTCACCCCAAGTTAGCCGGCTCGAGCCATCTTCTCAGTTGAGCCGAGCCGAGCTGAGCTTGTTATAAAAAATCTCTTGTGATCTCGCTATGGAGACGAGACGAGATGCGAGCAGTGTCCCCTCTCGTGAGCAACATTAAAAGTATTCCATGTTACTGTTTAGCTTACATTTCTCATGGCTTTCGTTTTCCAGTGTAATCAGACCATGATTTCAAGACGACTTAAAACGAACGAGCCATTTATCAAACTCGACTGGGCTCGAAACTCGACGCGAAAAACTGAATCGGCTCGGAACTCGACTCGAGGATATTACTCTTGGCTTGACTCGAAACTCGACGCGAAAAACTGAATCGGCTCGGAACTCGACTCGAGGATATTACCCTTGACTTGACTCGAAACTCGACTTGAATTCGAGTCGAGTCGAGTTTTAGCTTAACTCGTGCTCATCCCTATGCGTTAGAAAAAATGGTTGCTTATTAATATTTCTGCTAAACTAATTATATAATAATAACAATGTTGTTATGTAAAATTAAAAATAAAGAATATAGAGAAACATTACACTACTCTATAATCAACGGGACTCTGGGATAAGCAAACTGATCTGAAAGAACTCCAATATTACATACCATCAGCAAACTATTTTCTAGTAATAAAGTAGGCCTGTTCATCAGAACACAGTTTATTCATATTAACCACTTATTGTAAATCGTTAATTATGGCACCCTAGTTGTTGATAACTATTTTCTGCCGGGACACTTCAGACACTTTACTTTTAAATTCTGTCCACCATCATCCTCAGCTCTTAAGAAAAAAAATATATCCTTTCAAATGTTCGAACTGTAAAAATATTTTCGATCTCCATCTTTATAAAAACAACACCAATCAAAGTAAAATAGACTACCGGTATCATTTCACTCCTAGTTCACTCACTGAATGTATTGATTTGGAGCTGTCAAAATCTACGACAAAATCTTCCAGGTGCTTGCAATCAGTACACGTGATTTCCCTAAGGCTGTCCTCATCTTCAAAAAACAGCAAGTGGCACTACGAACTTGTCTGTTTCTCTGTGTATCTGTGACTGTTGGTCATTGACATACGTAGTTCATGCTCGATTGTTTCATTCTGAGAAATTCACTTAAGGAAAGAAACATTTGGTTCCGAAAAAATATATATATATACATATATTGTAGTTACTCATCCGAAATGTAACGCGAAAAAAGTAACGCAAACTATTTACGTTACTTAAAAATTTGTAACGCGTTACCGTTACAGTTACTTAGGAAAAAATGTAACGCGTTACTGGGAAACGTTACTTAAAAAGTAACGCGTTACAAGTAACGCGTTACTAGCGTTACGTTACTTCCCAACACTGCGCAAACTAAAATGCGGGTTTTGTGTTACGTTAACGCAAACCGTTACAGAATGGGATTCTAAGATTATGGAGACCCAATATGCCAACTGGAGCGACATAAATATTATATATATATAGAAAAGGAAAGTTAAACTGGATTCAACAGTAAAAAAGCTTGCAACACTGCCAAATTCATGGTGACGCCACTGACGTATGTGCTTCATTACATCCTTGAATTGTGATTATTTTTTATTGAAATCACATATAATAAAGGTTTCTTTTATAATTATAATAATAGAAATAGTGATAGTCTTCCTTCCAAGATGTTCTTAATTATTGGGAAATAAATAATTTCTTAAATATTTCTGTTTGTTTTATTTGAAACATGAGAGAAAAATATAGGAAATCACGACGAAAAAATATAGGTGGTTTCGTGAAGCTGTGAAAAAGGAACATTTCAATTATTCAATAAGTAGAAATAAAAAATGCACATGGAAATTACACCAGTTGTTATATGACCTAACTAAATGGGCAATTATCTCGTTGTAAAATTATATGAGTGTTTCTTGGTGTTTTCGTACGTAGCTCACCTGTACTAAGCAACGACTATAAGGAAAGTGCAAAAAAGATCAGCATCAGAAAATCAATGTTTGTAAGTATACGTCTCCAAGATGTAAATAATTTCATGACTTGGAGGATCCTATCATTTCTATGTTAATTCCTTTTGACTACTGACTATGTGTAACATATCCTACAATTATTTGCCTACATTTAGTGCAGGAAGTATTGATACACCCACATAAATTATTTATGAGTCTTTAAAATCACTACTCCATAGATTTTTTTTATTAAATACAACGAAACTATTTTTGTTTCATTTTGTAGGTGTATGAATACTTTTTGCGCTAACTGTATATTGTTTGGTGTAATTATCTTTAGACAATAAGCAGGAAAGGACGAAACACAGTCTCCATAACCACCTTACTGTGGGGACAAAATGCACTCCAACCACCCACACCTTATTTCCTTATGTTATTTTCACAAGTGGAAGTAGCAATGCCACAAAAATATAGGTTGTTTCGTTAAAATGTAGGAAATATAGCAAAAGACGCAAATATATAGGAAAATTGGAAAGCCTGCCTTAGCATTGCTAATAAAATTTGCACCTTCGCAAAAATGGTCACTCCATAAATTCTTTGCCAGAGGTGTCTTCGATATGGGTTACTCAATTTTTAGACTTCCAAATTATGCCATGCGTAAGTGTCCGAAGTTTCGTAGAACGGTTCTGTCCGTCCGTGTCGACACGTATGAGAGCAAAAACGATAAATATACGGAAGCAATTTTTTCCAATCGATTCAGCGTACCAAGAATAGCTTCCATCTCCTCCATCAATCTCCTATTGAAACCAGATGTGGTAGAAATGAACCATTTCCGGTTCCAACGTTGATCGCCATAAGACAAATATTGTAATTAATAACTACAAACGGGTTTTTGGAGTCAATTTAACGTGGGCGAAAACAGGAGCTCTCCCCCAAAATCGAAAGTTATTGAAATTTACTAGTACTTCAGATTTCAATATTGCTTTACATTGAGGGGAAATAGTAAAGGGATCTCGAGCGGTTTGTTTAGCATTGATTCAGCACCCCGAGTTCTATCCCCTCTATTTACTCTCAAGACAAACCGCAAGTTGTAGAAATTAACAACTTCCGTTGCAACTTTAATAGTCATAGATCAAAAACTGAGCGCGCGAACCGAATCAGCGTCCTCTGAAAACACCATCTGCACTCCTTCAACACACTACTAAAAGGGAAAAGTGATATAAATTTACTAGTACTTGTGGTTTCAATATTGATTTCCACTGAGCAAAGCAGTAATATCGAGAAGCATTTTTTCAAAATAGATTCAGTGTCCATATCCGTTAACTTTCTATTCGAAACGGAAGTGGCAGAATAATCCATTGCCGGTTTCAATCTTCCATACGACAAAAACGATAACACAGGGATTTTTTTTCAATCGATTCAGCGGCTTAAGAAAACAATCTTTCATGGATATCTAATACAGCGGATGCGTGCAACGGTAATATTTATATTTTCTCGATTGTTTATATTTTTGGATCCATGTATATCTGGTTTACGAATAAATTTCTTCTGAATTGTACCTTAATTCAAAGAGAAAGAAAAAGAATAGGAAATAATTTATAATGTTACACTGATAAATGTTGATTTTGTAAACTTTATATTTCAAGCTTGTATTATTAATTTGTTCTTCCAGTAACGATTCGTTTTTGTTTATAGTTGCTTAGAAAAAAATGAAATCTCTGAGTTTTACGTCCCACGATTATGCCGGTTAGGCTAAAGGAGACGGTGATTATGAGAGATGAGTGAAATGGTGGAATGAAGAAAGTGGGAGGAAACGGGAGAACCCCGAGGAAACCCACGAGCACGGTGTTTGTCCACCACAAAGTTCACTTGGCGGGGACTGGGATCGAACCCGGGACCCCAAGCACCAGAGGTGAACGCTCTACCACTGAGCCACCGCGCCCCCCTATAGTTGCTTAGAAACGATTATAGAACGAGTTGATATATGGAAAGTGGTGAGCTTTCTATCGAATCTTAGTAAAGAATAAGTGTGAAAACTTAAGTTCAAATAAGCTTTTAAAAGCTAATATATGAAATTTTGATCACTTAGATAAAAGTTTTCTTTCCTTTTCTTGTTTAAGCAATTTTTAAAATAATAAAATAATTATGACATAATATCGAACTGGGTGAACTGAACTGGTTTAAAGTTATGAGTGGTACAAATTTATACGTAGTCTGATTCCATTCATGCAACTCACGTGATTGTTCTTTTCATCACAGCAGAAGCTTTCGAGGTTTCATCAAGCTCCCTACCCTCCGAGTACCTATAACCTCGTGAGTTTTTTACCAACAATTAAAAGATATCAGAAACAAACTCGCTTTCGCACCCAGTAAGATCTCTAGTGCAAAGCGAGGCTACAGAACTCGGTGTGTGGAAGCAGGAGGGAACTAGTTTGAAGATGATTGGAACAAAGAAACCGTCCGGTGAGTGTACTGGTTTTCCGGGACCGTAGTCGGATACTTTTCCTACAGGCCTCGTATATTCATTTGATCTGTGTGTGTTCATCCCGAAAAGAAAGAAAAAAAAATAATAACTAGGGTGTAGATGGCCAAAAGTAAGGTAACGAGTTAATTTTTGGAGTTGATATTCAAACCGGAAGTTGTAGGAACCAACCATTTCCAATTTTAATACTGATCACTATATAGCAAACACTGTAATAGAGAGAAGTTTTCTGCAATCCATTAAGCGTCCCAAGAATACGTTACATCGCCATCCTTAACTCTTTACTAAAACCAGAAGTGGTAGAAATTCCACTACAGCTTCTGACTTCAATAGTGATCAATACGGAGCAAGCGATAAAACATAAGAAGCGGTAGTTTAGAATCGATTTAACATTTAACATACCATCTCTCTTCATCCTCTATACCAGCGTTTCCCAACCGGTGTGCCGCGAATGGGTCGCTGGTGTGCCGCGAGGAAATCGGAACAAAATTATTAATTCTATAGCAATCAAATTGCAAGACATACAGAAAAAGGTATATTTGTATTTCAAATTACTACTATGAATCTAAAATTTAAAGTTTCATACTGTTACTTTTCTGTAGAACATTTTTCTGTACATTTCTAATTTTGAAAAAAAAAGTATTTGTTATCATTGTTATGACCATTATTGCTTCTTTATTGTTGCAGACTATTTCGTAACTTGAAATTTTAAAATATTATTCAATCCTTCCGGCAAAGTAAACATGCATACGAATTACCTATATTTGTGTTTTAAAAGTAAAAGAGATTCGTTTGTTCGTTCGTTATTTAGTGATCCTCCTTCTTAATGAAAGGTTGGATACCGTTTTCGAAAAAAAAGTGTATTTTTAAAAACTTGAGCCCTATATCTGATTGTAATTGTTTTCTATTTTTAAATTAAAATGAAAAATAAGCATAATGATTTACCACGGGGAAAAAACAGTGGTCTAGCTTTCTTCTCTGTGAGAAGGATGTCAGTAATCAGAAAAAAATACTACAGTATTTTATATTTTCAAATAATAATAATAATAATAATAATAAAATAATAATAATAATAATATGTGTGCCGCGAGAATTCAAGTTACCCTGAAGTGTGCCGCAAGTTGAAAAAGGTTGGGAAACGCTGCTCTATACAAAGCAAATGTAGCAGAAATCAACCACTCCCGGTTTTGACGTTGCCCACCATAAAATAAAAACCGTAATAGATCGCGAAAAGCGATTTTCTGTGATCAATTGAACGTCCCAGGAATATATTTCACTTCCACTCAAATCTCTCTACTAAAACCGGAAGTATTAGAAATCTACTGATCCCTGTTTCAATAGAGAAAATACAACGCCATGCAAACCAAACTCCTTAAAATGATGTACACTCATGTCCAAAATTATTGTCGCATGTCTATAAATATGTTGTTGGTGGAATATAATTTGATAAATTTGCCCGGTATTTGTTATGTTATTATGTGTATAACCGGCAAAGACATGTATGTGGCAAATTTCATATCAAAAGAGTAGTAAATAAGAACAATTAAACGAAAATAAAACTTTCTTGTCCATTTAGCAACATTTTGTTTTACTCATTCTAATTTTCGTATTTATAATTCTTTTCCTACGAAATTTACCACAAATATACATTTCACAATTGTACACATAATATCAGTATTAAAAGTACCCTGCAAAATCATTATTATTTTATTTTCTTACCAGAAGACAGTTATAGATATGCGACAACCATTTTGGATATGAGTGTACATGTGACACTGTTGCTTGTTGTTATTTATACCTCGTGATTCTACTATTTAACCGACTCTACACAAAATTACTGCCTTGCCAAAAGCGTACAAATTTTTTGTAAGAACGATAAAACGTGTGCTACAAATTCTGCGTAGACCAACAGACGATTTTAACTCCATGGACTACTTCACCACTGTCGATGAGAGTCAGCAATCAGCTTCAACAACAACGAAAACATTTTGGTAGGTTGGTTGATTAGTTTAGCATCCCGTTCAGCACCAAGGCTATATAAACGTGGACCTACAGCTTAAGGTGGTTAGGCACGAAAAAGTTCGAAAGCATGACTTGGTTGGTGAAGCAATTTCAACTAAAGTAACAGCAAATCTACGGCTGCACTTGTGAATATAACCCGAATGGAGCTCGCATTTCTTAAACGAGCTCAGTCAGCTCAGGAGTTTTTCTTTACCATATTTGGTAAGAACTGCACCATTGGTCTGCCCAATTTCTTTTTATTGTGAAGCCATTTGGAAGACTTTTTGTGAGAATAGTCATTTACATGGTGGTCTGAAGAGGATGTACCCCGAATGATACTGATTTTAACCATAAAACTGCTTCATACAGCAGGTTGTTCTATGCTTCCAAAACTGAACTGGACACAATAAGCAACATTTTGTAGCCTTACGGATATTAGATAAACAAAAAAACTTGTTAAAATGTGTGTTTCATGTATCTAAATATATAGGGTGTCCGAAAAAAAAAAAAAAAACTAACTTCCACTTATATGCACTGATTTTGATGATTTTTAGTTTAGCGTCCCTTTCACGAGACGTGGAATCGGAACCACATGAGCTCCCGCCGGAATTGAAACCAGATCTCCCACACCAATCATAATCTATATGTCATTTCAGTGTTATAGCTTCCCGAAAATTAGTTGGGACAATTTCGTAACTTGAGAACGAAATGTTGCATGAATGTGGGTAGAAGAGAATATTTGTGTCTGGATGTCCTTATTGTACATAGTGGATATGAAATGTATGCCAGTTTTCAGTTCGTGATCTATGTAATTTTTCCGGTTTTATAAGACCTCATGGATCTCCTATGCTTTAAGGCTAATTCTGACTCTGCCCTTTTTCCACATCCACTGATACACAAATGGAATCTAGACTTGATATAACTCTTATCTCCTTTTACCCGATCTTCATCCGAAATTTCGATCTCGAGTTATGGCGTTCATTTTTATCGTTCCGACAAATTTTCAGCGGGCTAGAGCTGCGAAATGATGAACTGGTGCACCTACATTAGAATATACAGGTTGACAACTAATGAACTATATGAAATAAAACGGAAATTGAAAACTACATAGTACACAAACTGTATTGCACATGTAAACGGCATCGATGCTGTCGATGACCTCTTGAATGGCAGTTTTCAGCTCTTTGTCTTTAAAATAGTACCACAAAAATGAGTCACACGGGTTCAGATTCGAGGAATATGGCGGCCAAGCGAGTCCCCTTCCAGTGGCCTCTGGGTACCCCAGAGCCAGAATGCAGTCCCCAAAATACTCCTCCAGGAAGTCAAACACTCTTATGGTCCGATGGGGTCGAGCTCCGTCTTGCATGAACCACATCTTGTCGAAACCAGAATCACTTTGGACACTGGATATAAAATCATTTTCTAAAACCGTCAGGCACCGTGCAGTTGTCATCGTGCCGCCGACTATTCCATGGCTGGACATTGCACACTACCCCGTCACTCGTTCAGGGTGGAGATACTTCTCCATTGCGAAATGCGGATTCTGAGTCCCCCAAATGCGCCAATTTTGCTTGTAAATCTTAATTTTTACTTGCAAATGGCCGACATTAAGACGTTGCGTGCACATGCGCATACGAATTCCCATCATGCTCTGTGATCAGACACGCAGTTTGGACGTCATCACGCGAACCGTTCAGAAATTATGTTAGTTTTATTTCATATAGTTCATTAATTGTCACCCTAATAAAACATTATATATATATGTTCTCGTGTGAAGATTCATTGCTAAACGTTTTCTGATGCTGTTTCCAAATATCCTATACTTTCCTAGTAATGTTCATGGAAGTTTCATGACCATAAATCCCTGGTTTTCTCTCTAGAGTCAATTAAGTAGCGAAATAGAAGAAATGCAGGTACTACTGGCGAAATAATGACTAACACTGGTGTACCACAACGAACAAACTACATGGATGCATCATCCACTTATCTGCTATACTTATAAAATTTTATTAAAGTTTCTGAATTCTGAACATGAAGTTAGAGTGCTTCCATGACAATATCAACGTCTTGTATTACAGATTGTACTGCAGAAAATACAAAATATTACATTAACATTTTTTTCTCCTTAAGATACCTCAAAACAATCTACTAATGAGAAGAACTGTTTAGTATCACAATTAAAATTTTGGTGACGAAGAAAATATACATATATATATAAATAACTCTAACACAAATTATTATCGTCAATTACTCTACACTGAATGAGATTTTTATTTTTCAATTGACCACTAAACTAAGAAAAAATAGAACATTGTTTATACATTATTAAAACAGAATGGCACGTAAAAATGTTATTTTTTAAATAAAAATAATGCTAACAAACAAGTAAGGAATAATAAAACTTGAGATTATCATTATTATCATCCATATTAACAAGAAAAATTGTTCAAGGAGAATACGAATATATATATTTATATATGTATATATTAGTGGCAGCAGAAAAATAATTTATAGCAGTCTGAGTACAGCAGCTATGTCAACAATATGGAGATAAAACATTGATAGATGTATGTAATGGTATTCAAAAGCATCAAATATTTATATTTATATATAGATATAGATATATCTTTCACATAGAATTAATAATCACCATTCCATATAAAGGGCATCATATATACTTGCAATGAAACAATTTAAAACACTGAAATTGAAAAAATGTCAATTTTTTTGTACAAGTGTTACAGAAATCGAAAGATAAGTGAAATCAGAAGTACTTGAGAAATTTTATGCAACAATATACATTTCTATATACAAGTAATTTTGATTACTTCTATGTACAGTATTTTAATATACATATATCTTTTTACTTATAGGGAATGTGCCCGCTAGAAAAATTTTTAAATAAATACGAATTATGTATTAAAAAGTTGTCGAAGAATGAATTCAAATATTAGATCAACCAAATATTCATTTTGCAAAATAGCACATTTATTCAAAATATATATACACACATATATGATGTTCATAAAGTGTACCTGCATACCAATTGCATACGTAACATAAATACTGAAGTATATTTCTAACACAAACAGGCTCTCCAGAAAGTACATGGTTAATATTTTCTGTCTTCCCTTTCTTTTTACTGCTAGACCCCTCCCCCCCCTCCCCCGTGAGTATCACGAGAGAGAGAGAGAGAGAGAAAGGAAGAGAAATTATAGATTATATAAACTTCGCCCTAAATGATTTTCTATGATCCTTATGGTTTGAATAACAAACGGGCTGGAGGGAAACTGGCTACTCAATATTCTATACAAAGTAACATTTTATAGTTTAATATACATAACTTTCTTCATTTCACAAGATGCAGAAACAAAAATAGTACTTGAACTCTTTTACCACTTAAAACTTTCGAGTAATTTTTCACCAAGTTCCGGGAGACCCGACTGATTTAATTATTTTAATGTTTGAACCTGAAGATGATAATATACAACTCTTCTTTCGTACTTCAACTGTTGTAAGGACGAACATCATATATAATTAAATATATATCTTGAATTTACATAGTATTCTGCGAAATTGATTTACACGTCTTAAATAAATGCTCCGAGACTTTTCAGCAATAAATAATTTATATTCTTTAGGAATTATCATGGCGGGCATATCCCTTGTTCGTAGACCGAACCAACAATTTTGTTTTTACAATTATTATACATTAAAACGAATCACTTATCTTTCTTTTTACTGCAACTTTTCTATTAAGGCACATAAATATATAGTTAAGCATCATAGTAATGTGTACAAAAGTACCAAGTGCGAAATGTCGATAATCAGGAGCTCTCTCTTCGACAATATTTTTTTTTCAGAGAACAAACATCCATCGACTCAAGAAAAAACACACACTTTCACTCAACAAAAACACGCGCTGCTATCGTCCCAAACAGCTTCCTTTATCAGTAACTTTTTAAATCTATTTGGCAGCTGTCCAATGTGATTTTTTTATATATTTCACACACAAAAAAACATCCACTATTAACGTAACCGTTTCGCGGAAGTCAATGAAATATTTTCACACTGCCAGCCATTAACCACTCATCATCTTTAGTTCTATATATATATATATGCATAATATATATTTATTTATTTGTATTATAAATAAATAAATACATATCTATGTACACTTATGGCCATAAAATTTGGCATTCTTGTACTCTTTTTTTTTATTTCTTCAACTTAAAAAATTCTAACTAATCTGAAACAATCATAGCGTTTATTTAAGTACTTATTCATAAAATTCCAATCACTTTGCAATAATAGTAATAATAATAATATTAATAAGCAAATTATTTTTTTTTCTTTTTTTGATTAATGAGCCTTGGTACTTCCACCAGCTATGTGAATTTTCTATACCGATATACGTAAAAAATATCTTGTTACTAAGAAATTCTTTGGATATGTCTGTATAATATCACAGATAAACACTTCTGAAGTCTTTGGTTAGACTAGAAACTCTTGTTTTTTATGGCAGTTAATTTCCCTGCTTAAAAAATCACATAGGCTTAGTTCTTTAATCCTTTGTGCCCTTCCTGTAAAGAAAAGTAAAACACATGTTTTAAAAATGGATACTACAGATGAAACTTAGAATAAACGTTCCTAATGAAAACGTTCTACCCTGGTTAGTGGCAAAGTTTCTAAGCAAGGAAGGCATACACTGCTTGATTTCGATACATCTAGTGCTCCTAATATTCTGTACCTACTTCCACAAGCGTCTGCAATAGTTCCAGGTGGCGTTTAGGAGTTGGTACACGTAACCTGAGGACATATGACTGGACGATACAAAGCAGACTAACTGAGCAGCAACAGCTACGTGTTGAAAATGAAGTGGAGAGTCAGACAACGCAATGCTGTGACTGCGCTATACAAGTGTACCAAGACGCCAATGGAGATATGGGAGCTCTTAAAACCACTACAAATTACACATAATTTTGTGTATCACGCTATTAACCGGTACAATAACATAACTGATTTATCAACACCGTTACCCGAAGAATTCGTACAATTCCGTTCAGAAAGGAAAACTTCCACAAAGGGAAATGAAAATTCCATCTCGTATAATGGCATGAGTTGTTAATGAAGATTTGAGGCTGGGAGCCTACGACAAAGCACCGGTCATAGACTTACAGCACGTTTGCGTCACGTAAGGCAACAAAAGCAAAGACGCTGCTTGAGAGATACGCAAAACGTTAGCACCGTCAAATTCTATTTACAGATGAAAAATAATAATTTAATCACCAAAATGATGGACTGTATGCGCATAACTCTCAGGAGGAGGTCGCTAATAAACATTTTCAAACTGGAAAGGGGACATCAAATAGCTTCAGTGAAGAGATTTATTTGCGCGTCACACAATTACATTTCCTCGAGGCGGGGGTTAAAACACGTGCCAACAACTATCGAAGTCAGTGCTGGATATAGTTGTGAAGCTCGTAAGTACCACGTTGTTTCTTGGGTAGCAGTAAGCATTCCAAAAAGATTCTCCATTGGCCTAGGGCAAAAGTTACAACGCTGGCTGGTATCCAATGTGTCCAACTTTATCAACACTTATGATTGGCCTTCAGGCAGTCCCGATCTTAATCCTTTGGATTACATATTGTAACAAAACAAAACAAAAAAAACCTCTGAAAGAAGAGGATCTGCTCTAAACCTTATGGTTATCTTCAAGCTGCGTAAACAGGTTTGGTGCAGACAGTAACATCCATACAACTGGAAGTGGTACTTACATCGATACACGAGTGGACGGACCATTTGCGGAGGTATGTGAAGGCGAAAGGTGAACACATTGAATAATTATATGTTGATGAGGATACTATGCAAGTAAGTACTCCATACCATACATTACATTGTGTTTCGCCAATTGCTCTATGTACTAAGTGTCTTGTAACAGACAGAATATATAGCATCACTACATTCTAAGCGTGATACGTGTAAAAACTAATTCATGGATTATAACGAAAATTTTACACCTTCATTCGGCTTTTGTGTGTGTGTTTGCAACTCTCAAGCACAATTAGTTGACAAAAACTAGCGGCAAAATGCAGCCTGTTATTCATGAGCACATTGTCCAAAGGTTTATTTATCAGTTTGAATGTAACCGCAACCGAATGTGGCTAGAGCGTAGGTGAAATTAGGTACACCTACGCATATCTGCAATATACAGATGGATCAGATATTACGAAACAAATTGTGTTTTCAAAACTGCACATCTCTAGATAACCCACCATAGCTTTATTTAGACAAATTAGTCAAACAAGTTCAACATGTGCTCGGCAAGAATCGGTTTGTCTTAACAATCAGCTGACTGCATAATGTGTGAAGAAAGGAGATCCGTACCGAAAAGACGTACGAAACTCCCTTGCTACGGAGTGGAAGCTTTTTGAAATGCAAGCGTGAGAAAAAGTACTGGTTTCTTTTACACTAATGTAATTTCAATAGAAAGTTCCGTTGGAGTTATATAAAACTGAATTTCGGATTTATTTTGTATTAATTATAGTATTTAAAACTTCAAAAAAGGCTAAACTATTATAACTGAAACATATATCAAAATTTTCTAAATTTTTAAAAATATAGTTTAGTGCAATATCTAAAATATTACACACGTTTCTCCCAGTTACAAATCCGATGCTACCAACAAATTTTGTAAGAAAATTAGTATGGTTTGTGTCACGTTTTTCATTTGTGTTCATCAAAAGAACAAATTTGCATATATTGCGAATCAATTTAACTGTAAAATTTCCCTTGCTATATGAAGAGAGTGCTTAATTTACGCTGCAAAGTAGACTTTGCCACTGACCTTGACCTACCCTAATAAACGACTATCTAAAGCAAAGTCATTAAATTATTTCGCATTTGGTAATTATAGAAATATATCACATTATAGAGAAATATAGGAGCAAACAATGCAAAGATTTGTTTATATAGTAGGTACAGCAGGCGCTCCTTAATCCGGAACATTCGGGACCACGGTCATGCTGGATCAGCGATTTTGATATTCAGTACAGTTTTAACGGGAATACCAAAGATAAATCACTAGATAAAATACGTAAACGATCAAAACACGTTAGAAAACAGGAAACACTACTGAAATGAAAACTGACAGTCACGATAAACACTAAGTGAACTAAAACGCTAGAAGAACAGTAGCTCGACCAGGTGGTCAAAGTCAACAAATGCCTGAATCCAGCCGAAACAAAATGAGAGCGGCTCGATCAGTGCCGGATTACAGAAGGTTAGGTTAGGTTTGGATTTAGATTTCTGGGCTTTCGGCACCTATGGCCATTTAGCCCGTCACGTTTTGAGGAATGACGTTCCTCGGCGAGCACACTATCCGGGGAAAGGGAAGGAAGAAAGGATTGGGGAAGGAAGGAAGAGGCCTGGGACCTATAAGTTAGGTACCATCCCAGCATTTGCCTGTCGAATTGTGGAATACCGGATTAAAGGGCGCTTACTGTTCTAGAGAAGGAAAAACAACTCTCATCCACCCCTAGTTCACCATGGCCACAAGGAAAAGTTTAACTTATCTCTAATATTGTTTTGACAGAATTCATAGCCATCAAATCACATCAAAATTAGATTTCGGGAAGACGATTATCATTAAGTTAACTTTTTCCAGTTTTCCAACTACGAGTTTAATAATAAATACAGCGCAAACCAAAATTAATTCCTATATAAGTTTATCAAGAATATTTTCTGAAACCCCATCCAACATAGTACATATATTCAAAGCTATAAATCCGCTGTAGAATGAAACAATTTCCACAGTGTGTCTGCATTAAAAGTTCGGATTTTATGACTTGGCAACACCGAAAGCTTGAGGCCTTAGGTTATTTTCCTCCTTTGGCAATATTGTAAAACAGTTGCAATTTCCTCACAAACAAAAATATAAAAAGAGACTGTTGCTACTAAGCGGAAATTTCGTCAGAAATACCGTGGAAACTGGACACTGAATACGACAACCATTGCAAAGCTAAGCTTATTCAGAACACTATCTGAATAATATAAGAAGCATGCTACGCGCAAAGTCGTTGTTATGGAAATAACTGTCACTGTAAGTGTAGCACATCTCGGAATACGTAAACACGAAATTCAAAACAACTATGCAATAATCTTCACAATGATAATACAATGACAATTGAAAGACTTAATATGGCTTCTTAGATTTCCTGTTACATAACGTTAAACTATGAGAAACAGAGGACACAAATTGTATTATTTTTTAAGTTGTAAATTACAGTGTTATGGTATCAAATGGCTGAACAACTTGAAGAGTGAAATATCGTAGCTGATCTAAGGAAATCGCCCGTAGCTGATCTAGGGAGTTCAATGAATATAGAGAAGCCTGTACCAGTACAGAGTAAGTCAAAGGAAGAGCGGGCTCCATTGATGTTAGTAAGTCAATGAGGATAGCAAATTCAAGCTTTAGCAAGCAAGGGTCTGAGGTAACGTGAACCTCACTGATGACAGTAACGCCAAAAATGACGGCAATTGTGAAACATGTACTAACCATGCGCCAACCGACAAATCAGTTTTTGAGTACTAAAATACTACATACAATATTTTATTTCCTGTCTGCGGTACATGCTATTTTAAATTCTAAAGCTATATATGATCCAACTTGGTAAGCAGTTGGAAATAGCTAATAGATTTAGGCACCAATGTAATGATGGAGTACAAAAAATATTGGTGCTCTACTGACGATAATCGAATTCATGTTTTTGTATAAGTAAAAAAGTTTGTAAACAGAACGCTGCAGCCTAGCTGTTGCGCACCTAATCCTACATTTCCCCACTCCCTTCTCCGCGACGATGATGTTTTGCAGTGTTGCAATCTGCAGGGAGCGGAATGGTCTGAGGATTTTCTACAACATTTGAGTGTAAATGCTGTATATTGACTGTGCCAGTTCGTACCAATGAAAAAATAATAACAACAAGAGAAATTTTCCTTTCAGAAGGCGTGAAGGGATCGCCCCGTCGGAAAGCGTCACTGCTTACAGTGTATCCATGAGGTAGTCTGCACGGGCCCGGCCCGTGAATTAATAATATGAGGCCCGACCCGAGTTAGAAATATGTTTTAGCATTTTGGCCCGACCCCATGTGATAATCAAATGAGCCCGAAATAAGCCCGAATTACAAAAACTTAACAATTAAGGCAAAATTGTATTTTTTATTTGCAACAATTAGATGTTTAATTTTGCAGTTAAAGCTTTCATGATTCAGAGAACAAGGAAATAAAGGTTATCCTGTACATTTAGTTTACTATGAATTAAAAAAAAGTTATATAAATTCTCATATAATATAAACTGACATTGTCTTGAAGAAAAAACCAAGACACATTGTTCCCAATGCTCTTGTTCTTTTAATTCAGTGTAAGAAGCAGTATTTTCACTCAGACAAGCTAAGCATATTTATTTCTGTTACTTTAGTTTTTTTCTCTATTACACAGCTTTTCTTTCAATTGCACAGTGATTTTAAGTGTGGGCGTCTTAAGTTACAAATTTAGGTGTGCGTTAAAAGTTCTCCAGAAAATATCGTTGTATTATGCCCGAAAAGGTCCCGAGAAATATGATTGTTTATTTAAAAATTTACGGCCCGGGCCCGGCCCTAGGCCCGAGCTCGTGCAAACCTCTACCATGAGGTTGCTAACCTACTAAAAAAAAGTAAGATTCGGACTTTAAAGATTTTAGCAGGTGATATTTGTTGTAACATAAGTTTGCTGAGTTAGTATCACTGGAACTTTCAAAGCCAGACCAGTGGATGGAAGAGTAGTGGGGAGGATGGCGGAATACGAAGTGCTCCGCAGCGTTCTGCGCATCTTGGTTTGAAACTTGTCGAGTTATAGTATATATATTTTGTCTATACATTGTAAACCAAGTAACAGGAAAACAAATTAATCTTAAGTATTTTAAGTCATATATAAAACAAATAGAAAAGATACGTTGGTTGATTGATTTGCAGTTTAGCGTTCCATTTAGCACCGAAGTTATATGAGACGTGGACCTACAGCTTACAGTGGGATTTGAACCACCGGGAAGTACGCTAACCATATAGCTACGAGAGAGTTCGTAGAAAAGATATGAGGTAACTAGGTTCACCGTATCTACTGATTGAAGCTATAGGACACATATTCATAAGAAACGTGACTCATCTTGTAATTCAGTTTTGTTTCTTTAATTGGATATTTCTATCCGCGTGGGAATCATGTTCAGCACCAACTGTTGCTGCGTTACCAGATCCTTTCCTTTACATATCCAAATTCAGTTTAGCTTCCTCTGTAAATTTCACGCTTTTGATATTTCATAAATTTCAAAGCCGGAACCAATGGCATGGCCCTGTAATCCAGCTTTCGGTGGACAACAGCTTATACTGCACGTTGATCTGTACACCCGCCAATTATATTCAAGCCCTACGTTACTAGTAGGTCCTCTTCTTCATAACCTTTATGTTGCATAAGTAAGGTACAAAAACTTCCATAATCTGCTGGTCTAGTGATGCAGGGAGTCCCAGGTTAATTTCCCAGTGAGAGAGCCCCGCATTACTGTGATTCGGATTCCACCTTAAACTTTAACCTAGGTTGCCATGCTGAAAGAATCTTGTAGCTGTCATTATAAAAATTTTGCAACCCTACAATATTTCACCATGTAAACATAATCTTGAAATGGACATGCATTTTTTTTTTTTTTTTTTTTTTTTCATCTTGCAAGGAATCAAACCATATGCAACTTTCTGGGTCGTCTTGCTTGCTATCTGCTATCGCCCGCCTACTGATAAAGAAAAAAACAGTTTCGCCGCTTCCGAAACGACGGATTCTTTCGGACCAGGAGGGGAAGCGCACCCAATCACATGTTTTTAATGAGCTAAGTTGTAATGTGTAAACAGCAAACAAAGATGGGGTTGCAAGATTTTTTAATGATAGCTAGAAGATCCTTGCAAAATGGCAACCTAGCTTTGGATCCATGTTTCTTGTCCTTCAATGTTGAAAGGGATGCTAAACTTCAATAAACTACAACAATAAATTCGTATGTTTCAAAATCAGACTTCCGGTTAAATTTTAGCAACGACTCGGCGCAGTTTACAGCCAAATAAATTCTACAAATATGTCGCTATATTGCATTGAAACTGTAAATTACGAACTTTCGTTTTTGGATTCTTATGTCACTTTTAAGTGAAATCCTTGTTTATTCGGTCAATAAAATATGTACTAATAGATACTTCTAACTGTCAATGAATTAAAGTGCTCATTGACAAATACATTCCGTAGGCAGTCACCTTAATATCTATTGTGTTATAGACTATATTAAAAAAAAATCATATTAAACGTCGGATATCCGGTGACAGCTGTCAGAATTGAGGAGTCTCAGGTATTCGTAATTTTATTACGAACAAGATGCGTGGAAATTAATTTTCAATGTAACAGCTGAAAATATTTACATTTCAGAGCCTTATGAAAACAGTAGTATCCGGCTGTTGGTAGTGGTGTGTTAAGGCAAACTTCACACTACGTAAGAAGTAGTACAACAACAGTGTGTAATGGACTGAGCAGACGGTGACAGTGTGAAATGGGCGGTCTCTGATTTCCACAGGGCAAATAGTTGGGGCTCGGATATGTGATGCAAGTGTGACGAAAGACAATGTCCAAGGTGATTGCAACCTACAAAACTCATAGTAAAACCACATCGGCAGAGAGGAGCAGAGGTCGGAAGAAATCCTCCAATGACATGTCTCGCCAAGCGTTAAAGCGGATTCTCATTCAGAACCCGTCGTAAACCGCACAGCGAGTGACGGTGGAACTGAAGCATCACCTACACAGTCCTGTCAAAAATCATAGTTAGCTGCAAGTTACATGACATGAACAGGCTATACGGTGTCGGGTTAATGGGGAAACCGCTGCTCATGCTTTAGCATGACGACGCGAACATGCAACATGGTGGCGGATGCTTTGGGCCGCAATGTCCTGTATCCTGGTTTTCAGAGGATTCTGTGACGACGCTTACCGGTCGTGTCTTCTTTCCATTTTAGGGTACTATGTGCATCGTATGGTTCAAATGTTGTCTGCAGGCAATGACGCCATATTCGAGAATGACGTCCCCATTCACACAGCTTATGATGTTGCGGAGTAGTTTGAGGGACATCGTGATAAATTTGAACACCTTTCCTGGTCAATCTAATCCCTAACCATATTTGGACATCTATGGTTCGTTTTGCAGACATGAATCCGGCGTACATTTCTGCCTCCATCTTTTCTTACAGAACCGATACACTGCAGACAGAATATGGACCTGGTAGGTGTTACCATTAAACTAATATGGCATATACAGGGTGTCCAATATACAATGCAACCCGGAGTTTGGGATAGTAGAACTTTTGAACCGGAAGCGATACACAAATAATGGTTATACCAAAATGAAGCCTTGTTCATGTATATTTTTTTAAACTAGGAAGCAACGATTGAAGTACGCTAGGAACCACGCAGTGTTGCCAGATGTAACAATTTTTTTTTTTAATTTTATTTACAAGACACGTAAATTGACTCATAACTCATACTATGGATGTTCTGTCGTTCATTTTCTGTTTGAATAGTTGGAGTAGCTTGGAAACTATGAAATGGAAAAAAAGAATTTTTCATTTCCACCGATAACTAATCGGATGAGGCCTCTGTAAGGGGTTACTAGGGAAAACGTGGTTTTCATAAATTAACATTCTGAATTGGCAACAGTGGTGATGTTTCAGTGCATCAAAAGGTGTGTTAAGAATCTGTCTACATTATGCAATTCCTGAAAACAATGAAAAACAAACTTTGAAATTATCATGATAAAACTTTTACTTATTTGCACCCGGCAACATCATTACTATTACTATTGTTTTTACTTACATTGCTATTCATCACGAACTGAATCGTCAGTTCTACGGTAGATTCTGGAAGTGTCCCCGTTGTGATTCAATGAATAGCAGTGTTGCCAGGTGCATGTATGTAAACGTTTTATCACGATAATTTCAAAGTTTTTTTCATTGTTTTCAGTAATTGCATAATGTAGACAGATCCTTAACACACCTTTTGATGCACTGAAACATCACCACTGTTGCCAATTCAGAATGTTAATTTATGAAAACCACGTTTTCCCTAGTAACCCCTTACAGAGGCCTCATCCGATTAGTTATCGGTGGAAATGAAAAATTCTTTTTTCCATTCCATAGTTTCCAAGCTACTCCAACTATTCACACAGAAAATGAACGACAGAACATCCATACGTATGAGTTATGAGTCAATTTACATTCTTGTAAAAAAAATTGATTTACACCTTCGGTTACATCTGGTAACACTGTGTAGTTCCTAGTGTACTTCAATCGTTGCTTTCTAGTTTAAAAATATATGCATGAACAAGGCTTCATTTTGGTATAACCACTATTTGTGTATCGCTTCCGGTTCAAAGGTTCTACTATCCCAAACTCCCGGTTGCATTGTATATTGGACACCCTGTACTATTTTACATTAATTTCCATATATTCTATCCTCACTAAAAATTTTGACAATGCCGCCAGCTGCCAGCGATAATTCAAAGTTGCGTACGGTAACAAAATACAAAAAATAAGATCAAAGTGATTACAAGGATACTTCAAAAGTTCCCGATCTAACAATGAAATATCGTGCCACTGTTAATAAGCCATTCACGGTATATAGTGCGATCTATGAAAGAAATAATGTGTAAGTTTCAACTGTCTAGCTGAGTTAGTTTGTTGGAAGCAGCCATTTGAATCAGTCGCTGTGCAGTGAGCTCGCATATCGCATGACAATGCTCCAGTCCACAGTATTGTTGTTGCCAAGGCTGCACTGCTAAATCTGGGCTGTAGGGTGGGTGCTGAGTCTCCTTGAAGCCACAGTCTTTTACTGCAGCCTTAGCAACAACCGCGTGGATTGGAGTATGCGAGCTCACCCCATAGCGTCTGTTTCAACTGAGCAACTCCAACGAACTGATACAGCTACACAGCTGAAACCGATACATTATTTCTTCCACAGATGGCACTATATGATATGGACGGCTTATTACCAGTGGCGTGATATTTCAGTGTTAAGCCGGGAACTTTAGAAATACCCTCGTAGCTTTTAAGTTCATATGACTGTTCTTCAAGCGGCATACATTACAATGCTCTTTGAAGCTTAGATATGAGATCAATGCCCCTATACCTATATATTACCATTACGTACATTTGTTGATCTCATATGTACGCACGCGCGCAAACACACACACACACACACAAAAAAAAAAAAAAAAAAGAAAAAACAGCAAGCCATACTGAATGTAAAATAGCAATAACAATCTTTTTGTATTTCCAATAATGCTAGATTTAAAAAAAGGAAATCTGTCTTTTAAGTCTACTAGGGCGATTCATAACACGATATTTAAAAAACAATTAAATCTACAAAAACTTTACTGTTCTTGCAACAGTCTCCAAACCGTCACCAAGTGCAAGTACATACAGCGTATAAACACCATAACCTTCAACATGCAATATCTATGTGCAAAACGTACTCGTGCAGTTAATTTTTCAAATCTCATTCTTATGTTAAGAAAGTGAAAATTACTTTATACTTTGTGCAGTGTCGAAGTATTAACAAATTGTTTATGAGTTAATTAATATTTAAAATATCTTAAAGAGTCAGTCCAAGTGAAATTCGTGCCCTCCTTACTCTCTAAAAAACACGGAAAATTAAAATATGTAGAATTAAGCGTCCCCTAATTTAGAACGAGAGACGAAATATAGTGGTAAGGATTTTCTTTTAAGCACTGTACACAATTGCAAGATACGTCATGTGAAAGCGATGACCGTCATAGTATTTATCAGCTGAAAACGCCCCAAAAAACTTTGTACGTACTGTTTCCAAGTACTTCCTTAGTTCCACGTTGGTACTGCTACACATTTTTTTTTTTTATTTCATTTTATTTTAGTTACTCTGAGAAAATGCATAAAACAGTATAAGCTGGACAACTCTTTTCACAGTCTATCCGCACCATTTTACTTTTTTCAAAAGAACTTGAAAACGAATAGAAACTGACGTATAGAGCGCCCTCGATTTTGAAACGTACCACGAAACTGCGTAAGATTTCATTAAATGATGCTTACAGCTGAAAAAGTACCATTGCTGTACTATTACGTCGTAACATAGTCGATCACAATTTTTTATACGAATCCTGAAACTTCCAACTATCCTTGTGACTACAATCAACCTTGAATTTTCACTCAATTCTAAGAACACCTAAAAGCGTATGCGATGTGACATACGCTTGCAGGTTCAAGTTCTTAATATGAAAGCAGATATCTGGCGACAAAAATGTATAAAGATTTATTAGAAGCGAAATGCCAGGAACAAAATATATTTCTGAATATAGGTACACAAGTTAATTTGTTGTGTGTTTATTCCAGCGTGAATTTTTGGATAACTATTGTATCCATCAATTATCTATTCTATTCTTTTTAAAAAAGGTTGATACAGTGGTGTTGGTTTTTGAGGACACAATGCAACTAATTGGAAATAATAATAATAATAATAAACACTAATGGAGATATGCATTTCTTAAAATCTTCTCTGTCATAGTTGCATACTAACTACTCTCAAAATGGCAACAGTGACCTGATAATATTTAGGCATGTAGTTATGATAGACAGACTTTGAAGAAAATTTGTTTTATTGGATAATTTTATTGTTTTTATTCACAAAAATCAACACAGCCGTTCCCCTCAGCCTTTCCTTAACAAATAATAATAATGAACGCAGTACTTGTCCGAAAATTTGGCACTGGATCAAATATTTAACAAGAAACGTGTGTGCACATTTTTAGTAATATGATCAGACATTCTTGAATTTTCCACCCTTCTCCTTCACTTCTATTTTATCCCTCACTTTTTTCTTAAAAAAAGAAAATATCTTGGTAATGTTCTTAGAGCAAAAATCCTACAAACAGTAAATAATTTTATTCACATCGAGCGAGAGAGTTTCCTAAAATTGATACTATATATATTGTGTTATTTAGTTTAAAATCATTATCGCTATTATGTTGTTTTTTTAGCCATATATTCAAATATATATAGCTTTATTTTTAATAAATTACACATGAGCAGTATTTAGCAAACGATTGTAGAAATATGCTTGCATTCACTACTTTTACTTCTTTATACAAACAAGTATTTCGAACAAACACGGGAGACATCTTCAGGTATTTTAAACGATAAAAGAAAATAAAAGACATAAATAAAAGAAATGGCTATACAAATCAGTTGTATGTGTAGTTCCTTTTTAAAAAAAATTACAAGAAAACCGCACGAAAACTTCTCATCCTGACTTTGCTGAAGTACAAGGGATTTTTTTTTTTTAAACGTAACAAATGGAATTGTTTCACACAGATTTCCCTTTTATTTCCTTTCCCCCTATTTTATTCCTTCAAACCCGTAAGATGACTAGTATAGGTTCGAAACATAGTGGAAAAAAAACATCTTGAAGCATCCTTAAGAGGGGGCAGGAGTGAACACAGCTATATGGATTGAGCTTGTATTTAACATGTGTCATAAACACTTCATTATACAAAGTGAGCGAGTAACAGCGGATGGTTTTTCCTCTTTTATTGTTAAGACACCCCCTAAGCCACTACGCGTGATTGAATTCACAGCAAGCGAAGGAGTTTTAATGTCCTCCGAAGTTTAGTTGAGGTGAAGCGTTGATCTGAACAACAACCGCACTGCAGCGGTCGTCTTCTTGTTCACCTCAACCATAGGTTGGTGGGCAACATGGAAATTTTAAGAAGTTTTACTCTCGCTTGGGAGAGCTGTTTTATATTTTGATAAAGTTTCTTCTTCGTAACTGCATCTAGATATTGCATCCTTGGTCTTCCTCTTCCTGGTTTTCCTTCTGTCTTTCCCTCTATCAGCACAGTGATCCAATCGGAGTGTCGAATAAGATGGCCAAGCATGCTGTTTCTTCTTTTTCCTATTATCTTCATGATCTGTTGTCCTTCATTAGCTTCCTTTAGTACGTCTTCATTCCTTTTCCTTTCGGTCCATGATATGCGCAGCATTCTGCGCCAACACCACATTTCAAATGCTTCCAGCTTGGATATTTCAGCTTTTCTCAATGTCCACGTCTCTGATCCGTACAGCGCCACGCTCCATACCAGTGTTTTAATAAATCGTTTCTTGATGTTAGCAGTCCTCTTTTCCTATTGAATGCTTGTTTAGCCTGTGCGATTCTGAAATTTACGTCTTTTTCAATTCTTCCGTCCGAGGATATACTTCCTAAATAGGGAAACGTCTTAATGTCTTCGATTTTCTCTCCATCTAGCCATACGTTTGCCCCTTCCTGTCCTGCTCTTATGCACTTTATCACTTTCGTTTTCTTCTTATTTATCATCTTCATTTTGCATGTTTTTTCCAGTTGGTCGTTCAAGTTTGAAAGTGCTTCCTGCATGTACTCATCCTTCTCCGCTATGAATGCTATGTCATCAGCAAACCTTATTGTGCTGAAAACCTGACCATTTATTTTTACGCCTTTCTCGTTTTTATCCAAGAATTCTTTCATAGTCTCTTCTATATAGACGTTGAACAGGAGAGGTGAAAGTCCATATCCTTGCCTCACTCCTTTACTTATTCTTGCTTCCTTCTGATCTCTTCCTATAACAGCTGTCTGGTTCCTATAAAGTTAGTATATTATTTTTCTGTCTCTGTAATCTACTCGCAGCTTCTTCAACGCTCTGAACATGATATTCCAATCTACGTTGTCAAAAGCTTTCTCTGTATCTACAAATGCTATCACAATTGGTTTGTTTATTCTGATGTGTTGTTCCATGATCAGCCGTAGACTCAGTATTGCTTTCCTTGTTCCTCTTTTCCTCCCGAATCCAAACTGGTCCTCCGATAACCGTTCTTCGATCTTTCCCTCTATTTGTTGTGCGATAATTTTGCACAGTATATTTGACACATGGGAAAGCAAACTTAACGTTCTGTGTTCTTCGCATTTCCGTGCGCCTTTCCTCTTCGGGATAGGTACCAATATGCTTTTCTCGAAGTCTCTTGGTATTTTTACCGAGATGTACATTTCATTAATAAGATTAAATAGTTTCTTCTTTGTTGCTATTCCAAGATTCTTAATCACTTCCGTTGGTATTTGATCTATTCCTGGGGCTTTACCATGTTGCATTTTCTCCAAAGCATTGTCAAATTCGCACTGTAAAATTGATGGTCCTAATTCATTTTCATTGACATCTTCTTCCTTCTCTATTTCCTCTTAGTTCATTCTGTCTCCTTTGTAGAGTTCTTCAATGTATTCCTTCCATCTTGTTATCTGATCCTCTTCTATTAGTGTTCTTGCGACCTTGTCTATGATAAAGTCTGTGCGTTTCTTTTTCTCACCGAACTGGTTTTTAACCTTTCTATAAGCTGTTTCTGTATTGCGTTTGACTACATTTTCTTCAATTTCCTTGCATAAATTGTTTATCCAGTTTTCTCTGGCTTTCTTTACTTCTCTGTTGATGTGATTTCTGCACCTTCTGTACTTCTCTTCTTTGTTTGTTATCTTTAACTGTTTTCCTTTGCTCCATCATTTCCAATATTTCTGCTGTTATCCAGGGTTTATATTGGGTTCTCGTTTCTCTTCCTATGTGCTCGTCGGCAGCTTTGGAATCACAGCTTTCATGGCTTCCCATTTCAAGTCGATGTCATCACTTGTTAAAGCTACCCTAGACGTCTCTTTGTCTGTCGCATTTGTAAATTCCCTTTTAATGTTTTCATCTCTTCTTAGCTTGATTGTGTTCCATCTTTGGTTTGGTGCTATCACTCGTTTCCTCTTTAGTCGGAGTTCGCTCTTCATCAAAACTGAATTATGGTCTGAGTCAACGTTTGCTCCTGGGTAACTCTTACTGTTCTTCACTTGATTTCTAAATGTTTGTCGGACCAGTATATAGTCTATTTGATATCTTTCTTTGTCTACTGGTCTTGTCCATGTGTATCTTCTTCTTAGTGGTTGTTCGAACAGAGAGTGTTTGTTCCAGTCAGATTGTGGCTTTTGCAGAACTCAATTAATCGTGTACCTCTCATATTCCTTTCTCCTAGGCCGAAATTCCCAGTTACATTCTCTTCTTTGCCTTCGCCGACTACTGCGTTCCAGTCACCCATAATGATTAAATTGTCCTGGTCTTCAACTTTCATCAATACTTCTTCTATTTGCTCAGATTTCTTCTACTTCCTCATCTGTGTAGCTTGATGTAGGCATATATACTTGGATTATAGTCATATTTCTCGGTTTGGTTGTCCCAGGTCCTTCCACCTCGCAGTGAAACAGCCATAGAGGACATCCTGTCCCTGCCTGTTTTTGCACACATCTGAACCTTGCCGATGTCAATTATCTTCAGTCTCAGTGTAGTAATGGTAGAACTGCTGCCCACTTCCATATCTCTTTTCGTCTGATTCTTACCCTAAAGACCCGTCCGGCATGGGAAGCCCTCTGATAGCGAAGCTATCTCCGGCATAGCACTTAAGATCATTAGACTACGCAAGTCTCCCCCCCCCCCCGCGGCAAGGTG
Organism: Thermobia domestica; assembly: GCF_964235325.1. Classification (NCBI taxonomy): domain Eukaryota; kingdom Metazoa; phylum Arthropoda; class Insecta; order Zygentoma; family Lepismatidae; genus Thermobia; species Thermobia domestica. The sequence continues at coordinate 65,228,875 of NC_137471.1, read as the reverse complement.
GATATATTGAGGGAGGGACTGCAGCGGTAGAGGATTTATAAAAGACAGAGCCAATCACGGCTCACAACACAGTTTTCGACACAAGTTTAGCCGACGTGATGTCCTTGGTCGCAGTACTCTGTTGCTATGGGCAACGAAATGGCGTCAAGACGGAAATTTAAAGAACAACAAATCTGCAGGAAGTTCTCGTTCATTGCGTACACCGGAAAACGCGAACTGTGCACGGACGTGATCTTGTGTAGGCACTTGGTATGGTCAATACCAGCGATTACCGAATCCTGCACGAAGATCTTCATTACCATTCTTAGAAAATTCAAATTGTCCATGGGCTTACTGACTGAGACAAGTTACTTCAATTTTGCGAGTTTTTGGAGCATCTGCAAGTTGAACGTAACATTGTGAGCAGGTTATTGATGTCACAAAACTCATTTCCGCTTGTCTGGATATGTACACAAACAGAACCGTCATTTCTGGACTGCAAACAACACATGTGAATTGCTGGAGCGTCCTATGCACAGTGCAAAAGTGTCAGCATGGTACGCCACTTCCTCCGACGGATTACAATGTTCACCTGCATGACGCTTACGAGATGTTATTTTTAAGATATAGAGGTACATATTCATTCTTGATAAAAAGAGGAAGGTCTTTGTGAAAGAAAAGAAAAAAAAAAAAAAAAAAAAAACGTATTTCCACCTTCCCCTGAAGTACAATTTTATTTCCAAAACCATCAGCTATTTCTGGCGCATCTTGTATATCTGGGCCTATTAAGTTTCATGAAAAATAAATAAATAAATAAAAAATAAAGAAATTAAGACACACAATGAAAAGTGATCAACTCCCACGTTAAATTGAAGCTTTTAAATCCATACTAACGGTGTACACTTCTCTCTTAAACGAAAACAAATCGTATACAGCTTCGATGGTTGGCTACTATCATTCTCGGTGCGATATGACAAGCTATTTACTTAACTACATAATAAAATTTCTCCTTACTCGTATATAAAAAAAAAAAAAATCTTTGTTTAAGGATGCTTTAAGGTTTCAACAATTTAATACGAGTCCAACTTTATTATTATTATTATTAAATCGAAACATCGTTGTTCGTATAAAGATTACATCGTCTGGTAAACACAAGGACAATCTTTTTTTTTCTGTCGCTCCAATTTCATAGCACTCTCTACGCTCTAGTATGCCATATTCTCTAGATCTTTGATTTTGCTTCTTCTTTAAACCTTTTATTTCAAGGTAGTATAATATGATAAATTGGCGCGAATTTTACTTTAACGACTCTTCCACAAATGGCATGTTGGTTAGAATAATGAATTGTATGCATGCCATTGACACAAGCCGCTCTGATGTATTGAGCTTTAATCTATCGGCGATCAAAAATAATCGCTTTCCTAAGATGAATTTCTACATACTGAAAAAATCCGTGTAGTATAATCCGAATTGATTAAGTGAAAATCTAAATACGATATAAAGTAATATTACCTGATTGGACTCCATTACGAATTGACATCACAAGACTTTTGAATAAGTGCTCCTGGCTTCTGCATGAAGACATCACTTGTAAAGTCTTTATGCAGAACTAATAAATCCTCAAAAACAACGAATCACTGACGAGGCCGCTTCCTTTAATATAAAGTGGAAAACAAAGATGGCTATAAAAAAATATGTTGGCTTACGCTTCTACCGAGAAAAAAAAAAAAAACATATCTACCTGAATTTATTAACGCGGGTGAACGAACTCTTGAGAAACCTAGCGAAATTTTAGATAAACAAGAGGCGCAAAAATATTTACCCAAATAAGTACCATATCAAGATTAAAATAAAGTTTCTAAAGATAATTTCAAGTTATAGAATCCTATCAATCTTAACTTAAACTAAATAAATAAATAAATAAATAAATAAATAACGAACTAAGCTAATTTCCAGATCTCAGTTACTATTTAAGGTTTCTTCTTCATTATATACGTGGCATGAGGTCCGGATATGGAGGAAGATCTTTCTAAGCAAAGAAAAACCAACATCGACACTTTTTTAAGTTTTAATAACAGTCTACCATCTACGAAGTGATAATGATGAAACAGACCACTATGAAACGATCTGGCCAAGACTATATGATTTGTCCAATTTCAAACCGGCTCTTGACCATTTACACAAAATCTCCGTCAACTGTGAAAAACTGTAGGACCTGTGTGTTTTGTAGAACTGGAAATACTTGAATCACTTGAACCACCTCAAATATATCCAGTTCTACAAAACATATCAATCCTACAGTTCTTCTCTGTTTTACGAGATTTAAATGAACAAGAAATGGTTTGGAACTGGCCGACTCATAATCAATTATGTAGGTTTTTTTTTCTCTTCTTTCCAATTCACATCTTCAGAAGAATGCAATAACTAGAAACGTACTTGTCATTTTGACTACAGCACTTTATCGATACAGACCATTAGGGCGCTAGTAATAGTCTATTATTTAACGCCACATTTAGATTTGTATATACAGGATGTTTCAAAACAACACAGACTACGTTTGGGAGGTGATTCCTGACACCAAGATAAGACAAAAAGTATAGACCAACCTGGGTGCACAAATGCTTCCTTTCGGAGTTATAAGTTGCTGAAAACATGGAAAAATGAACTTTAAGGGTTTATAGCTCCAAAACTATGGGACCTACCGTAGTCGGGTCAAGACTTAGGAACTAATATGTGTCCTATCCAAAAATCCATGTTTCAGAATCCTAAAGTACTCACGCAACAATTTTTATAGAGAATAGTTTGTGAGTACTTCAAATTATATGCTCGTAGAAAATTAGGATTCTGAAACATGTATTTTTGGATTGCGCACACATTAGTTCCCAAATAAAGTTTTGACCCGACTATGGTAGGTCCCATAGTTTTGAAGCTATGGACCTTTAAATTTCATTTTTTCATGTTTTCGCAGCCTGTAACTCCGAAAAGAAACATTTGTGCACCCAAGTTGGTATATACTTTTTGTCTTATCTTGGTGTCAGGAATCCCCTCCCACACATTGTCGGTGTTGTTTTGAAACACCCTGTATATCCACTGACATATGCTTAGAAAAAATAAATAAAATTTTAAGTCTGGTTTAAATAACTTGCTGAACAAAACAATACGTTTATTGTAAAATAATATTAATGTATAAGAGTTTCGCCATTTTTCCACTTTGGTTTCATCAGATACTATCTATGAAGCCAAAGTGGATAGTTGGCTAAACTGTTACTCGTTAATATTATATATTCGGTATGCTTGTATATTATATTATATATATATAAAATAAACTTATTGTTTTGCTCAGCAAGTAGTTTAAATCAGATTTAAGTATCTTAAAAGCAAAGCTTTTACAATAGAAAATATTAAATTTTACGTTTACCCTCCAACGCTTATGCCGTATACGTTAAGAGGCCTCATCCCGGCGAAATTAAAGTACCGCTAATTTTACAGTAATTATATGGTATCTTCAAATAGATAAAAGATAATTGAAATGCGGAGCAAGAGCGCCCTAGACAATATTATTTTGCGTGAGGTACCGTTATCACAAGTCACTTAGTGGTTTTTCATTTTCAGCCGTTTAAAAACGCGAAAATAAATGCCGATTTTCAAAATGGCTCGAAATCGAAAGCAGATAAGTGAGTTGTGATAACGGTATCTCATGTAAAATGATATTGTCTAGGGCGCTCTTGTTCCACATTTCGATTATCTTTTATCTATTTGAAGATATCACATAATTATTGTAAAATTAGCGGCATTTTAATTTCGCCGGGATGAAGCCTCTTAAAATGATTCTAAGCAAATTGGTAGAATGAAGATACTGAGAAGAAATACAAGATCTGCTGCAACCTTATGTAAAACTGTAACCGAGCAAGGAGCCCTTCACAGTAAAGGTGCAATGTATCACTGACGCCTTTTACATTTTCCTAAATGTTGAGTTCTTAATAGAGACGCTAAAAATAAGGTCTTGTAATATATAAAACCGGTCCATAACACTCCACAAGACTAGTTCTAGAGCAGTTGATTGTAACGTTTAATTCTAAAGCTAAATAAGATTTCTGGACCACCAGGAAGACCAAAAGCACGACACTGTTCTTTCGTTTTACTTGATCACTCGACGCAATTTTGTAACGTTTAAACAATATTTCAACGTATTTGTGAAGTGCCCAGCAGTACGCAAATATTTTGAGAGCATCGTAGTGGAACCGATGAAATGAAAATACTATATATCGCACTAATTTAAGAATAGTAATATCTCAAAAATATTACAACTAAAGAGTACGTTTTAAAACTGGATTACTCCAACAGGCATACAACTCATGTAATAACAGAACTCGCTTAAATTTCATCTAAATTAACCTGTATGAAATGGGTATGGAGGAATCTTCTACTACTAAAATATAACCTGCAGGCCGACTTATAACAAAATGCTTCTATAAGAACACAATTTACACATGTCATTTTTGATACATCTCTTCAATGTAGTGCTGCATAGTTCTAAGTGACCATGGCAACAAATTAAAACAAATCTAAATGAAATAGTAAATATATACGAACAATAAAATACCTCTTTTTATTATAATTACTATAATTTTTTGGAGTTCACAGGAATACAACATTTATAAAAAATGTTGAAATACCTTTGGGACACAAAGGGAAGGTTCCACAGGGTCAAATAATCCTGTTCATTCCGAGTTACGAAACGTACTTTTTTTTCATTCTTTTTTTTTTTTCACGTACATACAATTCCGATTGGTGTGTTTCAACGCAGAAGTTGGTCTTCACATACAATCACAGAAACAAATCATTGGCTACTACGATCTCAATTTGAAGGGTTCCGTTCAAAACTCCTAAAAAAAGAATGAAAATTTTTCATATGCAGCCAACTGTTTATTAAAGGTGAGAACGATATTTTGATCAAACTTTCCAGAAACTCTCTGCATCTTCACGTATTGCATGTACACCCGTGTGCAAAAATTAGATTTTCTTTTGTCTGACGCTAATCTACACATATAATTATCGTAAGTAGGGTAGTATTATCTATTCGTGCTTTAAATACTTGTTGCACTCCTTTTAACAATTGCACATTCTATGTGTACGTCAGGATTTGATTTTGTGTATATTTTTTGCACACGATTGTACAAAAGTAGACTAAGCAAATATTTTTGTTAAATAAACGCTTCAGTAACATTATTTACATCATCTGATTTTACATATTGTTCATGAGTTGTTGGTGTAAGAATACATTATGACAGCTGGTTTTTGTGCAATAAACTACCGTGTTTCCTCAACATTTTTGTAAAACCCTACTCTGTAGCTACTATATCGTAGAAAGTGCATTTTTAACTTGTTCTATGCAAACTCTGAAGGGAAGAGTACCGTAAGTGACCATATTAACTCTCCAAAATACGCATCGTTGCACAGATATAGTACAGTATAATACCAGTTTAACGAAATTTTGGAAACCTCCGAAATTACAGTGAAATTTAGTTATACTGAAAATTAGGAAGTAGGACAAGAAAAGTAAAAAGCTAGTGAGAGACGATTCTTTCCTTTCCTCTGGCTTTTTTTTTTAATCCGACGCAGCCAATCCGTGTGAAATATAAAGTTACACGCAACATGAAGTTAATCACTCAGCATTTATTCATCTATTCACTGTGGAAAAATGAAATATTTTAAGTGTTATGTTCCACGACTATGCCACCTAGGCTAAAGGGGACGGTGATGATGAGAGATGAATGAAATGGTGGAATGAAGAAAGTGGGAGGAAACGGGAGAACTCCGAGAAAACCCACACACACGGTGTTTGTCCACCACAAGATTCACTTGGCGCAAGCTGGGATCGAACCAAGGACCCCATGCACCAGAGGTGAACGCTCTATCACTGAGCCAACATGCTCCAATTCACTGTGGAACTGTTTGATCTAAATAAAGATACGTATTCAACAATTTTTAAGAGGAAATGTTAAATTAGAGCATATATAATTAAAACAAATCTTACCATAATTCTAATTGATCTATAATATTTTATAATACGAAAGAATTATTTTAACTACAACTTAGTTCCTTATCTCTTCACTGGAAGATGCGCAAAGCTTATGTAATTGAATAATGCTCATTAGTTACTTTTAATTGTTATTCTGCTTGACCCCTCGCGTATATGAATGAAAAAAATGGCTACCATATTATCTGATTAATAAAATTATGTAATAAGGAAAAAAAATATTTATGAAATAAGATGAATTTCAATTATATTTTGAAATACTGAAGTTATTATAGGCAAATTCGTTATGCTGAAGTTCGAAATTTGTCAAAATGAAAATTTTCAACACATTAGGGAAAACGGAAGGGGCATAAAAATAATTTCGCAATTTCTGAACGTTTCGTTATACTGGCCTTTGTTACATAGACATTTCACTGTATTCCACGCAAAACTTCAACGTCTATTTTTAGGGTACATAAGCAAAATCTGAAGCAAAATAAAATTACATACATACTGAAAAAAGAAACAACTTCACCAGACATGTTTTAGTTATATAACTTCGACATTATACAATTTTCATCTCTTTCTCACGGCTAGTTTGGCATATCTTCCAGTTTCTATATGTCTTTCTTTCCCGAAGATGAACATTCTAAGTTTTGCTCGGAACTAGCACCATGCTAATGTTACAAATTTCACTGGTAAATTATTTATTAGTTAACTTCCGTGCGTTAACTCTTGTAGCAAAGTTTTCGAGTTTTTACGCGAGATTCACCTAATAAACTATTTCAGCTATTATTCCATTCGTTTGTGTCAAAAATCCATAAATGGACTGAAAAAACGAGTACTTTTGTTTTTTGCAACATAAAAATCACATAAATTTCTGTTTATCATCAAATAATTTTCTATGGATTGCTGTTAAGATTTAAGAAACTTATATTAGGGTTACTACCTCTGAATATTAGAACACTTAAATTCTTGTCGCCATGTTGCTTACTCCCAACTGTTTCTCGATTTCTACAATATCTGCAGTGCAGACTTAAGTTTCTGCGACTTGCTCAAAGTTGTTCAATACACAAACTCGAAATTACTTTCAGGTGCAAATGATCTTCTCATTGTTTATAAATTTAATTACTGTTACTTTTTTCTTTTTTTTAAATAGAAAACCGCAGTTTTAAAGTTAATGACCCCATATAGAAAGACAGTAACAATGAAATATTGATTGATTGATTGATTTATCTTTAATCTGAATGAATTCCTTGTAAAGGTTTATCTTTGTTTTATTGTATGTACAGAAACTTTTTCGAGGCCGGACTATAGGCATTTGGAAACCTTCGAATTTTTAGCGAGACAAAACACCCATGACATACGTCTAACAACAAAATCTTACAAAAAAAAATTCAAGTGACAATATACTAATCTTTCTGTATTCCAACCTAAAATTTTTAAGGGCATGGGCGAAACTTAACACACAAAGAAGACGACTACTATGTTACTACCACGCAAATATGTTTATTCATTGCAAATATCAACGAAATGACGGAAACAGTGTTCCCAAATCATCTTACTTGTTACAGGGTCCGTGATCTACTTGTCACAATTTTGGCCCTCTTCAGCATACTTTGAACGGACGTCTAAGTTCCGTAGCTTGGTCTCGATGTGACGGATAAACTGTGATGCAATTTTGGCTTCCCACCCCCCAAAATAGACGTCCGCAGCCAACGGAGACCAAAAATGTTATATAGGGCGTACCTCTGGGACATTTGGTGGATTGGTGTTTTGTGGCACGAATGGTATTGAGTGTGCCGTCAATCAGTTGTTTTCCTGGCATAATAACTGGTTGCGAGGTCTGGCGAAAATACATAGTTATCACTATGATGATGTGTGTTAATGAATTAAAAAAAAAAAAAAAAAAACCCTTCGGTAGACATAATTCGGTGTATATGCCGGCTGTGATTGCTGGACGATTCATTAACTGTATTGATGAATGGTTGGGTGACACCCTTTCGTGAAATGGCCACCCATACCATGCGCGCCGACTACGTGGGTCTCCGGAGCTCCGCACCCACACAAATAATCTTGTGGGTGCGGCGCACCCATGTGATTTTTAGTTTGGTCCCGGATTTGATCCCGCTTCTCTTGCGTTTAAGTCAGCCGTGTTACCGACTGAGCTTCGGCAGTCCCAACTTATCTTTATAGTACCGGTAAATTTTACTTTATCATAGCAGAGCCCTTTATGACAGTGTTCATAAAAGATTTTAACTAAAAATGAATCAATCAGATATCGAGACTTCCCTGAAAACATATACGTTAACATGTCTCTCCATTGATATGCACCCACATACATTTTGGGAAGTTGGCGCCGTTGACCCATACCACTACTTTCTTCTGAAACTTTTTCTTGTTTTTGTAGCGTACAGTAGTTGGGAGTTCACATAATATCGGAAGTATAGTATCCGCCATTTCCTGGCATTTCGTGTTCCCCAAATGAAATATACTTTTCATCATCTATGATTATCATTATGTCACGATGCAAAATGCCGCGAAAAGGCTTCCTACTTTTACCTGCTGTTGTAAATAGTTGCTTCTCCGTATACTTGCGTGCTTTTTGACTCTTGAAATGTTTCATACCCATTTTCTGCAAATTCCGAAAAAAAATGATCTTCTGGAGAGACGAAATTAGCCAGCAAATTTCTGACTACTCTCCCAACACTGTTTTCTGCTAGTTTCTTCAGTTTCCTCTTGTCAATGGGGGTAAGTTTGCCAGGACGGCCACATCTTAGCAAATCTTCAACCAGGAGACCATTTTGATACGAATTATGATTATATATATCGTATAACGTGAAAAGCTATCTTTCTGAAAATACTTGACGACTTCCATCACATGCAGTTGTCCGAGAAGATGATAGGCACGTCGTCGGAATGCAATTCTCTCTTCTTTTTTCAGCCGCATACTTCACATCTGCTTGCTCAGTACGGAGCTCACTACGCATTGCTCAATGTGACCTTGGTACAGCGAATATACTTTGTGTGTTAACTTTCGCCCATCCCCTTACTTTATGTTTCCACTACTTATGCTACTGTCTTCGACGGGGCAAACAATTACCAATTTCTATAAATGTATTAAAACACAAGACAGCAACAATACAAAAGAATCTCGTATTATTTTCGAAATTAAGTACACATACTTTAAACCAACTGCTCTACCTCTGAATTTATCGGATTAAGTTTGGGGTTTTAATATCGCAAATACTTAACATACATTTAGAATGCGCATGGATATTAATAATGTAAACACATTATACCAAAGAAATTTGACAGATGAAAGTTTACCGTTACAATTAATTTAATAATACAATTTTCTGTTAACTCGAATTGGTTTTTTTTTTTTTTTTTTTTTTTTTTTTTTTTTTTTTTTAAACCAGCATAGCTCTTTTGTTCTTATACAAAAAATATATTACATAAAGGAGGTAACAACGTAATTACATGGAACGATTTGAACGTTAGACTGACGGGGACGAACTCCGACCTGCAGCTTGCTGGACAGTCGCTAGTAGTCGAACTATTAGTGGAGACATAGCCAGCTTCTGTTTTTGGCGTTTTACTGTACAATTCCATTGTTGCCTTTTTGTTTTTAAGTACTCAACGAACATTTAAAAAAAATATACATAGGTAGAATTAAATGAAATGTAATCTTCCAGTTGAAAGTCTCATCATTATGCCCTTTTGGCCAAGGGAAACATGATTAAGGCAAGTGAATGATGATGGAAGATTTGGTGGAATGAGTATGTGGGAGGAAACGGGAGTATCCCGAGAAAACACACGGACACGATGTTGTTCACCACAAACTAACTTGGCCAGGATCGAAAAAAAAAATGAAATGAAATCTTTAAGTTTAACGTCCCACGGTTATGCCGGTTAGGCTAAAGGAGACAAATGATGAGAAATGAGTGAAATAGTGGAATGAAGATTAGTGGGAGGAAACGGAAGAACCCCGAGAAAACCCACGAGCACGGTGTTTGCCCACCGCAAAGTCCACACGGGGCCAGGGATCGAATAAGGGACTCCACCCACTAAAGGTAAGCGCTCAACAACTAAGCCACCGTGACCTCAGGAAAATTTTAAAAAATAAAAACACTAAATAAATAAATAAACGTATCTTTGGATTATCATCAGTATTCTCTTAATTCTTTGCCTATGCATGGGAAGTAAGTTTTATGAGCTATAATACAATATTTCTTTTTACTGATACATGTATCGTGTAAATTTACATAGTACTATAAATTTACATACCTGTACTTATATTCTTCTTTCCAGCTAGTAACAGTTATATGAGGTGGCGGTAATATTGATCGCAACAACTGAACCAAGTGAATTGTCTCCACCAAAGCTGTCCAAAAAAAAAAAAAAAAAAAAAAAAAAAAAAAAAAAAAAAAGTACATTAATACTACTTAACGAACATGCATATCCAAACATAAAATGGATTTATCCCGAAGTATTACGCGATTATTATTATTATTATTATTATTATTATTTATTCTTTCATATCATCATAGCAATGTTACATGAAATAATTTCGTAAGCTAATTCCTAATTAATAGGCATTCTAATGATGTAATTATTACAGTACATGGGAACTAGTTTTCCACAAAAGTACCATATTTATATGTTTAACCATTATCATTAATTGCATTTAGAAATAAACTTTATCTACACATTCTTTACAAACAATAAAATACTGGAAAAAGAAAAAAAAAATCCCTAAAGATATACCAAATTGACTTGATCCCTAGTCTTCCGTTGCAAGCGCTGCTATCGGCTGAAGGAATTCCACTCGCTTTCTCTCGCTTAGCAACAGCTGAACCATTATTGGCTCAACGCGTGGGTGGGTGAGGGTGTGAGCTTTAGTTCGCATTTTTGCCACGGCTCAAGACATTTTAGCAACACAATAGTATTCCTTATTTCCAATTATTTAGAAACACAAAAACTTTCTATTCTGATAACTTCCCAAACACTGATGCTAAAACACTACGATTCACATGTGTCTGTGAATTTTTGTTTTTTTTTTTTAAAAAAAAAAAGAAAGAAAAACTTTTCAGTCCTGAGATTATGCTTTGTTGGTTCATAAAGAATATTCTGGGATCACGTAAAAGGAAACTATGTTGCCTCATTAATTTCATGGCCATGTTACAATTTTAATCCTTTGAATGATGATTTACCAAATGTTGAACTGCAAGGATAAACAGTGCATTTTTCTTAGGGGTACATGTTTCGGTGGGCGACTGCACATCCCCGAAAAAGAAACTTTTCAATGATATCGTACTTACAAGAATCACTGAATCAAAATACCAATTTGTTACTTTATTTGCAACGTCAAATGGCGCTTTCAAAAGAAAAAAAAATAATAAATAATAGAAAGATAAAAGAAAAAAATAATAAATAATAGAAAGATAACTCTCAGAACGGTGGTGATATGACGTACACCATTACCTACGAAAAGTATATTTATTCTCTACCACTGACATGAGCTTCAACCATTCGACATATAGCAACGATCTCGAACTGTGATCCGCGAGCTATGCCCTTGCGGCCTTGTGCCACAAACACTATAGTTAAAAATTTCACACAGGCAAAGATTATATAAATAACAGATTATAATTATATAATTTAATCATCATCAGATTTAATACTAATAATCAGAAATATCATAACTTTTATAGATGCATTATTACGAGGGCTGTCCAGAAAGTACCAGACGTTTTGGCCTATCGCGGCAGTAGGCGAGGCTGGAGTCGCCATCTTGGTATCCGAACGTTGCCACACTCAGTCCACATCCAACTGTGGTAGCGTAAGGACTGACACTCTTACTGTGCTTTCTGTGACGTGTTACAATGTGCTGCGATATAAAAATCTCGCCTCTTGTGAGCTGCGTTCTGTGACTAGGTTTTTGTTGGCAAAAAAACCACAAGTCAATTTAAATCCACCGCCAACTGTGTGAAGTGAACGGACATGGAATAATGAGTGTATCTTTACGTCCATACACGGCCAAGCGTACCCGAGAGCTCTTGGATGGGAGGTGTTCGATTACCCACCATACAATCCGGATTTGGTGCCGAACGACTACCACCTCTTCCCAGCGATGAATATATGGCTCGCTACACAACGCTTTGATACTGACGCCTAACTGCATGTTGGTGTAAGCCAGTGGTTTGAAATCGCAGACGGTCTACCGCGAAACTATTGAAAAACTTGTGCCACAGTATATGATGAGTGCCTTCATTTGCGTGGCGATTATGTAGAAAAATCGCTTAAATCGCTTAAGAGTATACCTTTCAAATTTATATAATATCATTTGGTTTGTTTGTTCTGTTACTTTTTTTTTTATTTCAGAACGTCCACTACTTTCTGGACCGCCCTCGTATTAAAAAAAAATATACCAATGTAAAATTAGAGCAATCTCAATTAATACTATTTTAAAAATATAAGTATACCGGTATATGTTAAAACGTAATACAGGGTGTCTACTAATATTCCAAAATTATATTTCGTAACTTTTTCGTGACCTTTTCTTTACCAAATCATAAAATTTCCTTAACATTTTCAATAGCGAACTCGGTGCGAATTAGGCCGAATTTTCATCCATGCGATAGAAACGCACTTTGCTTGCGATTTGGTAGCGTCTAAAGCCGACCATAGGCATTTTTGGTGGCGAATTTTGATGTTTTATAGAACAAAATTTTCCAATCTGTACTTACATTTGCACAGTTAAAAAAAAAAAAAAAATGACCCAAACGCTAAATTTCGTGACCGATAGACATCCTGTAATATTTTATGTTTTATATATATATATATATATATATATATATATATATATATATATATATATATATATATATATATATATATATATATATATATGTGTGTATGTTTCACGTCTGTACCATGGTTAACTTCCATACAAAAATTTCAATTCATCTGAAAGTGGTACACGTTTTCCTTGAGGTCTTTCGATCAGGACTATTAAATAAGGTTGAAACTGATCGAAGGTAAGAATTAAATTACACCTCCTCCCAAATTAAAATTTAAAAGTTTTACGATTAGTTTCGTGAAAATACAGTTTTAAGTATTATCTTATTGTTTGGGACCGAAACTAAGTCAACAAGAATAAGCGCGTGAACACACCCCCTCAACTTAACTTCTGAAGTTTATCACCGTTACCTGTGGTTAAAATCGGTCATGGGTAAGGTATGAATTAGCTCTCCTCATAACATAATAAACAAATAAACATGCTTCATTTGCTTCTTCTATGAATTGCACCAATGTACAATTAATCATATCTCACAGATTATACGTACAGTCAGCGACAAAAGTTCTTTCAGTTTGGTAAAATTTATTTTGGGAATAATGGTGGAACGTACATAGTTTCACCGAGTTTCAAGGCTGGAATGTAAAGAAAATTATATTTTTAATTTACTGAAAACTGCCCTTCAATTCTGGTTATTTACGAAACTAATTTCCTCAAACGGAAAGAACTTCTGTCGCTGACTTTGCAATAATTTTTCAGTTAGAAATGAGATTAAGACAAAAGTTTACTTTATTCTTTCTTCTTTCATATATGTTAATTATCATATTTCGTCTCTGAATTACCTCCAATGAATTTACATTCAGCCTGCAAAATTAACGAACAAAAAATTTGCTATTAGTATTAGGTTGTTAAAGATTAAGAGAACACATGTAATTAATTATATATAAATATTCTACTTCTCTTGATTTTTTTTATTTACTTTGTTTTCATTTCTATACTTTTCTTTACGATACCAAAGTCTCAAGCTTTTGTGAAGAATGACGCCCCTCTACAAGTTCTATTGTATGTTGCCAATTAAATAAAAACTAAATTAATGCTGTCGATTTGTATTAGTTTCTTGCATTACTAAATTTCGAAACCGAAATGCTTTATTGAAAAACATAAATAAATAAACATACATACCTTTGTGAAGCGCTTCAGACTGTTTGCCGTATGGTTTACACATTGCAGGTTTGATGAAACTTTTCATATACGCCATATTCTGCACTATTTCACCAAACGTTTTCACAATTAATTCATTTTCTGTAAAAAGACAGTCAATAAAATAAGAGCGTATTTTATGCGACAGACAGACAACTGAACTTACATGACAAAGAATCTTCAAGTTTTCCGCATCCTTTTTTTTATTATTATTATTATTATTATTATTATTTAAGATAAACAAATTAGTACATAATCACAATTTTGGAATTGCATGATATTTTGAACAATGTTACAATAGAGGATGTTTCAATATGAATATCGGGATTTTAAGACTTTGCAGTATTTATTACATTTAATTATAATACATCAAATAAACGTGCAACTCAAAACAGTTTTTGCTATAAGTGTTCAATATGAGCACCATTCGTCACACGGCACACATCGAGTCGATAGGCGAGGAGGGCCCATAAATTTTCCGCCGGGATATGGAACCAAACATATTCAATTTAGGAAAAATCTCGTTGCAACTGTACCATCTCGTGGGGATTTGTTGACTCCCAAATGCGAATATTATGAGCGTACACATTGCCACTTAAGTGAAATGTCGATTCATCACTGAAGACGACACCATCTAGAAAATCTTCATCGTCATGCAACAACATTTCATTTGCAAAGTTGGCACGTAAACTGTAGTATGTAGAGTTTTGTAGCAACTTCAAATGGTAAGAACATATTTAATAGTTGTAAGCGTCTTCTTAAAATTCTACATACAGACGATTGCACTGTAACTACAGATTCAGTCTTTGCAAAATGTGAAAAACAAAAAGCTTTCTGCTCACTAGTCGCCACCTTTGGTATTAGCGCTTTCTAACGGCAGACAGAGGGAATAGTGCATGCGCATACGTGCGTAGAAAACTGAGTTGCTCTTTCATTCGATGTATTATTTATAATTGTAATAAATACAAAGCCTCAAGACCCCCTTATTCATTTTCAAACACTCTGTATAACGCAAAATTCTCCTTCTCAACTGTCTTTAGTTTCGACTCAGGTTGGAGAATGCCATCATGTTAAAATAAAAGAAAAGTCAAAACCGGTGGTGTGGTCCTGTAACCCAACTATTGCAGGCGAGATGGTGTGATGAGGAACAGCTTATACTGTAAAGACTGGTCTTCCATGACGCTTTGTGCACCCAACAACTGCATTGGATTCGATCGTGATATGGAGCCCATGTTAACAGAAGGTCTTGTCTTTCATAACTTGGATGTTACATAAGAACTTAAGGGCTCGAAAAAAAAATACTTGACTGAAAAGAGTGAAGGAGGCAACCAAGTTGACATTAGTGATATATTGGGTTGCATAACTTACACTTCCTGGAAACCGCAAAAATGACAGCTTGAAAACCAATAAAGATAGCCAACACCAGACTGAAAATAGGGCTCACAAGATGTGAATGTTGTGAGGATACTTTGTAAATTGTAGAATCCACTAGAGGAAAACAAAGATGGTAGTTAAAGCGCTGGATTTTATCGGAAAAACCTCTATCTCAAAATAGCCCACATTTTCATTACCTAAAATACAAACACAAACTAATAGAAGTATACCTGAATCAATACCAGTTGGAGAGCTTAATTAAAAGCAAACGCATACGTTTTGAAATTTAATAAATCCTTGTCAATGGTTCTATTATTGTACACTATAACTAACTGTTTAAGGCACAAAATTTGTATTTAGTGCTTACTAATACTGTTACAGTTCAGAACAATCTATGTTAGTTTGTTTCAAGTTTGACATACCTCATTAGCACTCTATTTGTTATGTGGACTTACAGTTTAGTAAGGAATCCGAATTGCGAACTTCATTGAAATTCAAACCCAACTCTACGATTGCAATAGTATTTACCTGATTATATTCCTAGGGATAGCAAAAGGCTTTCTAATATTTTGAATATTTAAGTGAGAATTTTGTCAAGGATCAAACAGGCTTAATACATGTTGTAAAAAAAATTACTTCATATGCTTCTACGGCTTACTCTCATATAAGTGGGCACTTACATTTCTATAACCTAATTTTCAAACTGACATCTAATTTAATAAACACTCTCTTATGTGAGGGGGCTTGAACAAAAATGTCTTCATTCTCCCTTAAGTGCACTTACAAAACTATTACCTATACTCAATAACTTATTATTATTATTACTTTACAGACGTATGTAAGCATTCTCCTTGGTACTAAGCTTGATGGGTCTTCAACCTCCTGCTCAAAAACCAGTTATACTGAAGAGTAAAAGCGTGAAATACTTCCTGCCGAACATGTACTAAGCCTCTGAAATATTTCAGTTTAACGCCCCACGGTTATGCTCTTTAGGCTAAAGGAGACATATGATTTATGAAAGTGAACAACTATGAAATTATTTTTTTTTTTTGCTCTCACACTGGGAATCGAACGCGGGACCACACTGACCATAGGCGTACACACTAGCCACTAGAACAGCGAGGAGAGCTCAGTATTATTCTAATCGTGATATATGTATTGCATCTATCAGTCCCAGTTGTATGGTTTAGGAATTCGATTTCTGGGTTTTCAGCATCTAAGGCCATGTTAGCCCAAGGATGACGTCTCTCGGTACTACCCAGAGAATTGGAGAAAGAAAGGAAGCGGCCTGGGACCATTGTTAAGTACAATTCCAACATTTGCCTGGTATCAATAGGAAAAACCTAGAAAACTTCACAGGATGGCTAGCTTGAAAAAGGCTTTTACATTTTTCGACCGAGTGTTCCCACCGGGAATCAAACCCGGAGTATGGTTTAGCTTTTAGATCTTTTCCAGTACCAAGGCTATACGAAAGTCAATGTGTGATCTTAACCAAATGTACTCGAACTGAAAATAAATTCGAGTATCGCGCATCAAACATAAGAATGCCGACCACTTAAAAACGAAGGACTCCTACGGAGTTCGAATCCCAGATCTCGACCTCAATCATACTCAAATACTGGAACACATTTCTGTATATTAATTACTCGAAGAAAATAATTCTTGAACAAAATACAAAATTCAATTATTTTACTGGTGTTACACACTTGAATCACTTTTCTATTTTATCTCATTCATTTAAATAGCAAACTTTCTCTTTTAGTCCTCCCGCTGTTCTAGTGGCCAATGCGAAGTTTGAACTCGGATTTTACCTTAAACTGTAAGTCCACGTCTCACATAGCCTCAGCTCTACTAAGGGACAGGAAACTCCAATCTATCTATTTTTCTTTGTTTTTAGTGATTTCTCATTTCAAGACTCCCTTGCTGTATCAAAATGCACTTACATTATAAACAATCAGTAGAGTCACGTGTGCACGACGTGAAGGAATTTGGTTTGTATGGCACGATATTTTCTCAATACTGAAACCGGAAATAGTAAGGATGGAAACTAAATGTATTCTCGGAAAATGTATCATCTTCCGAGAACTGATAAAGTGTCCAAGTGCTCTAAGTGGCAGTTATTTTCTTTTTCCATTACAGAAACAGAACAATATTAATATGTAACGGTTCACGAAATAATCCAGAGAAATAGGCCTGCTGAAAAAAAAAAAAAAAAAAAAGAAAAGCAAACAATTAAGGTTTGTGAAATATGGCAACAAAAATAAAACTCCACGATACATCATATAGGTAACAATATTGATGCAGACAGGCGTTAAATTACAAAATCATTACATATATATATACTGCCTTTTCCATTTAAATAACTCTTAGTAGCATTTTATAGGCAATGTTGCATTCCTCGGTGCAGGTTTAGGGAGGCATAATTATTATAGTTACAATTTTCTGCGCAAATTTCGTGACACCATAGCCTATTTAGAATTTTACCCAGACAACGCCGGATACTTCAGTTGCTAGTATATTTACGTTGGCAACGCCAGTTAATTTGTACCATGTGAGCATTAAATATGTTGTGACCAATAAAAAAGGTTTTCTTATATTAAAACTTTGTTAATACTCATATGAATCTCAGCTAGATGATACAGCAAGTAATAGATTATTGTCCGATGATAATTTTGTTTTATAATATGAAATTTTACTATCAGTTATGAAAAATCAGTAATCTATATTAACATCTGAAAGAATGTTTACCTTCTCTAGATGGTTCACTTGTATCTTCAATCTGTTCCTCAGTCTGTACGCCCATCTCCTGAAACATAACACAAAATTCTAAGTAAAGCCTTTCTTTCTTCTGGCACTGAGTTAGAAAACCCACCTCAAATACTTATAAAATCATAAACACACAGTAGTCTCAGTATATCTTTTATACGACACTGTTTGCAACATTAGGGAGCCTTTAACCTCAGCATTCAGATTGGAAATAGAAACTTAAAATAACGTTCTCCTGCTTGTTTTCTATATCCTTAAGAATCATTTTCAAGTAGAAGTCACGCATGCTACTTTTCTAAAAATATTTGTGAAACCAAAGATAAAATTAAAATTTGGAAATACATATATGCGTAACCATAATTTTACCCGTCATACTATAAAGATGTAGAAGTTTTATATGTACGCACTCTTAAATTTGATTTTAATGAGTGTGTGAGAGAGAGAGAGAGAGAGATGTCAAAACTCCAAATAAATTCGACAAAATGTAAGGTTTCGCAACAATATAATAAACTTAGTTTTAATAAGCAACACGTTAATATTTTTTATCATTCCAAGCTCTTTCGGTCGAAATATTGAAAACTGTGACCATTTAGTTTTTATACCACATTCTAGAAGCAAGCATGTGAGATGTCGTTTAATTTATAATAAATTACAAACTCTTACACGACATATTCTATTTGTAATAAATTAAAACTCATGTAAGATAAAACTTTTTACTCAATTAATATACGTGGGTTCTTGGTCTCTAAATCGTACTATGTAACTTTATTTAAAAAATAACTTGTCATTTTCGTTACTATATGTTTCAATTTTTATGGTTGCTTGCTTGTACGTTCCAGAATTATTAAGGAAAAAACAATGGTGACATACCAAAGACACTGAAAGATTTGCTGTGGAAAAAGAAACATGGTTTGATCAACAACAGCAAAAAAAATGAGCTACTTTGTGTAAATTAACGAAATATACAGATTCGCTACATATGAAGAGTTTATAGCGTACTTCTACTACGGGTATTTAATGTGGCGCATAAATCTTAATTTACTACCTTGCGGCATTTCACATCAAATTAACACAGCTCCTAATCTAATTCATCGATTTGTAGGTTGCCTGAGAACATTCATACAAACGAAGTTACCAGCATTCTAAAAATACAAAGTATTTTCATTTATCTTCAACAAAATGGTTGTTTGGTTTGGAGCTCAGTGACCCTTTCTGCACTGAGATTATGATGAGACGTGCACCAACAGCTTAAGGTGGAATCCGAATCACACGAACTGCGACTGGGAATCGAATTCGGGTCTCCCGCGCAGACATCTTAACCGTATAGCAACGAGGAAGCCTTCAACAAAGTGAAATCGTAACTTCAGTTTTAATCGATGAAGATCTAAGCAGAAGCCAGTGTTGATGTCAAGTGGTTGTTTCAGATATGAAAACAAGAAGTGGTCGCTGAAGAGAAGGTGCATGTGCTTTCTTCCACCACCCAGAAATTGGAGAGGTGGAGTGTTCGCTGAATACGTATCCAAGATACATTAACTCACATTTTGATTCCTGGAAAAAGAATTTTAGGAAATCCAAAAATGGATCAAAAGATTGCAATCTTGGCCAAACTTAGTTTTGGATCAGGGGCCACAGAATCTTTGAACAGCCCCTAAATCGAGTTTTCGTATTTTCTACGGAATAAGCACATCATACTGGGTTAAGTGATAGTTTGGGTTTTGTATTCACTATATGTAGCTCCCCAGATATAAGGCGTACAAGAAAATTTTTGATTGAAACATTGGATTTTTGATCCAAAAAGTGGCCGTTGACAGGCAGTGATCGCTTGACAGGAACAGTCGTTAAGACTGTACATACATACACAGATAATGAAGACGGTACATAATAATAGTACTGAGCCACGAAGTTATCTGTTCGGGAGCACGATAGTTCAGTGGCAGAGCGCTCACCTCTGGTGTGAGAAGTTCTTGGTTCGATCACAAGCCAAGCGAGTTGGTGATGAACATCGTCTCCATGAAGTTCTGTCGGATTCTTCCGTTTCCTCCCGTATTATCGTTCCACCAATTATTTCATAATCGTTCACTTACATTAATTATCATTTTACTTTATAGCCTACAGGATATAATCGTGAAAAGTAAAACTAGAAATTTCATTTCACAGTTACCTGATTTCGAAGATCTGTAGGATCAATAAATATAATGAAAATATATCATCTTAATGTCTTTTGTTATTACGTTCACGTTTCTTATATTTCATTTATAACACAAAGTAAAGGTTTCCAATTTGCTGTTCTTTCCATTATACATGTATCTGCCATAATATAACATGGCGTGCAACGTATTCTTTTGTCTCTAATGGGGCGTTTACACTTGGTCGATTTAGTCGCACGACTAAATCGACTCGCTGCATTTGCCACTAAATCGAAGCAACTAGACCGAATCAGATCGATGGATGTGTTCAATTATTTCAACCACAGAAAATAGAACGTCTTTCAATTCAGTTAACAGCGATTAGTCGCCTTCAGTCAACAAGCGATTAAGTTGAAGTCCCGTTTACACGGTCGATTAAGTTGAAAGTGACGTCAATTCAACTGAATCGAACGCAAATCGACTAAGTGTAAACGCCCCATAACTCTGCATAGTCAGTTTTCAAGCTTAGTCAAAAGCGTTTTGAAATTTAATTTCTGATTTTAGGTTCCACGATCATGCCCTTTAGGTTAAAGAAGACGGATGACTAATGAAAATGAACGGTTACAAAATAACTGGTGAAATCACGACTGTGGGAGAAAAATGGGAGAACCCACAGACACAATGCTGTCCATCACAAACTCGTATGGCCGGAGATCAAAGCAGTGGCTTCATGCACCATAGATGAGTGACGTATCACTAAGCCACCATGAATCAGTCCTCTATTTGCTTGAAAACAATCCATTGTCATCCTGTACTTATACTGAGGGGGAAAAAAATATACGACACTGTTTATTCTCCCAGTCTTCAATGCTACAAGTCTTTTCATCCTTGTGTTACACCTTGTTTTGTATTCACTTTTTGAGCTTCTTCGTGGCTAAGCGGTTCGCGTACGCGCCTTTGGCGTGGGAGACCCGGGTTCGGTTCCCGGCGGGAGCTCATGTTCGGATTCCACGTTAATCAGTAGGTCCCGTCTCATATAGCTTCGCTGCTGAAAGGGACGTTAAATTCAAAATCAACTCAACTCTTATTAACTTTTTGCTTATCTTTATCGGTTGTTCCATATATTATTGTTTTTTCTTGCATATACAGATCAGCAGCGTTCTGAATGTTACCCACAAGGTTACTGTTAAACGTAGTTGAATATGCTCCCGCGAGCAATATCATTTTTTTTTTTTAAATTCTTATTACTTTTTCATTATTATTATTATTTATAATATGAAATACGTACAACTCTGGAAAATGTAATTAAAATTAAAAGAGTTAATTTTAGATTTAGGTTATTGTATCTCAATAACCATAGTGTTTGACATCATCTTAATGCTATAATGAAAGCTTGATTTTTAGCATTTATCTCACCTTAACAGGTGGGAAGTTTTAAAGACCGTTTTTGTTGACCAGGAATGATATATATTTTGTGTCTCTATGAATTTGCACTATAGGCCATCAATGGTATCAATTGTTTCCTAATACTTCATGCTTGTTTTGCTTGGAAACTGAAATGTACTGTTTATTGATATTAATTTGATATCTTCACAGTTTTGTTGTAAAACTTTTATATATAATTCATAAAACTTGGTTTTTCGTCCGATTCAATTCCTAAGTAGTTCGTGTGATTCACTCTCTGGTGTTTTTACCATCAATATTTAGGGTTGAGCTTTTAATAAAATAAAAAGCTTTGTTTGTCGTTTATTGACAATTGTTCAAGATTTGTAACACTTTGTTATTCTTCTCGTTCTCTTTTACTTTCCGCTCCAGTAAGTATTCATGCATCATCAGCATAGGTTATTATGTATTTGATTTCCATCATATTTTCATACTGTAGCAAGCATGATAGTCCCCCTCTCCCCGTAAAAAAAAAAAAAAAAAAAAAAAAATAGTTATCCACATAGGGCTACAAACACGTGACTGTCCTCAATTTGTTATTTTCTCAATTTTTCCTATTATTCCTTCTAGTATTGCCTTCTATTTTGACAATAGTCCTTCAAAGTCCCGAGAAATGTACGTTTCTTCTTGTTTCAAATAAATATGGGAGCCTGTTACCGTCTCATTCTGTGCACGTAGCTGCGGTAATTCAAATGGCGTTGGTGGTCAACAAAGTATTTTATTTATAATAACAACAATAAAGGCAATGACATTGCGTATGAGATGCATGGAAATTAGTTAAATACAGGATGTTTCAAAACAACATCGACATCGTGTAGGAGGTGATTCCTGACACCAAGACAAAAAGTATAGACCAATCTGGTGCAGAAATCCGTCATTTCGGAGTTATAGGCTTCCGAAAACATGAAAAAATTAACTTTAAAGGTCCATAGCTCCAATACTATGGGAAGTACTCACATCAACAATTTTTTTTAGAGGTAGTTGGTGAGTACTTCAAATTATATACCCGTAGCCAAACTCTCTCTATAAAAATGTTGCGTGAGTACCGTAGGATTCTGCAACATGTATTTTTGGATAGCGCACATATTAGTTCCTAAGTGAAGTTTTGTTCTGACTACGGCAGGTCAAATAGTACTGGAGCTATGGACCTTTGAAGTTAATTTTTTCATGTTTTCGGCAGTGTATAACTCCGAAATGACGAATTTCTGTATCTAGGTTGGTCTACCTTTTGTCTTATCTTGGTATCAGGAATCAGCTCCTAAACGTTGTTGTTTTGGAACACCCTGTATAATAGATGATCTGTACAGATCTGTATATGTAAGTAAAGTAAAATGATAGTGGAAGAGTTACTTAACTCATTTTACAGACCCTCGGCCACACTGATTCACATGTCTGAGTCTAATGTTCTTTTGGGAAATCACTGCACTATATGAACTTCTAACATACACTATTTGCCTTTCACTTCACTACACTGGATGGCCTTTCCTCTTCGCAAGTCTTTGATTATATTACTAATCATTAATGGATTGTTCCAATTAATTCCATGTTTGTTGAAATTAAGCGTACCTTTTTAGCACCAAGTCTATGCATATGTGAGACGTAGACCTACGGTTTAAGGTAGAATCCGAATCGCCGTAATGTGTTCAAGAATGATCTACGGAAGTCGTACCCGGAACCACAAGCACCAAACTCGAGCGCCCTAGCCACTACACAGCAGAGAAGGTTCAATGTATTGCTGCTGTTTTATTTTATTTTGTTTTATTTATTTACTCGTCTTTGTCAGCTATTTTGTTCGGTATCATCATCTAGATCATCTGGTACGAGTTTGCCTTTAAGAGTAAGCGGGAGTATTGTACCCTCCCGTCTTTTCCCAAAATCGCGAGTGCACTTACTATCTTCATCACCAGTTCATTTGGATTCTCCAAAAATTTTGCAGTAAGCCCTTTCTTAACGAAGTTCAGCGAATTTATTGTCTTTGTTTCCCTCAATTTCTTTTATGACTTTGATGTAACATCTAACACCATATCTACTCCGTTAAGTAAAATACGTAATGTACACTTCGCTGATTTTTGCCAGCCAAATGCTCAATGTCATGTCGGTGCCATATTGGAGTTTTCTAGTTTAGGGATTCCCCAACTAACTTTTGCTGAAGGTTGTTAATATCAGTGTCATCCTTGCTAGAACTTTCAGACTGCCAGGAAACTAACGAATTAACATCACAATTTTAAGACCAGAGCAAAAATGTAAAAAAAAGCAGTTGCAAACTTGGGCATTATTCTAAATTTGCATGAAAGAACACTGTCAATTTACGAGAAAGTTTCTTTCTTTTTTCTTTTTTTTTTAATTTTTCACTCATTTATTTGTTATTTTCAATTATTTATTCCTCGAAGACAGAGTAGTTATTGCACAGGAAACTATATGTGAGATCGAAGTGAATCATATAGGATATTTACTCAAGCAAGATTCTTCCATGTAATGTTCATTTTATGGAAATTCAATTCCATCCTGCTGATTTTATTTAAGCTTGAAAGTAAAAAAAAAAAAAAAAAAAAAAAAATCAATTTAACTCAGTATTACGAATTCATTCTTGGTATGAACAAATGAAATATTTATTTACGTACAGGGTCTCCTTCTACACGTCATCTAGAAATTTTTGATTTTCTCTTGTACTTTGTGATACAATACAAAACGTAAAGTTCAAGTTAAGTTTGTGCATCCATCTTTGAATCTAAATATACATATCAATTTTATTTTTAGTGACTAATACTTTTATCCCTCCACCAAGTGCATCGCAAGATTTATTTTTAAGAGTGGCAAAGAAGTGCAATTCCCAAAAATTATCTTTGCAGTACTAAAGTAAAGAAAAACTTCCGTCTGAGAAATAATGACTAATATATACTAAAGATTTGTTTTCGAATTTTATGTAAAAAATATTTTAATATAAACCTAATTTTAATGAAAACAGCCTTCTCTTATATTCAAACTATCTCAAGAGCAATATTCTACCTTTTTTGGAAGCGAAGTTATGAATACGTCCACGTCCTCAAGCAGCTTATCAAAATCCTTGTAAATCTGAGATGATCGGGTTAGTTCAGAAGCTGTGTTGATTTGCCGTGGTGTCGCCCCCTGGTAGTAAATTAAGATTTATGCACCTCATTAAGTAATAGAAAGATATTAACTTGTGTATTGGGTTCATTTTACACACAATAGTACACATTTTTTTTATGGTTACTGATTAAACCATTTTTTATAATGTTATTACCAAACATATGTTCCCATGACAAAGTTTATATTTTTACAAAGATTTTTTTACGAAACTATTTTTTTAATAATTCCGAAACTACAAACGGATATCAATAGAAGTTTAAAAAAAATATAGTTGTAATAAAGAAATTCCGAAGCGGAAATACAAGATGAATTACTTAATACAAAATCGTGAATGCACAGTTAGAACACTAGAAAAAAGTAATTACGAGCTCTTTCGCTAAAATTCTTTATGACACGGAGAAGACTACGTTAGGGGGAAAATGAAACAAATATTATTAAAGAACAGAAAAGGACAAAAAGGGTCCAGTTGAACGCCACATTGAAAAGCAAAGTCACTTGGTTCCGTGATGGTGTTAACAGGCTGAAAGTAAGTGAGCTTAGTGGAGGGAGAAAGGTCAAACTAATGGGACGGGTATGTCGGTAGGAGTCCAAAAAAGCGAAAGAATACGTAAAAAAATAATAAATATATAGGAAAAACAGACTGAAAAATGGCAATTAATGAAGAAACTAACAAACGTACTAATCCATCTATATACATAAAAAAAGTGAGTTGTTGAGTTTAACCTTCCTTTCAGCAACGAGGCTATATGAGACGGGACCTACTGATTAACGTGGAATCCGAACCACATGAGCTCCCGCCGGGAATCCAACCCGGGTCTCCCACGTCAAAGGCGCGTAGATTAACCGCTTAGCCACGAAAGTGCTCAATACATAAAAGTGAGTGAGTGTGAGTGTTTATGAGCTCAAAACCGAATAACTACTGAACAAAGGATAATTTGCGGCATGGGGAGTGAGGATAGGGGGCTCGAAGGGATGTCATGTAAAAACAAAAGAAAATGACCAATATTAGTTTCCGGAGTTGTTAAGATGAATAGCGACAATTTAGATGCCCTTTAAGTCCAAATTCATTCTTTATTAGCACGGGAATAACGGGAGTTGAAGGGGTTACATGTAAAAATAACCGATGATGATTGATATTCTTGTCCAATTCAGTTTTCGTGGTTGCTTATATGAATAGTGGCACCCGATGCCGTTCTCAAGATGATGAGAAGGGCTGACATTACGGATTTTCGTCATTACTCATTCATTGTAAAGTGTATCGTAATGGGGGAAAGGTTCAAGAACTTTGCATAAACCCATTCCCTCGTTCGAAGAAGGGATATTTCAGCTAGTGAGTAAATAATAGTAATTAAAAATAAATAAATAAAAATAATAATAATAATAATAATACTTTCAGCCTGGGTACAATATCGTGTGACCGAATAGCTGCACGTGATCGAGCATCCTTACATGGGGAGGCTCACCTGGTCCTCAACTTTTCTGTTCCGTAATTCTTCTTTTCTTTACCGTCTATTTGTTTCCCTCCCTAATGAAAAGTTTTAACGAAAGCGCTCATTGTGTACTTTTTTAGCGTTGTGATTATATCAAATACGGTAAATTCATTTTTATATAGATTACAGCATTGTAGTTTTATATTAATACCACACAAGGCCAGGAATTGAACATTAGGTGAAAAAATGTTATACGTACTCACTGCTGTCTTTAATAGCTTCTGCCAGGTTAACCTATTTTATGTGAGTTTGTAATTAATTACAAATACCTCATACGTGCCTGCACAACGAAAAGGTAGGTTTCGGTGTATTAAGACTAATAGTGGGGTAAAACCTGACGTGATTGTCACTTGTCAATGAGCCGTTGTCAATATAACGAAACACTTTCATTCTACAGGGTGTCCGGAAATACGCGCAAAAGCTTTGAACTGTAAGTACAAAAGAAATGAAACCGGCATCTAGGGAAGACTTGTATGTAGATAATTTGGGAATAAGACATGTGAAGCGAGGTTAGACATTCGTCCTCACGAATGCCAGAAATTGATGGGATTTCTTTTTTACGAGACTTAAAAAATCACGAATTAGAGACAGGTGTGGCATTGTTTGTGGACAAATGGGAATGTTAACGGGTAAGCTTGATGGGAACGTATCGTTTGAAAAAAGAAGCTTTGGCACGAAGCACAAACATCTCATGGCCGTGATAATGGCGTGCCGTAAAAGACACGTATTTTCCGGCATTATAGCGTAATATGGAACAATGTCGATGCCAGACAGTGTCAACACATGTGGCTAGTCACCAACTATCTTATCCTCGTAGTGACTTCCACAACGATTTGCAAGTTTCTTCTTTGTAACAGTCTATCTGTAGAATAGTTGGTGGACAGCCACTTGTATTGACACCATCAGGCTATCACCCACTCAGTCTACCCTTAACATTTTCATTTGTCCACAAACAATGCAACACCTGTCTCCAATTCATGATTCTTTAAGTTTCGTAATAAAAAAATAAATAAAAATAATAAATTAATAAATTTTAAAAATCATCACCGTGTATTTGTAACATTCTTGAAGACCAATATTGAATTCTCTCTCCCTGATTTATATTTCAAAAATATCTACAGACACAGGCCTTCTCTGGGTACTAGTTTAATTTCATTTGCATTTATGGTTCAAAAGTTTTGGTGCTCTAAAGGGTTTTGGGTCGCGCGATCTTATGGACACCTTGTAGAACAAGTACAGTGTTACAACACACTTACGTGAAGGAGTTTGGTGAGCTAACACATTATCCAAATATCCTAATTTTAAACAATGTTGGATGCTGTGTAACAGGAGTAACGGATGTAATTTAACATATTAAAATCGGAAATGGTTGATTTCTATCACTTTCGGTTTGAATATCACCTTGAACCTATCCTTAACTTTTGACCTTCACCCTAGCCAAAGCTGAT
The DNA here is from genome assembly GCF_964235325.1 of Thermobia domestica. NCBI lineage: Eukaryota > Metazoa > Arthropoda > Insecta > Zygentoma > Lepismatidae > Thermobia > Thermobia domestica. Next base: position 65,201,120 of record NC_137471.1, on the reverse strand, counting down.
GGTAATCCATCAAATAGTTCTCGAGATTTGTGCTTTTCGGGTCAACAACAGAAATGGGCTAATATGCGAATATTAATACATAACTCTGACGAATCGTGAATTAAATTTATAAGTACAGTAGTATGTGCATCATTGTTAAGATTGTATGTCTCTCCGTTATAAGACAAATAATAGGTACGGGCACTGGATAAAATATGAACACCTAGCTGTGAAGAAGCCTGCAGTCGCCCTCGTGGCAAATCCACAACACCCACCATAGACACCTACCACCTAGTGGCGAGAAAGGCGATGGTATAAGGGTTGCATGTGATCATTCTGCTATCCGTCAAATATGGTCATGTCAGACCTCTCGGACTTCGACAGAGGCATGATAACATGAATTTTCGCTTCGCTGGAACCTCTGTGACAAAAACAGCCACAGTTGTTGGTGTAGCAAGGAGCACAATATCAACTGATATGACAGTCTACAGACAACATGGAAAGCCATCATTGGCTAAGCAGAACAGTAGGTCAAAATCAATGTTAACCGGCCGGGGTCGACGCGTATTAAAATTGAATAGCAGCCCGGAAGCACAAGGCAACAGTATCCCAGATAACCGTAGAGATAAACAACCGCTTCCAGAACCCTTTATTAATCAAAACCATTCGAAGGGAACTGCATGCTGCGAATATTCATGGCAAGGTTGCCATCCCAAATCGTTGCTGACTCCACGTAATGCAGTAAGGTGTGCCAAAAATTAGACACATCAGTGGGGACGTATGATATGGTCAGACGAATCTTCCTTCACGTTATTTCAAACCAAAGGACGTGCTTATGTGTGGAAAACCCCTGCAGAAGTATTTCATGTTGATTGTCTACTGTGAAACATGAAGGGGGCTCTATAATGGATTGGGAGGGGAGCGATATCATGGCATGAAGTTGGGCCAGTGGTCATCCTGCGTAGCATTACTGCAGCATTCTGGGCAATCATTCCAAGGTTCAAACTGTGTTTCGTGATGAACGCCCCTAAGATGACAACGTCCCTATACACAATGCTTTGTGTGTCGTGAATGGTTTAATGAGCACGAGAATGAGGCAGAACATCCATTTGGTGTCCTTAGTCCCCAGATCTTAACATCATTGAACCTTCGTGGGATATTTTGGAGGATCAGGTGCGTTATTTCCGTGCGAACCGCACAGGACCTGTATTTACCCATCCCTCGTAAGATACAAACTGTAATTAGGGCCGAGAGGCCCATTCCTTACTAATAAAAGTTCTGAGATTGCACAGCTGCTCACATTTTTTCTCCAATGCCTATACAATGTGCTATTTCATAGGTATATTTTTTACACATACATCACATAAATGAATAAACAGTATGTTCCAGTAGAAAAAAAAAATATCAATTTTGGTAACGATCAACACTTATTAACGCCATAAAAATTAGTTTTTCCCGATAACTCGCATGCATTTGACTTTATTTACCTCGACGTGATCTATCCAATGATATATATATATTTCATTTTTGGACAATACTGTAGCTGAACAGGAATTGAAGAGTTAATCATAATCTTGTGTTATATTTCATTTACCACGCTGTGTACTGTCATAATGAAAAGCTTTGACCAGTGTACATTCCAGTGTTACTTTCATCTTTATATGTGATGTGGTTATCGTACATCGAGTTGCAGGATTACAAAAAACTCCATTTTTTTTTCGGAAACTACGCACGAGGATTTACAGTTTGTTCAGCTTCATGAAATCTGTCAATTGGTATGTGTCTTGTCTTTAGACATTTGTTTCCCCCCCCCCCCCCCCCATTCTTTAACGCTAATAATATTGTGGAGTTTTATATTTACACAGAAATAGTAAAGATGGAAGTACATTAGACTTAAAACGCCCAAATTAGGATGTTGATGAACGATGTTAGCACTCTTATTTCCCAATCAATATATCCTGCCTAGTGCTTATGCCCAGCCAATATGACTGAGAATCACCCAGATTCAGATTTAAGGAAGGTGAGCTTAAGCCCTGGGCCTCCGCTTTCACAGAGCCTCTCACTATGAATGAAAAATGGCTTTAGAAAGATGATCAAGTGACTGATATCTTTCTTTAAATTACTGACGTGGTTTAAAAATACAAACACAAGTTTTGATTTGATTTGATTTTCGTTTAGCGTCCCTTTCAGCATCGACGCTATATGAGACTTAGACCTAAAGCTTAACGTGGGAACCGAACTACATACGCTCCCGCCGGGAATCAAACCCGGGTCTCCTGCACCAAAGGCGCACACGCTAACCGCTTACTCACGAGGAAGCTCACATACATTTAAAAGGAAACACTTTTCGGGTAGGTTTATTTTAGTTGGTTGATTCTCATTTCCTTTTAATTTATGTAACTTTTCATTATACAGTTACAATGAAGCAACTTGCATGTAGTATTTCTAGAATTATACAACTTAGCAGTCCTATTTTTTCTCTCTTTCACTCAGTCTTCAGTATTAGTTTTAAATTACATTATTTTTACCTACTGGTTATGCCAAATCTTCTTTGAATGTTCAAACACTTTTGAATGTACTCATTCTAATACATATATGAATGGCGTAACTTGTAAAACAAATTACAATTTTATGAAACTTATCTTTGCATATATCTTATCCGTCCCTTTGTATTTTATTGATATTCTCTCACTGAATCGTGTTACTTTTAGTCAGTAGCGATCACGTAATATTATTAGCCTCGAGCCCCAAATACCTAAATCCCAGTCTGGGATTTTCCTTAGCCTACACGGAATAAAGTGTCTTTGCGTATCAGCCCTGCTCGACTTACTTCCATTTTATTTCCATATTTCAATGTTAATTATTTCCACTGTAAACTGCGTTCACAATCATAAATGGAACTTTGTAAAAAGTACATAAATAAACGTGCACTTCACGTGAAGGAGTTTGGTTTATATGGCGTCAATTAATATTGAAACCGGAAATGGTAGATTCCTACCACATCAGGTTTTAGTAGAGAAATTAGAGAGGAGACGGAATATATTTTGGGGACGCTTAATTGATTTCGGGAACTGCTATTCGCTTTCTATTACCGTTTATACTTAATGGCGATCAACGTTAAAACCGGCAATGGTTGATTTCTGTCACGTCCGGTCTGAACAGAGAATTAAGCGACAAGATGGTAACCTAATTCTTCGAACGCTAAATCGATGTAGATCAATATTGAAACCGGAAGTTGTAGTGAATTTCTCTCTCTTCTGGTTTTAGCAGAGAGTTAAGGATGGAGATGAAATGCATGCTTAGCACACTTAATCGATTGCGGGAAACCACTTCTCGCTATAGTTTATTCAAGGAACGTTCAGTACCTTATGTAAACAGATACATGTGGTAATTGTTTCACTTTATTGGTTAAAGAGCCTTGGAACATCCATGCGGCAGAAGAAAATAGTCCATTGTCAAATAAGCTGTTTTTTTCAATGTTTTTGTTGCTTGTAAGGCTCATTATCAGAAATGCAATTTCCTTACAGTTATATAACAGAAACAACACTGTGTCTAAGAACTAAATTGAATTAATGTAATAAAACAGAATACGCATGCGCAGAAAGTGGTTTTTGACCCACCTTACGCGCGAATCACGGTTTACAGTATGGCTGCGTGCGAGGAATATGTAAAACACCTACAGGGTGCAAGCACGTGCTTCTCGAAAGAAACGCTGACCGATAGTCAATCATCCAATGACTGGCGGAGTAATACCATTCTGTAATGTTTACATCAGGATCAGAAGGTTCGTTGAATGAACTTTATTACAATTTTTGCTCTATAGTGATCAACGTTAGAACTGGAAATGGTCGATTTCTACCACTTTCGGTTCGAATATCACCTCCATCTACGAACTCGATTCCTAATTTTTTACCCTCTACACTTTGGCCAAAATTGATGATGATTCTTTAAGTAGTTCTTGAGATTTCTTGCCTCCGGACAGACTAAATATATAAAGACGTTGTGGAAAACCAAACTCCTTTAAAATACTAAGAATATACAATACACTAAATATGAACTGTATTACGATTTCGTAATTTAATAGTTCTTTTATTATTATTATTATTATTATTATTTCTTGTTTTTGTCTAAGTATCTAAGAGAACATATAAATCAAATCTAAGAAAGAAAGTACATTACCTTCTTCACTGGCGGGCGGTGAAAATTAGTCTTTTCAGGTTTTATTGAGTTCTCCTTATGTCTATCCAGATCAGGAAATACCAATGGCTTTTGTATAACAGGTACCGGACTATTATTGATTTTGCACGTAGAAGTGTTCTGGTTTTCGTCTACGCCTGCCTTCAATGTTAAGTCCAGAGGTGAGTAGAATTCAGGATGTGGTCCACATGCGCCGGATTGGGATCCATTCGGTACTGCAACAGAAACTGCTCGAATTATTTCTTTATGTTCTGCACCTGTTAATTTGTCAAATTTTAATTATTTACATACGTAAGTAAACACAAAGATTCTGATACAATTCTACCAGTTACTGATGTTTCTACGGGAGTCTCCAAAATATTATTATTATTATTTTAATTTAATGTCACATGATTATGCGCCTAGGTTACGGGAGAAGGTGATCATGGGAAGGATGACAGCGGTGGAATGAAAGAAGTGGGTGTACACAAAAACCCCGAGAAAACTCATGCACATTGCGTCTGTCCACTACAAAGCCCACTGTCCAACGTTTGTGGTTATAGCTAAGAAGCAAATTCTTTCATTCGATTGTGGCAACGCGTGGCGTAGTTACTAACGCTATTGCCTCTGGTGCAACTTGTCTCGAGTTCCGATTCTCGATGTGGACACTCGGTCGAAAAGGTGTCACCGCTTTTTCAGGTCAGCCATTCTTGAGTGTTTTATTGCGTTTTCCTCAATCATATCACGCAAATGCCGAGATGGTACTGAGCATACAGGTCCCGCGCTACTTCCTTCCTTCCCCACTTCTCCAGAAAGTGTGAGTGTCCGTTAATAGGTATGAGGGATGTCATTCCTCATGCGTATGGGCTTAAGACCGTAAAGAAATATGTATAAATAAATAAAATTTTCATTCGGTTAAGACATAAAATTAAAAGTAAATACTGAAAATGTCGAAAGCTCTGATTTGTGACCAGGTATTCTTAGAGGGCAATTTCAAATTCATTAAAGGACCGAATATCACGAACTTAAGCCAATCGGACACCCGAAAATAGTTAATCGTAGAATTTTCCCTGATTATACCATTACAGGGTTTACACTTATTTGGCGAGCATGAATTCTCTGATTTTTTCAAGTTTCCCAAGTCACGAATTACAAATTTCCAAGTCTACATATAGTATAAGAAAGAAACTATATATTTCCTGACCAGGGGGTTTCTTAAATACTATGCATGTACATGAATACATTATCTGTGTGTGTGCGCGTAGAGATTTTGTAAAGCAAACTAATATATTTTATAAAATACGCCCTACCAAATAACTGTACGGCAAAAAGAGAAATAGGCTCAGAGAAGTAAAAACCCGTACTTAAAATTCCAAGACTTTTCCAGATTTTTTCAGCTTTTCATCAAACTTCCTGACTTTTCTAAAACTTTTTACGGTTAAGCTGAATACCCTCACATTCTGATTTTCCAGGTCAGTGGGAAATTAGCATTCTCAAGACACAGGCCAGAAAACTGGGGTTTAGTGGCGATATCATAAGCGAAAATTAATTATAGACGGAATAACGATTAACAACTAACACAGTAGCACTTGTAAACACAAACAACTCAATGCTTTCAGTGCTAGTTTTCACAATATAGAAGTCTTAAGCCATTATGCTTTTTCTTTCGTGGTGAAGGTGCAAATGATGTTTGCTGATGGGCGCTATAGGATTCATATTTAATATTTATATAAGCGAAGTTATCTTACTTTAACATCCCAGTATCAAATTATAATACCTACAGTTTCAAAGCTTCTTTCGCCCCTTCTCCAGTGTGTTTTATTCCACTATGCTACTAAATTTACAACACGATGAAAATTCTAAAACTGGCACAAAATACTGTTAAAAAAGCAGAAAAACTGTACATTTCGACGTTAAAGTAGAACAAAAATGCTGAAATGCTCCTCTTGATAAACAAGAGAGCATTTAGAAATGAAATAGATTTTCTTTTTAAAGACTTATTTTATTCGAGTTAAGGAATTTTGCAGAGTGAAAAATTCTTTCATTATGTAGTAAGTTTAAACAGAGTAGCGGAAAAACGAGCGACAGAGGCCTCGAAACTGTGTGTTATAATTTAATGCAGGGATGTTTAGGTAAGATGTCTTTGTCCTTTTAACAGTATCAAATGATGTTATTCAAACTTGTCCAGACTGGCCATGTTGGAATTTAATGCCTTCGTCCCAATGAAACACGTCTCGCATGCCTGTCTTTTTACAAACGATTTTTTTTATTCACTTTCCCTTTATCAATGCTGAGTTTTTCATTTACCTCCAATATCAGATCTTTTACAATTTACGTATAAAATAGTTTACACCATATATTGACACTCACAGAAAACAAACAAACAAGAAAAAAAAAGTCTTTCAATTAAAAAAAAATTGCTGAAAATACTGAAGTTTGTGAACTATCACTGAAGACTTCAATGATAATGAATTTGCTGTTTTTGATTTTAATGCAAACATTGTTTAAGTAAGTTATAAGTTTGGTTTGTGGTTCGGACAAGAAAGATACAATCCAACACAGTGTTTTAAGCCTGTCAGATTCTATCTCCACAATATTTATTGGGACCATTTAGTGGCAGAATGAACACTTTTCGCGTTGTGCATATATCCTAAATTCTTTACACAACTGACATTGGACATACCTGTGTAGTTAATATTATTTCTAATTTTTACTTTTCTAACATAACTTTTGAAGTAAATGAACCCACAACTTAGGAATTTAACAGAAATATATATATGGTGCCGTATTTAAGATTTTGTTTCGGGGTGGGTAGGAGCTTTGCTAACTTTATTCTTGGAAACGTGAAATTGTGCAAGATATTTCATCTACTTGCAAAAATAGTAAATAAAGTTTCCGGGGTGAAGTCCGGAAGCCCCTTTTAAATACACCACTGCATATATCTATCTATCTATATATATATATATATATATATATAGATATAGATATATAGGATGGCCCAAAAGTAGGTATACAGTACCGTACTGATCAGCTCATTGCATTTTATATCATTTCTTATTGTTATCCATCAGGTAAACTTAGTTTCTTTAGATATATATCATAAACTTTGTTTCGTTTAAATGAAGTCGTGTTATTTTATTATTTATATTCTTGCATTACATTTTTTAAATATTATTACTAGTGCTTTCAACTTATCACCTTCGAAGAAAAAGTCAATGTAATAGAACGTAGTTCCTATCAACAAATTTTCGTGTTCAACTACAACGTTTCGTCACTAACATAAAATATAATATATAGCATTGATATGACTCATTATTTATCTGCAGCTTATAATTACATGCATTTCTCAAGGTGAAGGCTGAGACCAGAACATGTAATTCAGCTCTCTTAGAAATAACGTATTGGGGAAGGATGTCTTGAATATTAAGCTGACCTTCAGAACCTCGATCTTGCATAGGGGCATGAAAAAAACCAAATCAACATCTTACTTTATACATTTAAAAATAAATGAAAATCCACGTAACTAACAAGGCAAAAATAAAACGTCCCAATTCCATATTCAATTATCGTTAAATTAATATTCAATAACGACACTTTTGTCTCTTCTTTACTTTTTGTATTTTTGCTATCTTTCTAGCAACTAACCTTGAGGTTTATTATGGGGAGTATTGTGTGGAGTATTATCCTTTGGAATGTTGAAGTCTGCATTCTTCTTTGCAGGTTCTCGTGGTGTAGGAGAAAATCGACAAACAGGATTCGGACAATTCCGAATGACCTGGATAATAAAGTCTTCTTCCATTCCAAACTGATCTTTACCAATAGTGTAAGCTTCTGTAACCTATAAAGAAATAAATTAGCCAAATCAACACACACGTACAGGCATTGTTTTAATCACAATACGGCTGCACATAACAGCAATATTCAAATTAATACAACTGCTAGGTCGCTAGCTTTCCTAAATATATACGACTTTTAATTTATAGATATCGGGTTTAACGTATGCAGTATAAAAACACTGTTTCATCCATGAAATATTTTATTCGTTTACTATTTAAATACCCAGTTAGGTTTGCTTTCCTTGCTGAAGTTTAGCGCACCATTTCCGCATAGGGGATATGAGACGTAGACCTACAGTTTAAGGTAGAATCTGAACCATCGTAATCCGTTCAGTACTCTCCCATCAGGAGAATCCCCAGTTAGCATTTTGCGGGGAAGTAAATACATATATATATATATATATATATATATATATATATATATATATATATATATATATATATATATATATATATATATATATATATATATATATATATACTTGACACATTTATTACTTACAGTTTGGAAAAGAGTACTGTCGAGGTAAAATAAATTAGCACACCTAGAGGGGAAGGGGAAACATAAAAAATCGAAAATGACCGACATTAGTATCGAATCCATTGTTTTCGGGGTCACCAAGATGAACGGGGTAGATCGGGATCGGGTCACACTTCCGATCTACCAACTGGAATCATCACTGGCAACAGGGATGACAGCAGCAACCTATGCAGTCCATTTCTTGAACCTCTGTGAGTGTTACTATAGACAACACGGAATTATGGAGGACAGTGCTGGACATCGCGGTTCCTGTGGAAAGAGAACGTGGCCGCTGCTGAAATCCATAGATGATTTGTGGCAGTGTGTGAAGAAATTGCACCGGCGTGGAAAACAGTGTACAACTGGAAAGAAGGTTGGAAAGTGGGTAGCACCTCGACGAAAAAGAGAAGCAGCTCTGGAAGGAAAGTGATAGTAAACCCACCAGTCATCATCGTCGTGGTAGAAAGAACCATTGCAAATAACGAACGTATTACCATTCTGAAGTGGAAGCCGCCACAGGAATAACTAGAAATACCCTGAAACGCATCGTGTACAACCACTTACAGTTGGGGAAGGTCAGTGCAAAATGGATTCAAAAACTCATCTGCAGAGCAAAAGCAATGTCGTGTGAACGTGTGCAGGCAACTTCTACAACGCCATGAACATGATCCCAAAGTTTTCATGTCTATGGTTTGTGACTGGTGATAAGAACTGACCATGAGCCGACGACGAACCAGCAATCAATGCAGCGGAAACATCATGATAGCTCACCGCCAAGGAAATTTCGAATAAACACCTTCAGTTCGGAAGCATATTGGTAGTGTTGTGGGACACGAAAGGCATTATTCTGATCGACTAGGTGGAAGATGGAGCCACGATTAACAGTGTGGCGTATGTGGGGACTCTCAGATGCTTACGTTGTGCAATTCAAAGGAAGCGACCTGGATAATGAGCGAAATGACTGCTTGCACAACATGGTAATGCACATTCTTAAGCCAGCTGGAAAACACCACTGCCTTTGATCAACTTGGGTATACAGTGCTGCCACACCCAACCTACTCTCCGGACTTCGCTCCCAGCGATTACCACCTGTTTGGGGCTATGAAAAAACCTGCGTGGTCGTTGGTTTGCATGATGCTTATGCATTTAAACAAGATGTCCAAATATGGGTGCGTGGGACTCCAAATAATTAGTTCCAAGAGAGTCTTCTGAAACTGACGCACCGCTGGTATAAGTGCATAAAGATAAGCGGAGATTATATTGAGAAGATAAGACTCATCAGCTGCTGTGTACCCTATATGAATATTTCAGGAAAAATAAGTGTAAAGCTATTAAATAAGTCTAAGCCATATGGAATTATACGCGAGCATACACATGTATGTACATTAATACTAGGAGCTGTAGAGGAGTTTCGAAGTCCAACTCCAAAGACTTTCATTAGATCCTGATAAAATTTATATGGAACTTGCAAGAAAGTATACTCTGATACTAAAAAAAGAATAATCAAAACTGATACATCAGTATTGAAGTTATGCGTGAGCAAGCATACTATGAAGTCAGTTAATTACGATATTAACATTATTAATTACTATTATTAGATTCTAATGAAATTTAGATGAAACCACCGCGAGAGCATACTATTTCAAACAAAAAGTAAGTCAATAATATTGGTGCAACTATGTCGAAATTATGCGTGATAATACACAAAATTATGGTAGGAACACTGCAAGCCATTGAGAAACTTCGTGGTTCAGTTCCAAAGACTATTGTTAGATCCTCATCATGAAATTTATGTAAAATCACAGGAAAAGAATACTCAAAATAAATAAATATTGGTGCACCTGTGTCGAAGAATTATGCTTGAACATACGCCTAACATTATATATATATTATAAATGTGTCAAATTGAGAACTTTTTTAAGTTCAAAAGACGCAAATATCACAGCTTAGAAGGTCACTTTGTCTACATTAAGGGAATCAAGATGCTGTAGCTTAACTGATTTCAGAGTTAAGAACTTAACCATAAATCACGGCACCCCACACCTTGATGTAAGTTAATGCATCTATAACCTATTATTCCATACCGTTGTATTAATTGATCTCTAAATCACAACTATTCTTATTACTTCAAAGTTGCCTTCATTATCGAGAACGACTACTTTGATTCCCTGACATTGAACAGCTTTTCAGTAATTTCCCTGACAAAACAAACAAAATAAATAAATAAATAAATAAATCACTCACTCACTCTCACTCATTCTCTCTCTCTCTCTCTCTCTCTCTCTATATATATATATATATATATATATATATATGCATGCGCTTTACGAAATGTTTTACCGTTTTCGTTTTTACTGTTTTTATTCTCACACTGGTCAACAAACGGACATTTATAAGTTTTCCTATGCTTCGGCAAACAGGTTTAATTATATTATATAAGAGGCTTAACTATATCTTTTTCAATATTGATGGTAAAACTTACAGCTTGCACTGTGCTAGCTAGTCCAAGGTGCTGTCCACTAGGGCCACCAATGTGCTTCAACATCACAGCACTACCAAAGTGCTCATATGGAATAATAATTTTTCCATTTGCTTTGAGAATAAGTCTTCCTTGTCCATCTAACGCCATTCTTGAAGCTATCATCCTACAAACAAACAAATTAAATTAGTCTTGCAAAATATTACAATTTATCTAACAATACAGTTTCAGATATAGCTTCTACGGTAATGTTAAATGCGACCAATTACGTAATATAAAATGAAGGAAGTCGTCGTCGAGGTCTGCACACTTAAGGGCGCAAAAGACTTGCGCCGTCTTTGTTATATTCTATTGATTTATATGAGCAATTATTAGGATGGCGCAAGTGGAACTTGAAATTTTAGTCCCTCTGTCCGTTACTCCACACAATAACTCTTGAATGAATACATGTTTTTTTAAATTGTTTTTAACAATAGATAGCTAAGGTGAATATCTCGGCCGAGTTCGTTAATGGAGTAAATCCGTTAACATCTTCACTGGTAACGGTGACTTCAGCGGTAGCCATCCATATTCAACTTTCTGCTATTGAAACAAAGGTAGTAGAAGTTACTTATCACGCCGTTAGGTGGCAGCAAATATCCTCCAGTGGTTGACATCTACCGAACGAAATAGAAACTTCTAGTGTGTGATTCTTTTTACTGTTTACCAGAGTTTACTTTTCTCTTTTCTTTGAAATGAACTGGGTTATCAAATGGTTTCATTTTACTGATTTCTTCAAATTTATTTAAATATCCATTCCTATGTAAACATTAAATTCAGTGACTCCTAATTCTAATATTCATAAATCAAATTCAAGTAAAATAAAATTCAAATATAATGCAAATGCTCATTTAACTAGACCTGAAGAAGAAATCAGCAAAATCAAAGTATTAAAATCCCTCCCACACAGATACAATCTACCTAGGTGTACATTTTGTTAAAGTTAATTTACAATCACCTAATAGTATGTACCTTCGGAATCCTAATTGGACTGCCATAGTCCTAGTACAATTTCGGCAACCTTTCTGTTTGCTTTGAGTGTTAATGAGGAGTTTTGGCTTTATATATATATATATATATATATATATATATATATATATATATATATATATATTAAGATTTATTCATTTGGCTTTATAAATCTTTTTATGATTTATTCAATCTAATCTATTCTTTGAGTTTTACGTCCCACGGTTATGCCGGTTAGGCTAAAGGAGACGGTGAGGATGAGTAATGAATGAAATAGTGGAATGAAGAAAGTGGGAGGAAACAGGAGAACCCCTAGAAAATCCACGCACGCGGTCATTGTCCACCACAAAGTTCACTTGGCGGGGGCTGGGATCGAACCCGGGACCCCAAGCACCAGAGGTGAACGTTCTACCACTGAGCCACCGCGACCACCTCAATCTAATCTACTTTCATCAAAAACCACTAAAATTAGCAATAAGTTCTTGAAATTCCTCATATCCTCTCACTATAACATTCTTACGTGTTCATTTTATTGATTTTAAATGTATTAAAAATCAGATAACAGTTATGTCAATGAATTGAAGAATTACAGGTAACAACGATTTTAGAATGCATGACAAAAAAAAAAAAAAAATCGAATGAAATCGTTGAATTTTACGTCCCATGCCATGTAAGGTACAGCAGTCGGTGATGATGAGAAGGAATGAAAATGGTGGAATGAAGAAAGTGGGAGGAAACAAGAGAACAAGAAAACCTACGCACATGGTGTTTCTTCACCACAAACTCACCTGGTGCGATCGAACCAGGGACCCCACGCACCAGAGGTAAACGCTCTTAAGCAACCGCGGCACAAAATAAAAATCAAACCACTGTATTACGCTTTGCACATGCACATACCCGCAGCTACTCCTTTGGTTGCTGATCACAACACGTTCTAACTCGCAACTTAGTTGTATCAATACAAAGGCAATCTACATTATTATTTACACATGTTTCATACAGTATCTGATTAGGATTCTTACGTCACATAATAGGTGAACACTAAAATGCCTGTTCATTTCAAAGGAAAAAAGAGCACTTATCGTAATGCAGCCACTTAACAGTGTGAAATTAATTTTTGTTTTCTCCCACCGGGAATCAAATCTGGGACCACACGCACCATAGGCACGTGTTAGCTACTAGACCAGCGAGGATGGCAAGACGTGTTTCGTACCTAAGGATTTCAGTCCAAGGTACTCCTTACCTCTGGTTCCTTTCTTATTGTTTAACTCCTTATTATTATTATTATTATTTTTTTTTTTTTTTTATCCTCGTTTTATTAACCGTGACCAAGGCACTACCGAAGTGCCAAAAAGAAATGCATTTATGTTCATGATCAGATATTAAAAAGTCAGTAAAATGTTCCAAAATATATAACTAGTAAGGGAACTAAATTGACGCATGACTATTTAAATTCAGGAATGCGTCTAAGTATTTATTAATACCAAAATTTCCAATGGAACCCCAGCTCTTATTTACTTACATAAACACACAAACTGATGTTTCAATCACATCTCACCTCATTGTATAATGGATCTCAATCAATAATATATATGACTAGCTATATTATTATATATTTAATTATAATATATATGACAAACAGCAGTTTAGATTTATGTAAATAAGCAAGCTGCTAAAGGAGGTGTCTGTTCTCATTGAAAATTTCGGCATTAACAAATATTGAAACGCATTCCTGAGTTTCATTTTAATAGTTTCACAATGTAGTCATTTAAAAACGAAGAAGAGAGAGCAAACTTACCCAAGTTGAGAAATGACTGGTAATCCAGCAAATTCTTTGAACTCTGGGATGCATTGAATGGCATCGAAAGAAGGATTCCACGTCTTATTCTGTATATACAATTGCAACAGCATATACAACTTCTCGGATATATATCCAGCTCCTGTAATGATACAGGTCATCGTCTCTTGTATATTAGCCATTGCTTTACTGTAAGCCTTCATATCCATTTCAAAACATAGTTGTCGTCCTTACTCTTCCAGAAATAACTACACCTGCAAAGTAAGAGCAGAAAGTAAGTACCGAATGTCCTGTCTGATTCAAATCAACGTTTATAGAAATTTGCTGAAATTTGATCGTATCGTGAAAGAAAAAGTTGTAGTCTGATAAGACGTCTTTATAAATACCAGGAAAATAATATACTTTTATTTGTAGGGCAAAAAGAAAAAGATAACTATGTTTTCTGCCCTAAAATAAGAAAGATAACTGTTTCTATCGTAAAAATCTACTAATATGAACAGGAACTTATTTTAGTAAAATAAATTTAGGTACAAAGGCGTATAATTTTCTCGTCTTTTTATTTTTCTTTAGATTTCAAAAAAAAAAAAAAAAAAAAGGAATGTCTTATCATTATATATGTCGATAGCAGAGTTCGATTACATACTGATTTCAGTTTGTTTCAAATTTTAAAAATCAGGAAACAGAAATACTATGAGAGCGGATATTTTTTCATGGAATTTCCCCAGTTTTACGTCCCACGATTATGCCAGGTAATGTCATGCGAATTTTTGGTAGGTATACGCTCGATTGTTTAATACCCACTCCATAATACGCTCGTTCTTTCACAAATGTACAATGAATATGCGCTGGACTATAAAAATATTAGATGGGTATGTATACTAAGGACTGTAGCTGAGTGTATAAAACTATATCGTCGTACACCCTATGCTTAATCTTAGTCATTAGAGCAAGCTTATACTTTCTGCTTCAATGTATATTAATACTCCTGTTTCGTTTATAATTGTTTAGTTATTTAATCGGGTCATAATTCAAATGGTAATGACTATATCATTAGATAGATACATTTCGAGTTGAATGTCTCTTTTAGCATCCAGGCTACACGAAACGTGTGGGCTCATATCGGGACTGTACGCTGGCTGCGGCAAAGCTGATTCTAGCTAGTAATGTCGCACAACGAACGCTTCCAGCATTTGGCTATCTCCGGTCGGACCCGATTGACTGTCTCGCACACGTTTGAGTACTTATACGTAGTAAGCCGCGTTAATGATCATCTCTTACGGCAAAAATTCTTTGTGTACCATCCCTTTGTTAAAGAAGACAATGAGGACTGTCTTGATCCTGGATTTCAAAATCCTTGCGTTTTGGGGGAGCTGGGATTATTTGGTGTGCCAATCAGGACATTGATGCTTGCTTTCAAAGTCATATTGTAATACTCATGTTTCGTCGCCTGTTATTACGTTGTCTAAAAAACCCTGTTTACTCCCACCAACATCTGACACGAAATGCTCGGACATTTTTCCTTCTGTCCGTCATCGGCACTTTTGGCACCAACTTCGCAGGCTCAAATTTTTACTAACAATTTCGTGCACCCTTATTTTAGGTTGATTCAGTTCTTTGGCTATCATTCTCACGCTCAAACGACGGAATTTTTGAAATTTTAGTCCACAAGACTCGTCGAAGGGCGTCCAGAGCGTTCGTCGTCCTCCACGTTTTCCTGACCGTTCCTGAAATCTCCATGCCAACATGAAACCTGGGCTCTTGACATGGCTTGGTCCTAGTAGGCCTCTTTGATCATGGTGACTGTCTCTGAAGCGGGTTTTCCTAGCTTGAAGCAAAATTTAATGGCGCATCGTTGCTCAAGCAAACACTGCATTTTGAGTTTCTCGAAATCGTTTTTAAGCACGGTTCGCACGATAAACGTCTCTTCTCTACCCGAAATCGGAAGCGACTAATCCGGGTAGCGTTGGTTAGCTAAGATCCACCACCACACGTGGAAGCGCTGTTTGCACGAATGTTTGCTGTTAAGGTGCCAGTAAGGTAAGTGAGAGTATCATTTAATTCTATTCAGTATTCGATACAGCAATATGTGCAATATCTCTGTCAACATTCTACCTATATGTGTTCCAGTTTGCTCGATTGTATAGTTTGACAGTACGGAACTCGATTTTAGACTGTATACTACCCCTATTTAACAATAACTTAACTGGAGCATGATCACTGACTATAGTATTAAGGATTTGTATAGCAGTCACTGACTAGATTAAGTGATGTTATCCCTCCATCAGGTGATATTTGACTAACTGGCCGGCAATAACTAGGTAAACCATGTACACTTATGTCCAAACTTATTGTCACATATCTATAATTGTCTTCTTGTAAGAATATAATTTGATAATGATTTTGCAGGGTACTTTTAATACTGATACTGTGTGTATAATCGCGAAATGTATATTTGTGGTACATTTCATAGGAAAAGAATTATAAATACGAAAATTAGAATGAGTAAAACAAAATGTTGCTAAATGGACAAGAAAGTTTTATTGTTTTTGTTTACTGCTCTTTTGACATGAAATTTTCCATATACATGTCTTTGCCGATTATACACATACTAACATTATAAGAAATACCGGACGAATTCGTTATCAAATTATATTCCTACAGCAACATATTTATAGATATGTGACAATAATTTTAGACATGAGTGTACATATAAATTTAGATTATCAGTTACATAATCGGAGAAAAGCTGTTTCTCTAGGTCACTGCGACTAAGGATGCTGATATCGGCCAAGATTATGACATTTTGGTTCTGTGCTAAGTAATGGAGAAAATCATATGGGATCGGGGTAATCAGATATAGATACTAGCAGTACTGAGAATAATAGCTGGGTAATATATTGACAGAAGGAGATGTTCCGGATGATTGTTAAATATTTGTGGATGATATTGACGAAATGGCACTTTAGGAAAAACACAACGGGATCCCACCGTATGCTCTTGCGCCAGACCCTGAGTAGTCGTGGCAATATATTTGATAATCTGGTAGGCGTATTGTGGTGGTAAGTTTGAGTGCTGTTTCATTTAACGCAAAGAAATCAATATGTTCCTCTAACAGTAGTATTCAAGTGGAAGTCTCTGCAGTAGGAAGGATTGAATAATAAGAAAAAGCATATTCATAACGGTCATAATGAAAAACACGAATGCCATGGTTTTATGCGGTTGTTTCAAATGGTGCGATTTGAAAATAAGCATATTGACATGAGTAGGTAACATGGAGATTTATATAAAAAGAGTTATTTGGCTGTATCACTAATAGTGTGAAGTATACGAACAAGTTGCAAAGCACTATGGTCAAACAGCGGGGAAAATCCTAAATACGACAGAATGTAAGATTGAATGTACTAGGGGGTGTTGGTTTGTGAAAACTTCGGAAAGGTGCTCTCAACTCTGGCTGAGCAGGTTCTGCTGGAACTTTGCCTTGTAGCAGTAACTGTAAGGAGGTATGCGTCTCCCCACCTCCTTATTTAGAAGGTTGCTGTTGGTTTTTAAACAACTTAATGTCATACTGGTCACCACAATAGCCACATTTTGGTTGATTAGGGCAAGAGTTTGTAAATTCGGTATCTCTCACATCTCAGAAGCGCCGATTCGAGTTTTTGAATGTTCTACCTTTTGGATCTTTTTGTAAATGGGTGCATCGTAAGATAATAATCAATAGCCTGCTGGTTTTGTGATAATACACGAAATTGAATTGAATTGAAATGAAATCTTTAAGCTTTACGTCCCACAGTTATGCTGGATAGGCTAATGGAGATGATGAGAAATGAATGAAATGGTGGAATGAAGTGGCACGAAACGGGGGAACCCCGAGAAAACCCACGCACACGATTTGTCCACCACAAAATTCACTTGGCGCGAGCTGGGATTGAACCAAGGACCCCATGCACCAGAGGTGAACGCTCTACCACTGAGCCATCCAGATAGGACTCATTCTCATTGTTCTTTATGAGAATGCATTTGTTAATATTGATACTCTCTTGAATAATTTCTTCACGAACTTCCTCATCTGTAAATTCTAATACGATACCATGAATGACCAGAGAGAGCATTGGTTATCTTCTTGGGAGGTGGAAGTTGTTTGGATCCTAGAGTCTATTTTCCTAGTAAGTTTAGCATTTTTTCCAAATATCTCATAAGATGCCTTCTTTCTCAAGTAGGTGCCAAAAGTAGGATCTTTTGACTTGATGATATAGCCGTTTCTAATATGGAAGATATGATCAACATTAGCGCGTGGAACATAATTATCAGAAGAAAGATCATCTTTGGCTGCGTATATTTTCCGTCAAAATCGGTAAGCAGGAAGTTGTAAATCGGGTCTGTAGCCTTGTTGCCAAGTGCTGAGGGTGCTTGAGAAGTTGAAGGTCCAGTGTCCATTTGGTTATCATCAGCAGGAGTTAGCTCATCGTTAGTAAATTGCGTCGATTTTGAAGACGGATGACGTACTAGGAGCCAGTTGACTGCCCCATTAAAAGTGTCTGGTGCGACGCGGTTTTCTAGTCGTTCGTGGTTCGTAAGTGGAATATCAGGTGTAGACACCTTATAGTGAACTGTATACATCATTTGAGTGACGCTGACCGAGGTCAAATAATTGGAGATTGGGAATGGAACGTGAATTCAGTGTAAATAAGTGTCGTGTCAAGGTTGTGGCGATGTTTCCAAACTTGTTCTACTGTCAGTACACAACATGGAAGAGCCTGTGCGGAAACGATATCAGCGACTGAAGGCCGGTTTCTCAAATTAATCTCAGAGGTAACAACCGTCAAGCATCACGTTCTCAACTCGCATATGATTTGTTTCATGCTACAGGACAACGTGTTAACGACATGAAACTTCGTAGGCAGCTCAATAAAGCAGTACTGTATGCCAGACGCTCGTGCTGTGTGTGCCATCGAAATGGGAGAATAAACGTGCACGATACATGTAGTGTTAAGAACATCAATGGGGAGAAACCATGGGCACAAATAATGTTCTCTTATGAGTCTCAATACTACCCGTCATCTCATTCCGGATATTCGTATGAAGAGAACCAGGAACACGATATTTCTCTTACTTCATTGCTGAATTCATATTCTGGAATGTAATCAGGATGAAATTCTCCATAGACAAGATCGCAATTTCCGTGGAGCATTTGGTCCGGATTTCCTTTTTATGCATGACAATGCACGCCCACACCATGAATATCATCAAAAATCCTTTTTTTTTTCTTTTTTTTTTTTTTAAGTTTAACGTCCCACAAATATGCCCTTTAGGCTAAAGCAGACGGATGATTAATGAGAGTGAGTGAGTGTGAAATAAATTTTTTGTGTTCTTCCACTGGTGACAGCGCTAACAACTATACCAGCGACGACGGTTTGTGCACATCTTGCGTTCGATTATCTAGAAACAGAAGATATTATTCGTAATGAATGGTCTACATATTCGCCGGAACCATTCGAGCATGTTTGGGATGGTCTAGAGCGACGAATAGCGTCGCGCATTCCACCATCACAAACTATTTCTACACTGCGGACAGCTAGAGGAATGGCTCCATCGTCCTCAAGATTTCATAAACAATCTGATCCACAGCATACAGGCCAGATGTTGGGTCTGTGTGTCAGTTCGAGATGGTCATATTCCCTATTGAGGCTTGCCTGTCCCCCCACACATTCCAGCTTTTCATTTAGAAATATCGTGGCCACCCTATCATAGGGTGACCAAATCTTCAACTAGAAAAAACGGGACTTTTTTTAGTTTGGATAAATTACTCCCCTAAATATATATTTTTGCCTCTCCGTTCTCTCTCCCTCTTTCTCTCTCTATCTCTCTATCTCTCACAAAAAGGGCAAATTTACACTTTTTCATTATAAAATCTATTGAAAAGGTTGTGGAATTAATTAAATAACAAGTAACTATCAGCAACTAACAAAAAATGAAATTTTGAAAATATTACTAAAATATATGTAAAACATTCATCAATGTCTGTCAATCAACAAAATCTGTCAGTGGCAGAATTTATAACAAACTACTCTGAGCATTGGATTCCAACTCCCTTTATTTGCTTTTTCTTACTTTTAAACATTATTTCACTTACTGCTAGTTTTCTTTTTACTTTCATTTTTATGGTTGTATACTTTTGTTCCCCTTTCGTAAATGACAGTATGTTACATCTTAGTCAAATCATGGAAACACTGTACTGTACTGGTGACAGCGCCTCAGTCTTCCACTGCCCAAAACAGAGAGTAAAACAGTTTGTTTTTCATAAGACTTTCAGCCCCTTGCACTGTCGTCTGCGGAGTGGGAGTCTTGGAGGGAAAACTGCAGCCACCACATCCAATATCGCAAACGTCGTAATGACGTTGTTCAGTAATTAGACATATTCCAATATAATTACATAGCTTAGAAAATAGTAATATTAGTATTTCCTAAGCTATGTGATAAGAAAATAATAATATAAATTAAGAAATTTTAGATTGGAAAGCTTCTTGTATTTAATGTACGTAAATACGGGACATTTTGGCATCCCGGGAAAATTTTTCGGGACACCGGGAATGGTAGTGAAAAAACGGGACGATCCCGTTTTTACGGGACGGTTGGTCACCCTACTCTATCATAGCTGCATTGTTATAGTTCATTTGTGTTGCGTTGTGCATGTGTACTTTCCTTATGTATCACTTGTTGAAATATTTTCTTTTCATTAAGTGCTACTTCCTTCGATCTGCTCAAATTAAGCGGAACAATATATATATATATATATATATATATATATATATATATATATATATATATATATATATATATATATATATATATATATATACAGTGCGTTCCACGAATAACACTAAGGCCAGTCTCCTGAAGAAACCAAGGCAGATAGAAGCATGAAACCTTGAAGGGACATAAAAGACAACATTATGCTGATAAGGAAAATCCCCATGAGTGGAGCCTAAGGGAGTTACGAGGGATAACTACGAGCTGTACTTACGGATGGCCACCATGATGGATAAAGACAAGATAGCAACAAGCAGTTTCCAGAACTTTTCTCTACACGTCATTAGCTTTCAAACGAGGTACCACACGGTAGGGGTTGGTACTTAAATGTTTATACTTACCCCTCGTAACTGCCTTAGGTCCCGGGGGCGCGGTGGCTCAGTGGTAGAGCGTTCACCTCCGGTGCTTGGGGTCCCTGGTTCGATCCCAGCTCGCGCCGTGTGGACTTTGTGGTGGACAAACACCGTGTGCTCGTGGGTTTTCTAGTGGTTCTCCCGTTTCCTCCCACTTTCTTCATTCCACCATTTCATTCATTTCTCATCATCACAGTCTCCTTTAGCCTAACCGGCATAATCGTGGGACGTAAAACTTAGATTTCATTTCATTTTAATGTTTCCCTTAGGTCCCCTCTTGGGGGATTATCCTTATCAGCATAACGTTTTTTATGTCTCTTCATGGATACGAGGGATTTCATGTCTTTATCTGCCTCGGTTTCTTCAGGAGATGGACCTTAGTGTTATGCGTGGAACGTACTTCAATCGTACTTTACGGATGGCTACCACGTTGGATAGGGACACGCTAGCAACATGTAGTTTCCAAAATTGATCTCTACACGTGGTTACCTTTCAAACGAGATACCAACGGTACGGGTTGCTATTTAAAATTTTGTAGTTCACTCCTGTAACCCCCTTGAGCGCACCTCATGGGGGTTTCTCCATATCCGCATAATGTTGTCTTTTGTATCCCTTGAAGGTTACAAAAGTTTTCATGTTTCTATCTACCTTGACTTCTTCAGGAGATGGTCCTTAGTGTTATTCGTGGAACGCACTGTATATATGGCGTCAAAGTTTACGAAAGACTATGCATGACCAAACTCTATTAGTTAAGTGATGTGTGATTCGCATTAGCTCACAGAGCTGTTACTGTATACTTTCTTGACAGCGATTTCCAATCTTCATTTCCACTGTAGCTTTTCAACTGTCATATCATTCTGTTAACCATTTCGTTTGATTTGAAATTGTGTTTTACATTCTTATGCAACATCGCATTACATGATCTACAATTAACGTGGGGCTCCGAATCATCACCAGGCCTTATATCCGATGCATAGATAATCATGCAAGATCAACCCTTACAGCATACGCCTTCCCTCGCTATCTTACTTTCAAGAAGCTGGATTACGGGGCAACGTCACTGGTCTCGGCTGAAGCATTTTGTGCCAAGACCCAAAATCAAACGAAGATCACGCGTATCAAAGGCAAGCTATGCGTAGTTACCCATTTGGGCACACATTCTGCATATGACGCTGATCAAAATTGTACTTCCATTGAAGATAAATTTCATCCAGTATCATTTGTAACTTATGAAGTTGGCAGAACATGTTATAAGTGATATGATATACAAATATAAAGATAATGTGATTTCAGAAGAGCTTCTTCAGTATTTTTGTAACATAATCGATAATGTTATTTACTAATTTGACGAAATATAAATATTGTAAAGGGCGCATATCTCTTACAATTGGACTGATCTACTCCACTATTAATTGTGCCATATTGGATAACAGAGCCACATGATAAATGAAAGATTTTGGAACAACTGATGAAATGGAAATCCGAAAATATACAGAAAATCAACAGTCGAAACGTTATTTATCATGTATTCAACATAGCACGCGAACGAACAATGGATCCCACGCACAACAGCAGTGAAAGCTCTACTATCGACTTCCCCATATTAATATGAAGATGCTTCCGAAGAACTCAGTATATTGACTTCAAAGTTACTAATTTGCACATTCACAATAAGCAAATGAATAATTGTTTTTAAATATTTCGGATGTGAACCTGGATATCCAGCATTTATTCATTACTATAAGAAGGTTTATTCAGTAATGCAGATGATATAAGTCACATTATCTTCTTGCTTCAATTTCATGTGGAATTCCTTAACTAGACAAATAATAATATATTTTTGAAATCTTTGATTCTTCAGTGTCGTAAACCAATCACTTATTAAAATTATAAGATGTTGAATGGTTGCTTGGTTTCCAGTTTAATGTCACTATTCAGCATTGAGGCTATGATATGTGGTCCTACAGCTTAACATGGGATCCACACCACATAATCTGCCATCGGGAATAGAATCCGAGACTTGTGCCAAAGACACGCAAGCATACTAACCATACAGCCACGAAATAGTTCTCCTTAACAGCTGTTAAGCAAAAATTGGTATTTTCTACAAAACTCACTCAATTTCTATCTTATTGTAGCTTGCGCATCAGGTGCCTAACTGATTAAGGAACAGGCCATCTGTGCAGATGGTTCGGAGCCGGTGAGAACACAGCAGTACACAAAAGGGTTTCCCCGCCGTTAAACGTTATTTAATTAGAATTTTCAGAATAAACTCATCAATTTATAAGGTTTCCGCTAGCATACAATTGATTATGTTCTACGTAAAGAAAATTTTATTTAAACTGGCCATTTTTGACGAAGTTATTAACTAAAATCTGTCTGTAAGAAATCACTATAATTTTAACAATGCGAAACCTCCGATGGGGGAGCACGGTGGCTCAGTGGCCAAACGCTCACCTCTGTTGCGAGGAATCCCTGGTTCGATTCTAGACCATGTGATTTTGAGGTGGACAAAATCATGTCTGCAAGTTTTCTTGGAATTTTCCGGTTTCCTCCCGCAACACCATTTCACTAATTCTTTTCTAATGATTCATTTTCATTAATCATCCGTCTCCCTTAACCTAAAAAGCATAACCATTAGACGCTAAATGGTCTAATCGAGCGAAAAATACGTCTAGTGAAAACTGTCCTTAGTGGAATAGAGCGGGGCTCGCAAAAATTTCCGTTAAACTCAGGTTTCCGCTTAACCCCTTCCACTACGATTTATTTTCCGAATTCTGATAATTGAACTATAAGTTATAAAAGTGTATTATAAATGGTTTATCGTTATGTAACTTTCAAAACATCAATATAGTAATCCTACGTGATGCTACAATAGTTTAAAGTTTATGACGAGTGTAGCTCGTCATTGTGCGATTTGGCACCGGGAGACCATAACGAGCTAGACTCGTCATTTCAGTGAAAGGTGTTAATGGAGGTAGATCTTGCCTTTCTTATAATTAAAAAAAAAAAATAAATAAAATGCTTATGAGGGACATATACTGAAAAAATATATTGGTGTACGTACATTACAGTACTTCTTTCTTCTACGAATTAATACACACACACACACACACACACACACAAAAAAAAAAGAAAAAAAAAGAAAAATTAAAATGAATACAAAATATGCTATGCACACGTTTTCGTTATTTTTCCAATAGTCAAGCAGGGTTTTCTGTATACACTGCTGCTTGGCTGCTTGACTTTCCGCATACACTTTAGCCTGAGAAACTACACTAAGTAAATCAGAACCATTTTTCCGTAAGGCAAATTTTTGCAGTTCCTTTAAACTTCTGAGAGCATCCTGATACGTATTTATTCTACACTCTTTTTCGAACTCGGTACCGTACTCCTTCTTCCTTCACCTTGTTTTCTTCTTTCCGACTTTCCGTATGATTCTTGGTTAAGTTCGGATATTAAGAACAATCTGTGAAAGTAAATATGAATAGTGATTGGGGAAGGTTCAACACTGTCCAGAAAAATTTAACAAAAGAACGAACATTTTATCACAGAATGTCTAAACATTTTCTAAACGCTGTATTCCAGAACTCAGAATTTTCCATTAAAGGTTTATTTTGCTTTCCGTTGTCCGCACAATACCGTTTCCGCTTAATGAAGGGACTTTTACATGTTTTGTACTCCAAAATTCATGGGACCATGAAATATTTCCGTTTAAGACAGTTTTCCGTTTAATAAACGGTCCGTTGAAGACAGGTTCTACTGTATTACATTTTTAAAAAACTCGAAGAGAAAACCAGCCTACTCATTCGGATACCATTTTGAGCAGTATGTCCCGTTTCTTACAGTCTCTGTGCTGAAAAGGGATGATAGATCCAACCAATTAATCAATCACTATGGATCAGTCCTGGATTGAAGTCGTACCTAAATCTTCTGAAGTTTCGATTTGATTTGATTTTGAGTTTAGTGTCCCTTTCAACAGCGAGGTTATATGAGACGTTCATCTATATCTTAGTCTGATCCGAACCGCATGAGCTCTCAATGGGAATCGAACCCGGATCTCCCACGCCAGAGGCACGTACGTTAACCGCCTAGCCACGAGGGAGCTTTCTTCTTAAGTTAATCTATGTTTCAGATGGAGTTGCTACAACCATTTTGCATAGACAGGGTGTCTACTAAAATTCTAAAATGAAATTTCGTGACCTTTTCTTTCGCAAACCATAAAATTTAGTAACATTTTCAAGAGCAAATTTGGGTACGAATTGGGCCAAACTTTCATGCATGAGATAGAAGCGTGCTTTGCTTGCAATTTGATAGTGTCTAAAGCCGACCGTAGACACTTTTGGTGGTGAATTTTCACGTTTTATAAAACAAAATTTTCCAGTCTATACTTATATTTGTAGAGATGGAAAAAATCGTGACCCAAAAGATAAATTTCTTGACTTTCATGACCGTTTTCTGATTTCGTGACTTTTTTATGACTTTCGTGACCGATAGACACCCTGATAGAAGATATTAACAATGAAAGATGGAAAGGACATCAGCGAAATTCTATACTGAAGATTCTCTAGCATTTAGCTGGCCGAACTAAGAAAAAGTTCGGAAAAACTGTTAGAATGTCCGATCATGAAATTCAAGTCCAGTATCTTCCTTACTGCCAGGCAAGATTGCTAACGTAGGCGGAAACATCTCAGGAAGAGCGAGTCGATTATTTTCAACTGGGTAGTCTGTGATGTTAAGGAGTTCGTTTTACCAAACACTCCTTTATATATTTACTTTGTCCATCTGAGACGAGACAAAAAAAAAAAAAAAGTCAAGAATTACTTGATGGATCACCATTAATCTTGGCCAGGATGTACAGGTTCAGAAGTTATAGTGTTTTCAAAACTAGAAACAAACTGACGTTTGGAGAAGCACGTGGTACGCTGTTGCCACTTCGTGAGCATCCAGGTGAGTCATCAGCTGGAACTGTCCCGTGAGTCTTAACGAAAAGGAAAATCTCTAAATATTGGTTTGTTTGAATAGATGAAAGGATATGTTTGTCGTCCCAGTTTGTGCATGTTGGGAAGGGGAAAGGGCTATAAAAAAAAAAACTTCCACGCACAAAAATACGAAGGACTAAAATAGCCTTCCTTTTCCTTCTGAAAACACGTGTTTACTAGCGGCAACATCGGAATGTTAAGGTATGTTGCCAGGGAAATCCTCCACCTACTGTTACTAAAATGACGTTTATGATTCGACCCTCGCTGAATGACCACAATAACTATGTGACGTAGATTCCCTTCTTCAAAACAAATCTGCACGTGCTTCTGAGTTGTCAATTTGTTTCTAGTTTTGAAAGCACTTTAAGAACAAAGTTCGTTGATCGAGGTGATCCATCTACCAGAAGTGACAAATCAACCATTTTTCATTTCAACGTTGATTGTTATAGAACACAAACAGTAATAGATAGCGAGAAGGTATTTCTAGAAATCGATTAAGCACCCTAAGAATACATTTTATCTCCATCCTAAACTCTGTACTAAAATCAGAAATAATAGAACTCCATTACAATTTCCTGTTTCAATATTGATCTACATACAGAAAAACGATAAGCGATAGCGAGAAGCTGTTCCTTCTTTATTTGGAATAGATTTATCGTTCTAAGACTAGGTACTATATTTAAGTCTTCATACCGGCGAAATTAAAATACCGCTAATTTTACAGTAATTATGTGATATCTTCAAATAGATAAAAGATAATTGAAATGTGGAACAAGAGCGCCCTAGACAATATTTTGCGTGAGGCACAGGTATCACAAGTCACCTAGTGGCTTTCCGTTTTCAGCTGTTTAGAAACGCGAAAATAAATGCCGATTTTCAAAATGGCTCGAAATCGAAAGCAGATAAGTGAGTCGTGATAACGGTATCTCATGTAAAATAATATTGTCTAGTGCGTTCTTGTTCCACATTTCGATTATCTTTTATCTATTTCAAGATATCACATAATTACTGTAAAATTAGCGGTATTTTAATTTCGCCGGGATGAAGACACTTAAACTCTCTTATCCAAACCAGAAGTGGCAGAAATCGATCAATTTTGGTTTTAACGTTGATCGCTATAGACTGAAAACTATCAAGAAGCTATCTTTTATCGCTATGGAGTGAAAACTATAGCAAAAAGCTGTCTCTGTAATCCATTAAGCATCCTACGAATATTTCCATCTCCACTCTAATCTCTCTACTAAAACCAGAAGTAGCAGAAATTACTACCACAATTCAATTTTAATTAAGAAAATAACAGAAATCGGTTTCCATGGCAACTCAATTTTTTTTAGTGGCGAATGGAAGATACAGGAAAATACATTGTTGAGAGACTAGAGGCAGAGTGCAATTTATATTTGTACTTTGTGTCTCCAGTCTCCTCTCGAATAAATTAACGTTTTTGAGTTGGGAGTGATAAGCAGGAAGGAATGAGTAGAACTGCTTATGGGCAGATTATGGCATAGTAATTTCCATTGTTAATCCGTCAAAAAATTCTAACTTCTACTTTCACATTGTGTACACTGAGACAAACCAAACTCTTTTACGTGATGTACACTGACACGCTAGCTCTTCTGTAATCAGTGCCATAGGAAAGAGCCATTTGATCTAATGAAAGCAGAAGTTCATGTTCTGCTCGTACATCATATTCGTACAAGCCGTGACCATTCCCACACATAAGAACGCTATTCACCATTTGAAACGCAAACTAATTCCCTTCCTTTGCTCCCTGATTCTCGATGTCCCTTCTCTGAAAAGGAGGCCTGATCTGACAATCAAACATCCAACTAGAAATAAATATTCTACCACGTTAGCACCTAGCAACACAGCCTCATTCAACTCCTTTCTCCGTAACCACACAACTTTATTCAACATTAAGTGATTACACTGAAGGTACATGAGATTGACGTTAGACCAATGAGGACGCTCACGTTTCTATTACAGCAACATTACGTATCGTATAGTAAGTACAGGTAATGATTGATTCTTTCTCTAATCAACTACCTATTCATCTGCAGATCAAAATTTAATGACATTCGAAGAATTAAAAAATGCACGCATGGGCCGGGATTAAAACCCGGGTGTCCCACTTACCGTGCAGATCCGTTAACTATTATGCTACCTAGTCTCCACTACTTTGTCAGCCATACGCATTCTCACTCTTCCGGTCGGTGTTGAGCCATGAAATGCAGCACAACTTCTGTTAACCAGAACGTAGTGGTTAACGCACGGACACATAAGTCAGAAACCTGGTTCGACTCTCGGTTCTGTATGCCCTTTCCACTCTTCGAGTATCACTAAACCTACACCTACGAGGAAACTCGTGAGAAAAGACAAAATGTGTTATTTCTTCTATTTTAGCTGAAATGTTCATTCTTTGCACGGGGAAAATATGTTTATGAAAAATATATTAACTTCCTTCCTTTTGGATCCTTATCTCAATGAAAGTGTAATAATAGAAACTCATAAGACGCTCCATTTTGAACTACTCTAATCTCTTAGGATGTGTCCTTTAATCAAAGTGTCATGAAAAAAGCAACTTGAAGTAGGTACAAACTATACTCCAAAATTCATTTCACACGATTCAGTCATTTTCCTCTGATCCGATCACAAACAACAGACAACATCGATTTGAATGTACCGTAGCGAAAGTAATTACAGAAATTGTTCCCTTCTCTTTCTTAAAAACAAAGAGCACTCTCGTGGTTAAGCGGTAAAGCGTACGCGCCTTTGGAGTGGGAGACCCGGGTTCGATTCCCAGCAGGAGCTCATATGGTTCGGATCCCACGATGGGCTTGTCTGATACTTAATTTTTGGAAGAAATTCTGAGTCTCCATTCTACTACGAAAGAGTTATGTAATAGAGACACTGGGACTTTAACAGAGTTGTGGTAAAGTCCACACATATGATTTGAAATGAAATGAAATCTTTGAGCTTTAAGTCCCACGCTTATGCCGATTAGGCTAAAGGAGACGGGGATGATGAGTAATGAATGAAATGGCGGAATGAAGAAAGTGGGAGGAAACGGCAGAACCCCGAGGAAACCCACGCGTACAGTGTTTGTCCACCACAAAGTTCACTTGGCGGGAGCTGGGATCGAACCCAGGATCCCAAGCACCAGAAGTGAACGCTCTACCACTGAGCCACCGCGGCCCCACATGATTTGAGTCGCTTAGTACCAACCTAAAGTGTAAAAAGCGTGAGAGTGACAATGGAGCGAATCAGGTAGCGTAATATTAATACATAGGCATGTTAACTGAGACCTGGGTTCAATTTCCGGTCCAGCTGTGAATAACCGACCCCCCTCCCCCTTCCCCCCAATTCTTGGAATTTTTTTTTTTACACACCTTGTTGGTAAACTTCATAAAAGTTTCCTATCAGATTACACTTTTCAGATAATATGCTTATCCGAAATTGCTATTGGTTCCATTCAAGTCTCATGTCGGTACTTTATAAATTTTGTGTTCTATACATAGAAATCTCAAATCGACATAACAGACACCATTAGCCCTAAGGAATGTGTTACCTTTTGAAACTACTCTATTTTCAAATAGAAATGGAATTTGCATCTTTTTATAACTTGCATGACACTGTACAAATATAGTTGTAATGCACATATGAGATTACAAGTTACTGGTAAACCAGAGAAGGACTAAATATGAAGAAGATGCTCAGCCTTGAAATCAGTTGGGAGAGGAAACAACGGAAGAAATTGAAAACGATGTAAGTGAAGATCAACTGGGAGAAAGTGGTCACTCAGACATAAATGGTGAACCTTGTCTTAAGGAAATACATGCAAGTGACCATGTAGAAGCAGGAGCTGACATCAGCAGATTTGCGCGTAATCGTTCAACGAGTTCATATAGGAAATATACTGCCAACTTAGCAATACGAGAAACAAACAAAAAACACCGTCTTATCAGTGAAATTACAAAAAAAAAGCACAATGAAATCAATATTCGTGAAAAAAAAAAAAAACAACTGGGAGACCCCACGGAGTAAAAGAATAACTTATTTTCACCGAGTAGTCAATAGTTCGGTCAACCAAGGAAAAATGGAGGATGATAATAAAGTCGTGTAGTTTTGAAATGTTACCAATTGTGAGGCGCAACACCGTAACAACATATTAAAAGTCCTCGAGGATGGGGGGGGGGGAGCGTTGGGCGGTGGAGGAGGAGGAATTTGAAGGTAGATTTTTTCAAGTTTTTCTTATGTCTCTCAGAAACTACGGGAATGAGGCTATGGAAATTTAATGTAGTTTAATTTTGTACTTGAAAATTTTTTGCTAGACATTTTCTCCCCATAATAGGCTATTTGAGATATTTACAAAGAAAGAAAATAATAATAATGATTAACAGACGTTTAAAGCTGGCTGGAGTTCGTTCGGAAAGAACAGCACCATTCTAAAAAGCAAAATGCCAATACGTTCAAAGCGTAAAATTTTTCAATGGGTGTACGAGTACTTCGCCTGTTTTGATATACGGGTCGAATAAGTGAACAAAATCAGACATTCAAAACTACACAACTATACATGAACACATAGGTTAGGTATCACTCGCAATAATAGGAAGAAAAAAATCACTGGTTCAAAAAGATGACAGTAGTGAAGGATATAAGGAAAATAAAGACGCCAAAGTGATAGTATGCTGGACTGCAAGAAGAAATGATGACCAATAGACAGAAGCAATTCTTGACCGCTGGATTGAAGAGACAAGAAACGGCCTAAAGAAAATCCTCATATAAAGTGATATGATGAAATCAAGAAGCACTGCGGACTAACATGGCAAAGAACTGCTCACGATAGATAGTTGTGGAGAGGAGTTGGAGACCTTCATGCAACAGTGGACTGACAATGGCTGACTAACGTATACAGCAAACCTTCGATTTAAGGGAAGTTCACATCGAAGCTGATTAGTTGGAGTTTAGCGTTTCTTTTCAGCACTGAGTCTATATGAGACGTGGAATTCAAACCACTGGAAATCGAATCCGGGACTCCGTGCACAAAATCTACTCAACGAGCGTAGAGGGCTTCATATTCAGGGATCGAAGAATGAAGCGAAGTAGTGCCTTCTGACGCACCTTATGTCTGTTGTTTTGTTGAGGTTTAGCGTCTCTTTCAGCATTGAGGCTTTACGAGACATGAATCTACAGTTTAAGGTGGAATCCGAATCACCGTAATGCGTTTACCCGATTCGAACCCAAAACCAAACCATTACAACTGCGCCGAAGGCTGCACTTTTTAGACAATATATTCAAATTCATATTTATAGAGAGCAGTGGATGACAGTTATTGTTCTTTTTCTCCATCAATATTGAATTTAAGACATCGCCTTACGTAAGTACTTTCTCGCAAAACTATCCTGAAACTCGATTACACCAGCAATCAGAAAATTATGGCAAAAATTGCAGAGTCAATGTAATTCTTGGAGTTGCAGTGATTCAGTGGCAAAGCGATTACCTCTAACTCGTGGGGTCCCTGGTACGATCCCAATTTCCCCCAAGTAGGCTTTGTGGGGGATCCCGTCTCCCTTAGCCTCGCTGCATAATCAAGGAATGTTAAATTTCAATTTATTATTCCTCTCAGAATCCGCCGATTTTCTAAAAGTTATTTCTCAACTTCTTAAATATTGCACATATCAAACAATAATAACTTAAATTGTCATGGGTAATTACGTTGTGTCTACAAACTACTACTTCATAAAATAATTTATATTATCGATATGCTTCCCATTTTCAAACAATACGCCTATCTTCAAATTAACTACGTCGTGAGCTTACACAAGGAACTAGACAAGAATGAAGATCTGGAAAATGTTTATTAATTACTGAATTTTACTTTGGACTTAAGTTTATAAAGTTTAAATTGAATAGGAACCACTGATCAAGTTTAGAGGCGAAAAATAACTCCAAACAAAAGCCATGCTCCACTCACCAAATCTGTTTTCAATTCTCTATTCAAATTAATATAACTTTTAAATACCGGCATATATATATAACTATGAGCATAATCATGATACATACGTTCCCAATTAACAATTGTTTGGAAGAAAGATTAGTAATTAGCTACTTTCTGTGCATTACTGCTATCAATGGCCTAAGCCAGTTACGTATTAGGGGTCACGTACCTTGGTGATCACACTACCGGTGGAATTGAAGGAAGGACGCGGCCTTACACTTTTATGTTAGGTACCATACCAGCATCTGCCCGTTGTGAATGAGGAAAACCAAAGAAAAACCTCACTTAGAGTGGCTGGTTTGGAAAGACTTTTATATCTTGTTAACCGAATGTTCCTATCGCCAATCGAACCCAGGACTGCCTACACCAAACATGAGAACAGCGACCGCGAGGCCATAAAAGTAGAAAACAAAAAGAAACACGCATCTCATGCGAAAAGGAAATTCACTCCGTGTTTCTTTTACTCAAATGGGGAAATGACATGGAAACTGTACTTTTAACGTTTAACGGTTCGCTATATTAGAAACAAGAATACTAATATCCAGTTTTCTGCCAGTGAAGTTCCTGAGTAATTATTTGGTTCAATTTCATTCATAAACATGCAAAAGAAATGTGAATTTAGACTGCAATTGTTGCAAAGGTCAGGTTATCCTATCACACCCCTCCGCCCTCCACACGTAACTATAAGGCGTCTTATCGTACCAATCATCACTAACTTTCACCTAAAGTATGAATCATAAACATTACCCATTCTTTCTGCAGTAATATGAAACTGACCGCATTCCTACGTTTCAAACAATCATTAGAAACAGTTATTTAACGATATAAACACGAACATATTCTGAAAATACGCATCATCGTCGTAACCATTCTGTCGCGGGTTACTTTTTAGCAAATTCAAACTGTTTCATGCACTTATCAACCATAAAAAACCTCTTCGTCATAATAAGGAAATTATCCACTTTAATTATAAATATTCTCACATATTATAAGATCCAAAAGCATAAAATCTAGGGATGGTTTCAGGGCACTATTCATCTCTTCCTCAGTGCATCTAAACAAACATTTATTGCTACATAATATACATGATGTATGGAATTCGCTGTTTGTATAAAATAAATGTGATAGGAACAGGAAACGGTACCTCTATCGTAATGCGTCCACCTCCAGTTCGATTCGCAGCCACGCGAGTTTGTGATGGATAATATAACGTTCATGAGTATTCTCAAGATTCTCCCGTTTCCTCCCACTCTCTCATTCCAACAATCAGTTGATGATAAATCATTTTCACTAACCATTTGTCTCCTTTAACCTAAAGGATATAAAGCATGGGACGTAAAACTTTGAAATCTTAATTTCAAACATGAAAAGTTTGCAGTTTAATAATAAGTTTTCCTTCTCTTCCTGTTACATGGGTAATGAAAAGTTCTGGGTGTAACTATAGCCTACTGTACTTCTACGAAAGATTACAAATAACAAACACTAATTGACGCCAGTGAATTAACGTTCACTTAACTGAGAATCACTCTGCGAACTGATCATGTAAATATACGTCGTAGGAACTTTTTAAACATTGCACACATTTACACACGCACTCAAAAAGCACTTGCTGGGCAATAAAATTTGTGAATAAAACTTTGAACCAACTTATTTCTGTTCTGTGAAATTCAACTTTCTTGTTCCAGAATTTATATGACTGCGAACTCTTTGCAGATTCCGTTGTTTTAACATGTAATTTTCCCTTTTCAGTTGACGTCCCATGATTATAGTTAAAAGCGGCTGTGAAAATAATAATGAACGAAATGGTGGATTGACTTCACGGACGTCAACAGCTACGTCGTTTGTCTCCGTCACGATAAAAGAACGGTGGAAATGAAGAGAATAAGAGGAAATGTGAGAACTCGAATAAACTCCACGCACCCATAGTCAATAACAAAGCCTTCTTAGTCTGAGCTGGGATCGAACCAAATACACCATGCACCTTGTTCATTTAAAAGTTGATCGATAGTCTATAGCCAGGGCTTGAAAAATCATGCTTGCAAGCACTAGCCAGCCAAAAAAAATTCTACTAGCCAGACCCATTTTCCAGACACAGTGTTGAATCGGACTTCACTCGTCAAATATAAAATAGTACTCGTCACTGGCGAGTGGATTTTTCAAGCCATGTCTATAGCTCTTCATGGAATGTAACGCAATTTCTACTGTCGCATACCATCAATCAATATCAATAAATTCACTTTTAATATCTTCAAATAATAGCAATACTTTTACTGTCCAATGATGTGGAGTCAGCATAGAGATTCTCATCATCTTATATTTGCCATTTTACGTTGGAGTTAATTATTTCTTAATTCACATTGCTACTGTCTCTTGATGTTGGGAGGACAATAGAGGTTATGTGCCCCACCGGGAATTGGACTCAGGATTGAGCGGTTCAAACAAACTCTCATGATATGCGACACAATCTTAAAAACTTTCCCACAGAGACACGAATCTACTATTAAGGTTTATATGTAAATAATATTAATACTAAATGGAATATAACAACTGCTCGATTTTCTTTTCTTCTACGCAGATACTATTAGAATAGCAAGATATATCTATGCTGATACAGATTGCTCTCAAGTTACATATGTAATTTCCGATATAAGCTGTTAATTTCATTACCATCGGCGTTGTAAGAATACCTAATCCTATTTACAAACCATTTTATGTAATTAAGTTTTTGAAAGCACTGCAGTATTATTAAACAGAATCTCTTTTCGTACTTCTGCATGCAAGTTTGAGACAAATTTTAGGTTACGTAAAAAGACTCTCGCAACGATCTATTTACCGGTACGCACGACGAGGGCTGACTGTAACTCATTCCGCAAGGGCTGGAAAATTTCCATCTCGTAATTCCTACGAACTATTAACACACTAGTTCCGTAACGATTCAAAACAAATACATGCAAGATTCTATGATTGCTAGTGCTTCTCACAGTAAAATGGGAATATAAATATTATAATAATATGTACTGGAAATGGGAGAGGATGTACTGGAAAAATTGGCTTAAAATACATAAAAAGGAACATTATTCAGGTTAGTTACAGTTATAAATTCGATGTTTACTCGTCGTCCAGAAGAAAAAGTCAGTAAAACATTGAAATTATTGCCGCTTAAATTTAAACTCAAACACTAACGTACACGTTTAATATTTTATCTTTTCTTCCTTGTAATAGCTAGTATGTTTCAGAGTGCGTCACACACGCGCAATGACAAAACCAAAACATTTACAAACACTAAATATTCATCTAATTGACACAATTCATAAAATCTGAGATCTCAAATATTTGTATAAACTCTCACGCGGTTAACTCAGGTCCGCTCTCAGAACTGTATTGCCGAGTTCCATTCAAACAAACGCGTAAAATACACATCTTCCATATAGTTCGGTCTACTTTCAATAGTTAACGTTCTGTTCTACATGCTTCCTAAATTACTGAATGAAGTATTTATTTCATTCTGAAGCTGCATATAACTACATTACGACGTCGTTTTGGCTACCGGTAATGTTTAGTTAAAGGGGTCCAGAATAATTTTCGAAAAAAAATGATAAAATTTCGCTTATTTCTGTTACCTATTAGCTTAGTTTAGATTACGTTAGGGCTAATTACCTGCATATTTGTATTCATATTCCCTTATGTGAACTTCCGGTAAGTATATGTAGCAGGGTTGGCTGATGTTTTCAAAAAAACAATTGGTTTAAACCAAAAAAACGAAAAATGTTTGCAAAAGTGTAAGTGTTCGTAAAATCTTGATGAACACACATTTGTGGGTTATCACGTTTCACTCCCGTATATTTTATTCGTATTGTATTCAGACCTAAATTCCCCATTCAGTACTCAAAGAGATTATGCTACAAAAGCAACTTTTGTTCTTTTTATAACTTGATGAATGTTTCTTTTGTGATTTTTTTTTATAGTTTGTTATTATTGTTATGCAATTACAATCAAAAATTCTAAATATTGTTTCGTTTAATTAATGCTTACTGTTGGTAAAATACATCGAAGTGCCGCACTTTTTTTTTTGGGGGGGGGGGTGAGAGGGTCATACAAAACCCCACCAGAGGCATTTATTGAAATCAGAAGTATCTTTGGTATATATTTATGTATAAATGGGTCAGAACCAAAGTGAATTCAAATAATTCGTATCTTTATTCACTTTCCTTACCGATATGCAAATTAAGTCGTTGTATTTCTTTAACTTGGACTAATAAAAATCGTAGTAAACCAACTTGGACTAAATTAGTTCTTCTGTACTCCGCAGCATTTTGAAATTGTCCATATGTAATTCTGTATAATGGTTTCACTTGTGCAACTGTTTACTTTTTTTTTTTTTTTTTTTTTTTTTTTTTGTCCTTCTGAAATGGCTTTTCACAATTATATTAACAAGTATGTAAAGATCAGTAGAACGTATCTTTATCAGGAGTCTTTCGTGAGTGAGCCGGCAGACGTATCGCCAGTTAATCCTGGTTTCGAGTTCAAATAGAGGACAATTTCTCTCGGATGTAAGCCGAGAAGCGGTTTGGATTTCGCTTTAAGCTTATGTAACCCCTTCCAGCGTAACCCGATTGTTGTATAATAACACCAAGGCGAAACAAACTTATTTCTGTCCATATGTGATGTAAATACATAGAGCAAATTATTTAAACAAAAAAAAAAAAAAAAAAAAAACGGGATTAAACCCGAAAAAAACTTTTTTTCTCAATAAAACCATGGTTCTTGCCAACCCTGATATACAGTATCTACAGCATTTTGCATTTCTTATTTCAACAACATGTGGTGATTCCATTAGTAAATGACACAGAAATCAATTATAATTCCGTTACTTCAACTTATCTTTCCTGTAAACTTTCTATTTTTACATACTTCCACCCCGTCGACTTAATGAATAAAGTTTGGACCGTTATGGTTTACCACTTCTGTTACTACTTTAGATTTTATTATTTTATTACCGTACTAATGTTATTATCACATTGATTTGTTAGAAATTTTAGTGTAAATTGGTGTTCACCTGTTTCTGGAATTCTGTTTACAGATAAAGAAATAATTTCGAAAGATATTTTACTATTCATCTAAACTGAAAATAAGGAAATAGTAGTCTTATCTTGATCTCTCCAACAATTTATTATTTATTAAACTGGTAACTTGTACTGCAGTAAACCACAAGATTTGCGGATCCAAGTCTTATATGGTATTACCACAGTTGTTACAGCTGATCACCTAAGTCATACACTCAAACCCAAAATTATTAAAATACACTCAAACCCAAAATGGTAATAGTATACAACAGTGCCTCATGATCTGTGCGCGTGGATACTTCCTACTGTTGCACTACGTATAAAAATGATTTTATTACATTTAGAAGTAGTAAGAAGCATCCACGTGCACGTGACATGCGATATGTGTTTCAAATCCCCCACATATACTCATACACTACGTACAAGGGCACATTATTCTTCTTCTTATACCATAAAACACAACGAAACGCAACGCAAACCGACGTACTTTTTATTTTATATTACTCAGTAATTAAATGAAAGTCGCATTTTTACCTCATTTTCAAGTTCCTATATCCTCAATGAATAATCCTTAAAAGACTGCACTTCGTGAGTCCTCGCTAAATGATGAGGCACTCTCGTATACTATATCCCCCAAAATTATTAAAATACACTCAAACCCACAATTATTAAATTGTTCTTAATATTAACACTAGATTTCCGAATAAAACGCTATTTTATTAGTCGAGCTATAATATTTAAAACAATCCCTCCATATTTACTTGCAAGTGTGAGTGAGGGGAGGGGGCGTGACTTTGTAAGAATAATGTTGTCCTTAGTTTGTCGAAAATATTCTACAAACTTATCCGTATATGCATTTTAACTATGTGCATAAATGTATTTTAAACACTACCGAGTAAAAAATACACAAAATTAAATTAACAATATATGAATAGAAACTTACACCTGACGACAAGATTTCAATATTAGTTGGGTTGTCTCGCTCAAGTATAGTACTGCTAGCTGTACACCCCTACTATTGACTGCTACACACACACACACTATCGAAAGCCATAGCTGCAGTCTACATTACGCGATATTCTCAACACTTTACATCCTCTTTATCCAACAACTCAAACACAAGAATATAATCAAAATGTTATAAAGTAATTAATATAATAAACTAACCGCTATTTATGATGATACTGAAGACCTGTTGATAGTCTACTGCAGTTCCTATACAACAATCGCCTCCACCACCTAGCTCTTCTCGACTTCCATTCTTTGAACTCAGCCCTCAAGCTATAACCTAAGACTTTCCTAAGGATGCTGATCACTTATAACACAATCAATGCGTTATATTTTGAACCAGAATGTGTTTAAAGGTCAGAAAAAAAGCAGTACTGCTATATTCAGATTAGACTGTTCTCATGGCAACATGTGCAAGCAGAAAAAAATGCAGCTGAGCCAACTTTACACTATTGATTCACACCAGAAAAGAAGTATATTTTTAAGCACAAAAAACAAGAGCTACTAGACTACTTCTTGCGTTTCTAACTACGTAATAAGATAACACCTACCTGTATCAGGCCTCTCTATTTCCGAAAATTTATTCAGACGCACGAACTTCTAATCAGCGCCACTGAACAAGCCAAGGATATACAAAACAATTGTTTTTATTTTGCATATCCCATGATTACGTACAAATATGACCGATCCCACAATGCTCTTCCGGTTGCCAACAGCGCCACGAATGCGACGCCATTGCCAAAGAATAACTCACGCCATTATGTGTCTACCAGCCTAATGAAACTCTAAACGGAATAACTTAAAAATACGTATCTGGAACCTTATAAAGTAGTGGTTCGTCAGCGCAATGTAAAACTTGTGTTTGAAATTCCAGTTGTCAGAATAGCAGCTATAATTATTAATTATATTATTTCCGTTTTGTTCTAGTCCGCAAAGTTTGCGAAGTTCGGGTCTTAGTTTATAAAATTTAAAAGTATACACATATTTTCAAATGAAAATTTATATTTTCATGTTCAATTAAGACTATGATACATTATATAAATTATATTTTCCAAGAAAAGTAAGGTCAATTTTTTGTACCGAAATTATAATTATTTTATTTTGTTGCAGATTTCAAATATTTTAAAATTATGTAAACTCTAGACAATGAAGGAATCAACAAAAAGTAAACTGAAGAGTACAAATTATACACACGTTACATTGCAATCAGTAACGTACTTAGGATCCCAGAGCTTCGAGGTCTCTGAAACTAACAAAATTTCCAACGTAAGAAACCGAAGGCCAACCCCGCAGAAACGAAACTTTTCGATTCTCAACGGCTGCTTGTTTAATTTGCTAGCGTGTGCGCCTTTGGGGTACGTTATCCAAAGGCGCCGATCCCGGGGGTCCAGGCCCCACAAAGCTCATGTGGGCCCCCGCATTGTATTTATGAATATACAATATTTGGCTTAAATTGAATGCAATTTGTCTTTAAAATTCTCATATATGCCTTTTGCATCTGGATGCCCCCCCCCCCCAAATTTACAGAGAAATCGTCGCCCTTGACGGTATCCCGGTTTTGATTCCTGGTGTAAGAATATTGAACCCAATACTGTGATTCGGATATGTAAGTCTGCGTTTCCTATAGCTTCGATTCTGAAAAGTTGATGCTAAACTTCAACTAATGACAACAACTAAACTTCTCCATTGGATTCTATCCAGAGCCAAGACAATCCGTTCTGAATAGTTATTACCACCTTTCTCTATGATCATGGTCAGAAGTACCTAGGTAAGTTTTAGGACTCAGCCTACACTGATGAGATTTTTTTAGGATACAGTATACATATTTTTAATTGAAAATGGTAGCATCGAACGTCATAATGATGCTTCTAAAAACTATGTACAAAGAGTTCCGAAATTGAATGAAATATAATCTACAAAACAAGTTATCTTAAGTTTGTCAGAACTAACTCCGGTTTCCTCTACTATTTTTTTAGCTTGTTTATTTGGAGCTGGCGCCCAGAATTTTTAAAACTCTGTGTATATAAGCATGTATATATATACTTTTGTGTAAGCTCCTTGATGAGTGTCTATCTTCGCCACTGAGATCCATCAATTCACTGGGAAAACTGTCCAGATGAAATAAACCCTTTCTATCATATCAAGTTGGTGGAAAGCTAATGCATCTAGGATTCCACAAAACTGTTTTGTATAACCCCTTTCCTTATATTATACTCATTAGGCTTAATCGTCGAATTTTATTATAAGTAAAGTGCGGATTAACACTATCGTGAAATACAGCAAGTCATTGCCGGATGAAAAGCAAGTTCAAAGCCAACTGTTATTTCTTATGGATTTAAAAAATAAATAAATAAATAAATAAATAAAGGAGAGAGATGAAAAACACGACCCTTTATATTCGTTCAACAGAGCTTCAAGCAGTGGCGTAACAATGGCCTTTGGCGCCCCTAGGCAAAATCCCTACTGATGCCCCTCACCCATCGAATAGGCCCAATGTATGACCATCTGTAACTTAAGCGTACGGGCAGAAAGAGCCATAAATCGAAAATTATCAGCGCTAGGGTATTGACCGTTTTTTCTATTTTATCGTTGTGATATGTCTTTTAAAAGTAAACTGGACAGAGTGTCTTGTTCATTAAAAATATACTCAAGTAAAATTCAGACTTTTTTTTCAGTGGTAGTGTAAATAAACAGTAATATATCCAGAGCAGTAGCTACGAAGGGAGAGGAGCGGACGCTGATGGCAAAAGGGTGCCAAACGAGCAAGAAGAACAGAAAAGTGTTGAAAACTAGTAGGCGATGCATCGTCCCAAAAAGTATTGGCGCCCTATTAAATCAATATTGTTGTCGGTTTGCAAAGAAACAGATTTTATAAATTTTCTTGCTCGCTCCACTCTCAACTTAAACGTTTCAATAAGAGTCGCAATAAGCTTTTACTTACTACTTAAAGTATTATTGTATATGATTTCTTAATGAGAATGTGATATACAAAGTGCCAAGTGTACTTATAGTCAGTGTGCGAATTGAAAAATTTTCCCAGGGGGGGATGAATTTCACCCATATGCGCACCCAGTCCTCCCCCCCACATATATATATATATATATATATATATATATATATATATATATATATATGTGTGTGTGTGTGTGTGTGTGTGTGTGAAATGCACACACACTACCAAGTACAAAACAGTTGAGATGTGAGATCTTTCATAAATTTTCACTCAAGTAATATTTAGGTTAGCTACGCAAAGTAAGAATTGTTCCCTTTTTCTATCTTATCTTTATGTCCATTTAAAAATACTCCAGAGGGGAAAAAGTTATCCCTCCCAGGGATAAAATTTTTCTTCTCCAGGGTGGGAAAGATTTTTCTCAGGGGGGGAAATCCCTGGCATCCCCCCCGCCAATTCGCACCCTGCTTATAGTGTACGCAGGAGCACGTTCAAAATCAGAAACGGTCAAAGTCTGAAATATTTCGGTATTTTGATGATGATGAATTTGGCTAGTTAATCCCGCTTTTCTACATAATCAGATTAATCACGAGGATTGACTACGGTTAGAATTAAGTATGAGAATGAGAGGAGGGAAGAGACATACGCAAGCTGATGTTTGCGCAGATGTATTAAAAATGAAGGTAAACAAAGGGAATGATAACGTCTTCGAACTTGAAGCAGTTTGTAGAGTAGGGGCTTAAGGGGTCAGGACTTAGCCCAATTTCGTCTTTTTCAAAGACTGATCACTACCAGTGATTTTTTAAAAATTCCATTGACATATGAAATACTTCCAATTTGAAGTAATTTATTGAGATAATTTCTCCATACTTGTATAGCCAGGATACTTTTGTGCATCCATATCTAGCTGTGTAATATTTTATTTACATACATACATACATACAAAATATAAACGTATTTTTTAATATGTTAATTAATAATAAGTAAACTTAAATTCAGAACTTTCATTTATTAAGTATCAAGTAATTACTGTACTTTCAAAGATACATAGTAGCCAAAGTATATTTTGGATTTTAAATACAAACAGCAAACAAATCCTTCAGCTCCATTGATCAATATTGAGAAATTCAAAAAGAAGACTTTTGAATTTCCGTTACATTTCACAAAACAATTTTTACTGTAAAAGAATCGAAATTAAAATGCTGTTTGTATGGTCATTTTAAAAGCACGTATTTTCCAATGTATTGAAATTTCATTTCTTATCGATGGTATGAAACTTGATAAATAGTTGCAAATTTCCATAACTGTTTTTCAAATGGATTTGTATACAACCAAAGTTAGTTTTCTCAAATGTAACAAAAACTCCAAAATAAGAGTCTTGGTAACAGCTCTTATATGTAAAAGAATACATAATGATCGCTTTCGGCTGTTGCAATGATCTGTCCAAACTACGTTTGTCAAGTCAAAATCGCCACTTACTAATAATTAAATGAAAAATATACTAATCGTTAGTACTACGTTAGTACTGGTTAGTACTCCAAGCACAACGTTAGTACTCTTACACCTGTAAAGTTATTAACGAATTAAAATGGCGATATTCACTTGACGTCAAGCCAGAATCGCGACTTTTGTAAATATTGTCCAAAGTATAGAAAAGTGATGTCAATCGTTAGTACTACGTTAGTACTGGTTAGTACTGCAAGCACAACGTTAGTACTCTCATCCATGTAAAGTTATTAGCGAATTAAAGTGGCGATATTCACTTGACGTCAAGCCAGAATCGCCACTTTTGTAAATATTGTCCAAAGTATACAAAAGTGATGTCAATCGTTAGTACTACATTAGTACTGGTTAGTACTGCAAGCATAATGTTAGTACTCTCATCCATGTAAAGTTATTAGTGAATTAAAGTGGCGATATTCACTTGACGTCAAGCCAGAATCGCCACTTTTGTAAATATTGTCCAAAGTATGCAAAAGTGATGTCAATCGTTAGTACTACCTTAGTACTGGTTAGTACTGCAAGCACAACGTTAGTACTCTCACCCATGTAAACTTATTATTAGCGAATTAAAGTGGCGATATTCATTTGACGTCAAGCCAGAATCGCCACTTTTGTAAATATTGTCCAAAGTATACAAAAGTGATGTCAACCGTTAGTACTATGTTAGTAGTGGTTAGTACTCCAAGCACAACGTTAGTACTCTTACCCCTGTAAAGTTATTAGCGAATTAAAGTGGCGATATTCATTTGACGTCAAGCCAGAATCGCCACTTTTGTAAATATTGTAGAAAGTATAGAAAAGTGATGTCAATCGTTAGTACTACGTTAGTACTGGTTAGTACTGCAAGCACAACGTTAGTACTGTCACCCATGTAAACTTATTATTAGCGAATTAAAGTGGCGATATTCATTT
The DNA here is from genome assembly GCF_964235325.1 of Thermobia domestica. Lineage (NCBI taxonomy): Eukaryota > Metazoa > Arthropoda > Insecta > Zygentoma > Lepismatidae > Thermobia > Thermobia domestica. The sequence goes on along the minus strand of NC_137471.1, from coordinate 65,157,751 downwards.
GACGTCAAGCCAGAATCGCCACTTTTGTAAATATTGCCCAAAGTATATAAAAGTGATGTCAACCGTTAGTACTACGTTAGTACTGGTTAGTACTCCAAGCACAACGTTAGTACTCTCACCCATGTAAAGCTATTAGCGAATTAAAGTGGCGATATTCACTTGACGTCAAGCCAGAATCGCCACTTTTGTAAATATTGTCCAAAGTATAGAAAAGTGATGTCAATCGTTAGTACTACCTTAGTACTGGTTAGTACTGCAAGCACAACGTTAGTGCTCTTACCCATGAAAAGTTATTAACGAATTAAAGTGGCGATATTCACTTGACGTTTAGCCAGAATTGCCACTTTTATAAATATTGTCCAAAATTTACAAAAGTGGTGTCAATCGTAAGTGCTTCGTTAGTACTGGTTAGTGCTTCGAGCGGGAGGTTAGTACTCTTACCCATGTAAATTTATTAAGGAATTAAAGTGTCGATATCCACTTGTGAAGGCAGTATCTCCACTTTTTATAATATTGTCTAAGGTATACAAAAGTAGTGTCAATTGTTAGTGCTTCAAGTAAAACGTTAGTATTCTCACCGAAATGAAGTCATTAAACGAACTGAAGTGACAATATTGAAATGGTGTTAAGCTAAAATCGTAACTAAGAACATGCTTCTAGCGGGCCAGAGACATTGTGTTAGAATAATCTCCGTGAAGTAGTCTCCATAGGAGCACTAATGATCTCTTCTAGTGCAATCGTTAGTGCTTCTAGATAAATACTACAAATTTTGTTAGTGCTTGACTATCAGTGTGGATATGGTCAATTATATTTCACGAAACTCCCGTAAGAAATACATTTAGAATTTTTCATCGGGTCAAATTTTTGACAATTCAAAAGTACTAATGATCTCTTCCAGTGCAATCGTTAATGCTTTTTAGAGCACGAACTAACAATACTAGTGCTTCAATAGTTTGGATGCTAGACTCAGAAAACTTTGGTGGAGCTAACTTCACGTTAGCTCCTCCCCAGAAAGAACGAACGACGAAACCTAGTGCAGTCGATAATGTGTTGCTAGTGCTTCTAGAAAACACCAATATTTTCGTTAATTCTTCTTTACTTGTGTAGATGTGGGCAATTGTATATGACAAACTCCCATAAAATACATGAGGATTTTTTTACTGGGTCAAATTGTCGCCAAATTAAAGAAAAAAGCTTTGGAGGTCTAAATTCACGTTAGCTTCTCCCCAGAAAACACCAACGATAATCCTACTGCAATCGATAGTACATCGTTAGACAACATTAATAGTTTCGTTAGTACTTCTCTATTAGAGTAGATATGGCAAGTTATATGTCACTAAACTTTCATAAGAAATGCATAGGAATGTTTTCATTTTGTAAAATTTTCGCCAAATTTAAAAGCACTAATGGTCAATTAATTCTAGTGTAATCGTTAGTGCTTTGTTAGTACGTGCTAGTGCATCAACTCCGAACATTAGTGCTTCTGATTGTGGATGGTTATGTGGGAAGGCGCAAGGTGCACCCGCTAAATTTTATCTTCTAGTGTTCATACTCTTGAAGGACTAATGTTGGAAGTTGTGCAATAAAACCAAATGTAGTCACTGTGATTTTAAGTTTGGCGGGAATTTTACAAAATGAAAAATTCCATTATGTCTAAAGTTAACTTCATCCACATCTCAAATACTACTAAAACTTTTCACATGGTTAGTGCTACGTTCGTACACTAAGCACGAACCTTACTGCTATGATAGTTTAGAAGTTATTAAGTAGTAACACGGGCGGGGCTAACTTTAGATTTTTCAACTCTTATTCAATTTTATAGTAATTGTGCAATAAAAGTGGTACAAACGCCAGCGGTTAGTGCGTTCTTAGAGCTCTATAAAACACTAAGTACTAATGTTAATGCTATAATAGTTTAGAAGTTATTAGCGAATAACTCGATTGGAGCTAAATTTATATTTATCGAATTTTACAATAACTATCCCATAATGGTAAGATAAATGTCAGATTTTAGTGCATCGTTAGTGCTTCCCGAAACACCAAGTACTAAAGTTAGGGCTATCATGGCTTAGGTATTACATGTGAATAACTCACTCGGGACTAAATTTAAATTTATTGAATTTTACACTAATTTTTCGAATTTTGCACTGACTTTGATCTATGAAAGCACTGATGTTATTTCTTGGTGTTTTGGGACTCAATAACGATGTACTAATTTTGATGTCTGTTCCATCTTTGAGAGAACAATTATTGTAAAATTCGATAAATTTAAATTCAGTTCCGTCAGAGTTATTCATTAATAACTCCTAAGTTAAGGTAACACTACCGTTAGTGCTTAGTACTTTTTGAGCACTAAAGATGCACTAATTTCTGGCGTTTGCACTAATCTTTGAGGGACAATTATTGTAAAATTTGAAAAATTTAAATTTAGCCCCGCGCAAGTTATTCACTAATATCCCTTACACTATATCATTAACGATAGTGTGGGATGAACAATGCACTAACCACTAACATTTGTCTCGTTTTTGTGACAACTAGTGAAATATTGTGTAAAAATTTAAAAATCTAAAGTTAGCCCCACTCAAGTTATTCATTAATAACTTCTAAACTATTATAACACTAACGTTAGTGCGTAGTATTTTTGGAGCAGTACCGGTGCACTAACCTTCAGTCATTGTCGTATATTTGTGGAAATTTAATTTAAAATTCGATGAATTCAAATTCAGTCATACCCGAATTATTCATTAATAACTCCTAAACTATGATAGCAGTAGCGTTAATGCTTTGTGTTTTATGAAGCACTAACGATACACTAATTTTTAGCGTTTGTTCTACGTTTGTTGGACAATTATTATAAAATTCGACGAATTTAAATTTAACCTCGAATGAGTTATTTACATATAATTCCTAAACTATCATAGCACTAACTTAGTGCTTGGTGTTTCAGGAAGCACTAATGATGCATTAAACCCTGACGTTTATCCTACCTTTGTGGGATAATAATTGTAAATTTCGATAAATTTAAATTTATTTCCAATCGAGTTATTCTCTAATAACTCCTAAACTATTACAGCACTAACTTTAGTGTTTAGTGCACTATCGTAGCACTAGTCATGTGAAAATATTTAGTAGCATTTGAGATGTGGATGGGGCTAACTTTAGACACGTGGAATTTTTCATTTTGTAAAATTCTTGCCAAATTTAAAAGCACTAATGGCCACATATAGTGTAGTGGTTACTACTTTGTTACTGGGATTTATTGCAGAACTTCCTACAATAGACTTTCAACAGTATAGACGCTAGAAGATAAAACTTAGAGGGTGCTAACTACACGATAGTCCTTTCCCACAAAAACATTCACCATGGGCATTAATGTTTGGAGTCTATGCACTAGCAAGTACTAACGAAGCACTATAAATTACACTATAATGGACTATTAGTGATTTTAAATTTGGTGGTAATTTTATAAAATGAAAAATACCCAATGTATTTCTTATGGGAGTTTCATGACATAATTTCAAATATCTACACTAACAGAGAAGCACTAACGAAAGAACCACTAGCTACAAACTATCTATTGCATTAGGTTTCACCCTTAGTGCTTTCTAGAATGGAGCTAACTTGAAGTTAGGTCCCTCAAAAGTTTTTGGTTCTAACATCCAAACTATTGACGCACTAATGTTGTTAGATGGTCTAGGAAGCACTAACGATTGCACTAGAAGAGATCATTAATGCTTTCGAATTTGGAAATAATTTATACCAATGAAATATTCCCATGTACTTTTAGAGGAGCTTCGTAACATATAATTGACTATATCTACACTCGTAGTATAGCACTAACGAAACTATTAGTGTTTGCTAGAAGCGCTAACGATGATCTATCGATTACAATAGGATTAGTTGTTAGTGCTTCCCGGAGGAGAGTTTCTGGTTGTAGCGACCAAACTATTGAAGCATTAAAGTAAGGAGTTGGAGCTCTACAAACACTAACGATTGCACTAGTAGAGATTATTAGTGCTTTTCGATCTGGAAAGAATTTGATTCCACGAAAAATTCTCTATGTATTTTTTATGGTAGTTTCGTGACATATAATTCATTAATAACTTTACGTGAGTGAGAGTACTAACGTTGAGCTTGCAGTACTAACCAATACTAACCTAGTACTAACGATTGACATCACTTTTGTATACTTTGGATAATATTTACAAAAGTGGCAATTCTGGCTTCACGTCAAGTGAATATCGCCACTTTAATTCCCTAATAACTTTTCATGGGTGAGAGTACTAACGTTGTGCTTGGAGTACTAACCAGTACTAACGTAGTACTAACGATTGACATCACTTTTGCATACTTTGAACAATATTTACAAAAGTGGCGATTCTGGCTTGACGTCAAGTGAATATCGCCACTTTAATTCGCTAATAACTTTACATGGGTGAGAGTACTAACGTTGTACTTGCAGTACTAACCAGTACTAAAGTAGTACTAACGATTGACATCACTTTTCTATACTTTGGACAATATTTACAAAAGTGGCGATTCTGGCTTGACGTCAAATGAATATCGCCACTTTAATTCGCTAATAACTTTACATGGATGAGAGTACTAACGTTGTGATTGCAGTACTAACCAGTACTAACGTAGTACTAACGATTAACATCACTTTTGTATACTTTGGACAATATTTACAAAAGTGGCGATTCTGGCCTGACGTCAAGTGAATATCGCCACTTTAATTCCCTAATAACTTTACATGGGTGAGGGTACTAACGTTGTGCTTGGAGTACTAACCAGTTTTAACGTAGTACTAACGATTGACATCACTTTTGTATACTTTGGACAATATTTACAAAAATGGCGATTCTGGCTTGACGTCAAATGAATATCGCCACTTTAATTCCCTAATAACTTTACATGGGTGAGGGTACTAACGTTGTGCTTGCAGTACTAACGATTGACATCACTTTTGTATACTTTGGACAATATTTACAAAAGTGGCGATTCTGGCTTGACGTCAAGTGAATATCGCCACTTTAATTCACTAATAACTTTACATGGATGAGAGTACTAACGTTGTGCTTGCAGTACTAACCAGTACTAACGTAGTACTAACGATTGACATCACTTTTCTATACTTTGGACAATATTTACAAAAGTGGCGATTCTGGCTTGACGTCAAGTGAATATCGCCACTTTAATTCGCTAATAACTTTACATGGATGTGAGTACTAACGTTGTGCTTGCAGTACTAACCAGTACTAACGTAGTACTAACGATTGACATCACTTTTCTATACTTTGGACAATATTTACAAAAGTGGCGATTCTGGCTTGACGTCAAGTGAATATCGCCACTTTAATTCGCTAATAACTTTACATGGGTGAGGGTACTAACGTTGTGCTTGCAGTACTAACCAGTACTAACGTAGTACTAACGATTGACATCACTTTTGTATACTTTGGACAATATTTACAAAAGTGGCGATTCTGGTTTGACGTCAAGTGAATATCGCCACTTTAATTCGCTAATAACTTTACATGGGTGAGAGTACTAACGTTGTGCTTGCAGTACTAACCAGTACTAACGTAGTACTAACGGTTGACATCACTTTTGTATACTTTGGACAATATTTACAAAAGTGGCGATTCTGGCTTGAAGTCAAGTGAATATCGCCACTTTAATTCGCTAATAACTTTACATGGGTGAGAGTACTAACGTTGTGTTTGCAGTACTAACCAGTAGTAATGTAGTACTAACGATTGACATCACTTTTGTATACTTTGGACAATATTTACAAAAGTGGCGATTCTGGCTTGACGTCAAGTGAATATCGCCATTTTAATTCGTTAATAACTTTACAGGGGTAAGAGTACTAACGTTGTGCTTGGAGTACTAACCAGTACTAACGTAGTACTAACGATTAGTATATTTTTCATTTAATTATTAGTAAGTGGCGATTTTGACTTGACAAACGTGTCCAAACTGCTAGATAAAAACTCAGCGTAGCATAACTACAAAAGCTGCTTCTCATATATGTAAAAGTAAAGCTTAGTAGCGTGACTGTAGGGGCGCCGAATTCTACTTCGCCCCGGGCGCCGATACCTCTAGCTACGGCGCTGAATATATCAACCAGTATTACCAAAATGATTTCAAATGAATTTATCTATATAGTATGTAATGATTTTACATAATTATAAAATAAATAATAAACCTTGTAAAACTGCTTATAAACATTTTCTGTATTTTCATTTTTTTTTAAATCGACAAATTGTATACAAAATCATCAAGTGTTTCCTTCTCACTTTTGCTCTGCAAATTCTTTTATCAGAGCACAGATATCCAATTTATGACCAAAATTTTCACCCGGTCAAAGTGTCTTTTTGGCACACACCCCTACCTTGTCCTAGCCTATATTTTACATTACAGTGATACTAGAAAATATGTACGAAAATTCATTTTGGGGTGCTCTTTTGGGCGTCCCCTGACGTTGGCACCCCGAGTAGTTGCTCGGTTTGCCCGACCCTTGGTGCTTGTGCTTGGTTCTGTGTAGCCGCAGTACGTAGCAATTGTGCTGTCTCTCATGTCAACAATTTTTAATTCGTTTTAAGGCGGCAGACTACTAAATATTTTTGAAAAACTAATAATTTTTCTTTTGCCAATTTTTCGTAAGTGGAAAGAGGTAATAAAATGTAACTTACTACAATAATAGATAATGTTATTCTACACCCGAAAATACTAATCGGAAGAATTTTCAGTGTTGCCATCCATAGAAATTACAGTGTGACCAGAATTTGAATTACTCAAAAATCTAGGTAAAGGCAGCGACTAGAGAAATGAACTCAACGGTAATTGATGACTTATCATGCTGTCTACCTTTCTTGTTTACTACTTTTTAAATAACATTTCTATTTGTTTTATAAAACTTACATAAATTATTCCAAATAAATAAGTTATTACAAAATAAGTAAGAACATTTTTTTAAAAAGTAGTAAACAAGAAAGGTAGACAGCATGATAAGTCATCAATTACCGTTGAGTTCATTTTTCTAGTCGCTGTCTTTATCTAGAGTTTTGAGTAATTCAAATTCTGGTCACACTGTTATTTCTATGGATGGCAACACTGAAAATTCTTCCGATTAGTATTTTCGGGTGTAGAATAACATTATCTATTATTCTAGTAAGTTACGTTCTATTACCTCTTTCCACTTACGAAAAACGGGCAAAAGAAAAATTATTAGTATTTCAAAAATATTTAGAAGTCTACCCCCTTAATCCAGTTCTTATAGGTTATAGAATTTCTCATTATTGTTGAAGCCTTTTGCGCAGGGGAATTCTATTGAAAGTTAATAAGCTCAGTACATGTACTATAGGCATGATATATTATTAATACAAGAGATTTAATTTCTTAATCATACAGGGATATAACCTCAACGAGTTTACAGTAATGCCAATAGTTTGATACGCAAATGTAATAAAGTAAGAATGAAGTGAGCAGAAATTTTTATTCTTGCCATGTTCAGAAATGAAAACCACGAAAACTTTGGGCTCCATTTATATAATTTGCTTCTTTTTTATTAAAAACCTGAGGCGCCCCCTAATATACCGAAACGGCCTGCGCCCATAAGCAATACCTACCCTGCCTACCCTATTGCTACGCCACTGGCTTCAAGCATTACTTCATCACACTGTCTTCCTTGCGATTACCTAGCAAGCACTTGTTTCCTTTTTTCTTTCCCATTTTACCCAATTAAAAATTAACTTTTCGAAAATTAATACCACACTCCTAATTAAATATTAGCTTTTGGATAATTAATCTGTTTACCTTGCGTTTCTCATGTTTATTTTATTTTCTTATATACAGTGGACTTTTTCCTCCTTTCTTGTAAAATACCCACTGGACTTCTGTCCTATTTTTAAAAATATAAAGAGGGCTTTTTGCCGGTGAGCAATTGTCCGTGTCCCTTAGCTACAGTATTTAATGTTATATGATCAGTAAGTAGCAAGTGTCAGAAACAAGTCTGAGCATTTATTTTCTGAGAAACTTGGATAATTTCCATTCCCCAATGATCGTACTACTCTGCACCAGGCCTGTATCCACGGGCGGTCTAGGGAGGGCCGGGCCACCCCTAAATTTTTACTAGCCCCTAAAATTTACACAATAGGCTTGCAAATGAACTATAATATGGTGATGAACTATAATATGATTGGATCGGGCACTCCCTAACTTCTACCCCCCTCCTACATGTTTGGGTTGGTTAGCGGCCTGCTCCACACCCCCTATTTTTAACGCAATTTCTTCAAGTGAATTTTGTAACATTTTTACAGTTCCAAAATATGTCATGTACAAGTGTCGGAAGTCTTTACTTTGGTTCTGTGCGTCCGTCAGTTGACAGGTAGGGGTCTATCTGAGCAAAAACGGTGAGATACATCGAGACGTTTTGCAATCAATTCAACGTTTTCATAGGTTCCATTAACTCTCTATTGAAACCGGCATTAATTCTCTAGTCAAACTAGAAATGGTTCAAATCAGTCATTTCCGGTTTCAATGTTTATCACCATAAATCGGAAACTATAGCAGATAGAGAGAAGTGGCTTTTTTCTTATTGACTCACAGTCTCAAGACAAAATACTGTGACTATCGCGAACACTTTACTAAAACCAGAAGTGGTTCAAATTTAATATTACTTCCGGTTTCAATACTGCTTACCGTAGAGCAAATATGGTAAGATATATCGAGATGGGGTTTTCTGTAATCGGTTTAGAGTTTCTAGAACAGGTTCGATCATCTTCATTAACCTTCTACTTAAAACGGAAGTGGTTCAAATTAGCTATTTCTGGTTTCAACTTTTATCGCTTAGAACGAAAACCGTAAGAGATATCGAGCGCCTTCGTAGCTAAGCAGTTAGCATACGCGACTCTGGGGTTGGAGACCCGGGTTAGATTCCCAGCCGAAGCTCATTTAGTTCGGATTCCAAGTTAATCAGTGGGTCCCATCTCAAATAACCTCGCTGCTGAAAGAGACGTTAAACTCAAAATCAACTCCACTCAACCGTAAGAGATAGCGAGAAGCGTTTTTTATTTATTTTTTGTAAACGATTCAGTGTCTCAAGGCAACGTACCATAATTATCCTGAACGCTTTATCAAAACCTGGAGAGGTTGCTATTTACTACTACTTCTGGTTTCAATACTATTTTCATAGAGCAAAAGCGAAAATAGTAGATGTCGGGATGCATTTTTTGCAATTGATTTCAGGTTTCAAGAACAGGTTTCATCTCCTCCGTTAACCATCTATTCAAAACGGAAGTGGTTCAAATCTGCTATTTCCGGTTTCAGCACTTATCACCATAGAAATAAAATTGTAATAGATAATTGTAAGTGAATTCTACAACCGGTTCAATGTCTTAAGAGAGCATATCATTACAACCCGCAACATTCTGCCAAAACCAGAAGTGATTGAAATTTACTACTCCTTCCGGTTTTAATACTAATTTCCATAGAACAAGAACGATAAGACATATTGAATATTTTTGCAATTGGTTCATTTTCCCAAGAATAGGTTCCATCTCCTTCTTTAATCTTCTATTCAAAGCAGAAATTCTTCAAATTAACCACATCGAGTTTCAATATTTATCGCAATAGAACAAAATGTTATTAGATAGCGATAAGCGGTTTTCCGCAAACGACTCAGGATCTGAAGAAAACATACCACCACAACACGAATCTAAACCGGAAGTGGTTGAAATTTACTACAATTTCCGGTTTCAATACTGCTTTCCATAGAAGAACGGTAAGAGATATTGAGATGCATTTTTTTGCAATCGATTCAGCTTCGCAAGTGTAGGTTTTATCCACGAGCGTCAATCCCACCGGGAACGTGTCGATCCCAATATTTTGTAACATGGTTTTCGTTCCTCCTAATATTTCTGCTCTGTGGAAACTGAAGACGCATCTTAGGTTAACTATGACCCAAAGAGGCTCAACCATGACGCAGTTTGCTAAGTTCGCAAAACAATGTTAAACAAAGTGTATATGAAAAAGAAGCACAAAAATTTGTTTCCAATTGTGAAAAAAGGCACTCATTTTTGGCCCTACAAAGGTGAAGGTGGAGTAAACTGTTTAGATTGCGAACAGCAAAGCAAGTGTAGTTCAGCAAGGGTGCCCATTTTGTGGTTTCCAGGGGGGGGCAGTATAAGCGACGTTTCAAAAATAGTTTCAAATTTTGCTGTAACTAATGTAAAAATTCTATAGGATTTTCGATATTCTGAAGTACAACTTCCTCTAGGGGGGCAAGCGCCCCACCTTGTCCCCCTGATTGGCGCCCTTGTAGTTAAGTTATAAATAATAATAAATTTCAAATTATTTAACTATACATTGTTTTTTTTATTCTATATATTGCTTTATGTATATATTTAGTAATATACAGAATCTGTATTTATATACATATATTAGATACAACCATAAGTAATTACATAAGAATTGTAAAATAACAATGATTATTAAAAAAACTGTTATAATGAAAGCTTCAAATGAAACAGCAAATATCTATTCTTCGGTACTTTGTTCCCATGATGTTCGGCAGGTACTATACATTGTTGAGTCTGATTTACATTTGTTGTTGACTTTTGGGCCTAAAACCTGTTTTCAAATCTTTAAGAGTCCAAAGTATTCACTGTACCCTAGTTTTTATCATTATTTTGTTTTTATCACTTAAGTTTAATTAAAATTGCAAAATATGGTTGAATTTTATTGTTTGAATAAACAAACAAACTGTAAAATGAGTCTGTTTTAGTGTCATATTTTTTTTTAAAAAAAAGTAGACTATCAAAAATAAAAACAAAACAAAAAGTTTTCTGTGTTTTTAAGTCAAAAATACTTTAACATGCAATATACAAAGATATTTTTTTTTTAAATAATTGCCAGCCGGGGACCTCCGGTAGTCTGTCCCCCTAAAATTTCTGTGTTGCTGACGCCAATGATTCTATCTCCTTCCTTAGACATGTACGTATTCAATCCGGAATTGATTGTAATTAACGATTTCAACTTTTAACGTCATAGAACAAATCAGTCTGTCATAGCGAGAATTCGATTATAGATATGGATTCAGGGTCTGAGGAACAGGTTCTATCTTTGATATTAGGGATGCGCACGAGTCTAGTCAAGTCGAGATTTAAGAATGTCTCGACTCGTCTCGAGAAAATGTTACCTCGACTCAAAAATATGTTTCTGTATCGACTCGACAGTTTCTGTCTCGACTCGACTAGAATTCGAGATGAGATGTCTCGAAATTCGAGTCAAGACAAAATATACGAGTTAAAAAATACGCACACATCAGCCAGAACATTATGACTACCTACCTACTTGTCAGTATGTCGACCTTTGGCACGGATAACAACGGCGACGCGTCTTGGCATGGACGCAAAGATCCTTGGTAGGTCGCTGGAGAGAGTTGGCACCACATATGCTCACACAGGTCACCTAATTTCCGTAAATTACGCGGAGGAGGGCGATGCGCTCTGAGGTCACGTTCAATCAAATTCCAGATGTGTTCGATTGGGTTCAGATCCGGTGAGTTGGGGGGCCAGCACATCGCTTGGAACTCGCCCCTGTGTTCCTCGAACCATTCTATCACACTCCTGGCCTTGTGACATGGTGCATTATCTTGTCGAAAAATGTCACCCCCGTTGGTTAATATGGTCGTCATGAAGAGGTATACGTAGTTTGCAAGCAGTGTGCGATATGCCTCGGCTGTCATGGTGCCCTGCTCGAGCTCCACTAAACACGTGGATGCTCACGTGAACGTTCCCCAGAGCATAATTAACCCGCCGCCAGTTTGTCTCCGTCCCACAGTACAGGTATCAAGGAGCTGTTCCCTTGAAACACGACGGATTCGCACCCTTCCATCTCATTCAGAGGATTTATGAAGTCCACTTTATCGCAATAGTTTTATACAAACTAGATATAGGCTACTGATAATAGTTTTATAGAAAATAGATAATCGAATATTATTATATTTGAAGTACAATCAAGTATCACGACATTAATTATTAGTTTTAATTAACTGAATTGAGCTGAAAATTAAATCTTGATCTCGAAACATTAACTCTTAAGTTTATGCGTTCTGTACCTTTCTAAAGTAATAAATGCTGGAATTGTTATCAAGGCTGTTTCTGGGTGAATACTTTCTTCAAAATAATATTAAAAATTATAGAAAGATTTTCGAGCCATTCGAGTCGAGTCGAGATTTTTTACGAGCAGTCTCGACTCGACTCGAATTTTACAAAGTGTATTTCGATTTGTGCGCATCAATATTTGATATTATTAATCTATTCTAATCAGTTGTTATAGATGTACTACCTCAAGTTTGAGTACTGAATTCCTATATTTTGAAAGTCTATTGTAGTTTCACGCTGTGAAACGAGACACTTTGAAATGATCCAGGATTAATTTCGGCACTTTGATCACTTTTCGTTTCCTTTAAAGGGTATAACCAGGGTCGTATTGCAACCCAGGGGCCACCAAGAAGGTATTTTCTTGGGGGCCACTCAGATGTACGTATTACCCCCTCCTCCGACAATAAAAGGGAGTCCAGGTGTGTCAGTCGGATCAAGTATGCTGAAAAATCTTAAAATGGAGGTTTAAAACTTATTAGCCAGTGACAGTATCCCTGACACTGATTGATCTGACTGACTGATCTAGTCGCATCCCCCATTCTTCTCTTGCAACTCCACAAACATCTGCACAAGCTCCATTACTTCACATCTACCTCTAAAATAATAACGATGCCCCTGTGTCATGAACCCCTCCTAGGCGACCCTGGTGCATGTACAAACACATATATGAAGCATCAGAAATGATTTATAACTTATACAAATCCAATACTTCTTCATTGTCCAGTAATAACAGTGACCAAGTTGGCTCCAAAATTTTTAAAAATTACTGGAAAAATATTTACCATAAAAGTTGAAAAAAAAAAGTAACATGAGTCAGTCCTATATAATTCATGGATCCTTTTGAACATGTTGAGAGAGAGCCCACAATAAAAGTTTTTAATGGATCCCTAATTGTATTTTCCCCGCTCCAGGGCCCCCTACGGTCTTAATACAGCTCTGTATATTTTCTATACGAAAAAAACGGTGCCGCAAAATGTAATTTATTATTTAGTTTCAAGTTATAGCGTCATTTGAGATTTCAATTTAGCTGAATATACTTCAATAACAGCTACAATATACAACAGAGTAAGAAATCAGGAACTTTTCAAGGGTTGAATTACGAAAAATGTTAAAGGCTGTTTTCGTAACATCCATGGGCTGGCAACGCTGGTCTGGGATTAGCTGACTGTATTGCCGATACTCGACGTGTTAATGTCCTCCGTTCCGTTACTTCCGTATGTACTTACGAATTGCGTGACGTGTGCCTCTTTGTGCATATAGCACTACTAATGATACTAGGCCCACTAAAAAATTCATCGTCTAGAGTCCACCGGGAAATTTCCCGGTTTCCCTCCTGGGCAGTACGGCTCTGGATATAACATTGCCAAAAATCGAAAAACTTTGGGATGGATGGATAACTTTGAGGGATGAAGGTTCAGTTATGATTGGTGGGTATCGAATCATGGTGTTAAATTGTGAAATAATGTGTGCCTGAAAGGATAAGTTTATTCGCTGAGACAGGTAAAAGGGGAGTCCAGGGTCTTGATAAATAATTAGCCCACCTTCAGGAGGGGTTATGTATAGAACTACCTTACAATTCTCTCTTTCCCTTTTAGGGACATAAAATTTGGGCATTGTTATCCTCTTTGATGAGCGCTTTCTTACATTATATTGTTATTTGATAGAGTACAAGGTCTTGGAGGAGGTGTAGGGGTCTATGTATAGCCCTCCCTTAAATTTTCTCGTTTCCTTTTACGGGTATAAAATTTCGAAGGTTTTTATTTTCTTTGATGAGGTCATGGTCATATGATGTCCAGGACTGTAATGCTTCCCTCTTAAATTTCGGGACCGTCCGTTAAATTTTTAGCAGAAGCACCTAATCTTGAGCACCAAAGGTCAAGATTAATTTTCTTTTGGCAGATTCATGGTAATGGACTAGGACTAATTTCGTTCCCTTATGGGAATAAAATTATGAAAAATTGAAAACTTCGGGACGGGTACGTAACTTTTGGGGTTAAGGTTTAGTTTTGATTAGAGGGTCTCGAACCATGGTGTTTAGTTGTCAAATAGCGTGTTCCTGAAAGGATTCATTCATTCTCTGAGACGCGTAAAAGACAAGTCTAGGATTTTATTAAATAACACACAGTTTCTGTTTGTAGATTGAAATAAAAAATAACGTCACATTTACTCTTTGCTTAAATATGATTGGTTCATTGGAAAAACTCTCCTAATGAAACAACAATGAGTACGAAACGTTGCTATTGGTTTGAGCGATTTTTAACGGCTCAACGTTTTGTTGCTCAGATCAATCAAGTACGCAACTAGCTTATGGAATTTTAAAACGGTTGCAATGAGTATAACAATTTTCATAACTAGAAATTTTCAAACAATTTTGAAAAATTAATAATTTTCAAATTGAAAAGTTTCAAATTAAAGTTTTCAAATCAATTTTTCAAAGTATTTTTTTTCAAAACAAACTTTTCGAACTAAAACTTTTAAGCCAAATTTAGGGAAACTAAAATTTTCAAACTAAAAAATTCTCAAACCAAAATTATCCATCCCAAAATTCTAAAATAAAAATTTTCAAACTGAAAGTTTTTAAATCAAACTTTTCGAATTGAACTTTTTAAAATTAAAATTTTCAAATCAAATTTTCGAACAAAGATTTTCAAACCAAATTTTGAAAAACTAAAAATTTTCAAACTGAAAACTATTGAATTTAAAATTTTCAAATCAGTTTTTCGAAGTAAAAATTTTCATACGAAAAATTTTCGAACTTAAAATTTTAAAACAAATTTTGGAAAACTAAAATTTTCAAACTAAAAAAATTCAAATCAAAATTTTCGAAGTCAAAATTGTTAAATCAAAATTTTTGTAATAAAAATCCAAATCAACTTTTTGAACTAAAGTTTTTATAATTTTCTAATTGAAATTTTCGAAGTCAAAATTTTCAAACAAAAATTATTTGAAACAAAAGAAAATCAATTAGTGTTGGGGAAATTGGTTTCAAGAAATAAGAGAAGATATTAAGTTTTTCAACTACTTGCATTTTAACGAAACGTATTTGCTTTTTTAATACAATATGTAGGATTTTGAAGATGATAAGTTTGGAATTTTAAAGAAAAGTAAGCCGGTTGTGCCATCTTTCAGCCTTGCAGACGTATCCTGTAAAGAAAAGAAGAATAACATTTACTTTACATGTTGAATTTATTTTCCTGAAAGAAGAAAAACAAGTAGTTATTAACTTTATCCTACAAAAGAGATTGTAAACTTACTTGTAGAAGACAGATGTGTAGCAATCCTTGTTCTCGCTCTCTGATCAGTTCTTGTGGCATCCCTCCTCTGGGTTTCAATGTACGGGATGGTTGTATTCATGTTTCTACCGCTACTGCTGGTTTATATTAAGGTGAAAAGGAAATGAAAAGAGACTATTTTACAAGGAAGATGGTCTCACAGCGTGTTTACTGCTTTTCATCTTCATCTTTGTTCTCTAGTTTTGTGTGTATCCGTACGGAACCTTATCATAAGAGTCGATACCTCTGAAACATCACTTTGTACTTGGTGCTGTAAATTTTTTTCTTGTTTGCGAATAACGATGCTATGGCCTTTTGTGCTGTATATTTTGTGCGGGATCCTGATGGTCACTTATCCACGGCATTGACTGTAAACCATTTCCTTTAATGTGTTGAAATTTGAGTATTGTCCGGCTTCATAGTTTA
This sequence comes from Thermobia domestica, assembly GCF_964235325.1. NCBI lineage: Eukaryota > Metazoa > Arthropoda > Insecta > Zygentoma > Lepismatidae > Thermobia > Thermobia domestica. Next base: position 65,141,883 of record NC_137471.1, on the reverse strand, counting down.
GAGTAAATCTTTGGATCTTGTATATATAGCTGATAACATTTGTGTCAGGATTATATATTTGTAAAGCATAGCTTTTGAGTCCTCCACTAACATACATCTTGAGTAGTCCCGTTCTCTGTACACAAGCATTTCATCTGACATACAACCTAAATAAGTTGAAGGTTCAGTGGTTGACTTTCCGGGATTTTCTGTGAATATGTCCATGTTAAAGTACAACACACCTTCCTGTAACATTTCCAAATACTTGTACAATCCCAGTAGTGCCTGACATATAAACGTTCCAAGAACAAGATTGGTATTTCGATTTTGAACAGAACATGTTTATTGTATTCCCAGAACGCACACAACATTGTATCGTTGATTGGAACAATTTGATGGACTTCAGTATCGGATAAAGTTAGCTTCTCATACAATTCTTCTGGCTGATCAATAATACTGGTCTGACTAAAGTTGGAACATTGTGCCATCTTCCCCTGCAGGGAATTTAATCTGAGTTTGGACAAACTTCTTCTAGTAGGATTATTTTCAATTTTAGCCGGGTCCAAAGCAATGCCTTCACGCTCAAGAATGATTTGTATAAATTTGGTTTTATCTTTTTCGGGACGCATGTACTTGGCCATCCAGAAGCTTCCATTTTTGATTTTAGAATCGTGTTGATGTATCCAGTGAACATGCCACCCTTTCAGTGATTGGTTACATTGCTCAATGCCATAATCCCAAATTTCAAAGGTTTCCACAGGTTTATATCCCAGTTCTGTAGGTTTTTCAATTTCGTACCTCACTCATGTTCTTGTGAGACACCGCTCATGACCGTTGTGCGTGTACGTTGCTGCAGGAGCGGGATTCATTTCTTTAGCACAAGCACCACATAACGGAAACCGTAGTTTCTTGTTACACCAATATGGATGGGATGATAAAGTCTTTGACATAGGAGGATCGTCATTTTTGTCAGACCATTTACTTTACTTATTGGTTGCATATTCTCATCCTCTTGAATATAAATTTGTTTGTGATAAATGGGATATTTACCACACTTGTTATTATACGGATATAAAATAACAGTATCTAGATGTCTTATTTTTTCTAATTAATTTTCATTAGCTTCATGATACAGTTTTACACAATTGGTCCTACCTTCAAAACAGGTATATCTCGGATTTAAAGGCATAGGAATCATGTATGGGGTGTTTCTCGAGGGTTCATTGCTGAATCCTTCTTCAAGATTTGTTTAAATTCGCACTCCACATTTCATGAACAATGTATCCTAATTTATGTAGTCTTGCATTTTTCGTTGAATGCGTTCATAACGGAATTCCATCCAGTCTTTAGGATTGCCGTAGATGGCTTGATTACATCCTATATTATTACATATCGGGCAGCCTTGGCAAAAGCATCCCTCATGTTCATAGAGGTGCTCTTCTGACGCCTCGGGATCGGTAGTACCTATTAACTCGGGACCCTGCAATAAACATATCTTTTTGTGGAACAGCATGTAGGATTTGTTTGTGTTCCGTTTTCTCAATGTAGGCCAACCATTGAATTGCAGAAATCGATTGAGTACTCCTCCATCGGTAACCATTTGCCGGTAGAATTCCAATAGTACTCGGCTTGTGGAAATTTCGTCGGGATACTAAATTAGAAGCGCTTCCAATAGTTATCGTCTCCAAGAAAGAATTCATTTTTGTTTCTGCTTCAAATGTAGCCATAAATCAAACACATGCTTGACGTAGTACATTGACATCATGAACGCAATAGTTGATATTATTCTTCTGAAAATTAATCATGTCATTACAATTGTTACATTATACCTTCGTATAATGTATCATTGTGCGAGATATTTTGGACATCCTGTATATTCACAATTAAAAAAAATTAGTACAAATTTTGAAATATCTAGAAATTTATTGATGTACTCCAGAATTTAATTACAAAATTTTAATTATTTTGTCAAAAGAGTAATATAAAGTAGAGAGTCCATAAAAGTACATGTAATATTATTTTTTTATATTTTTGCTTATTTAATCAATAATATTTAATTATTTTTGGTAATAAGAGTGTATATTGCAGTTTCAGTGGTTTTTAGTTTACTTTCAAGGGAATTTTGATCCAGAAAATCTTTTTATGAAAACTTCAAAATTTTATTTCATAATTTCTTCGAAATTTTGAGTTTAGAAATTAAGCTATAATGTCTTCTTGATACAACCCTTTGTTTAGGTGAAAATGATTTATTATTGGATCATAAAAATCTCAACTGAGGTGGAGATTTAGCGGCTTTTTTTTTCCTTAAAGGGGCCAAGGTGGCTCAGTTTTAGAGCGTTTATCTCTGGTGGTTGGGGTCCCGGGTTCAAATCCTGCTCCCGCCAAGTGAATTTTGTGGTGAACAAACACCGTGTGCGTGGGTTTCTTCGGGGTTCTCCCGTTTCCTCCCATTTTCTTAATTTCATTCATTACTCATAATCACCGTCTCCTTTAGCCTAGCCGACATAACCGTCGGACGTAAAACTCAAAAATGTTATTCCATTTTTCTTTTGATCTTAAGAGATTACAAACTTTCATTTTGTTACGTCACCAAACAGCCAATTAGTGACTTTCTTTTTCATATCCTTTGTCTTTGACCGAAAACCCCAGTAGAACCAGACATTAAAATTTTCTCATCAATTTTTTTTTAAAAATTTAAAGTTGGAAAGTGTTATTTAAATTAAAGTGATATACGAGGGCCATCCGGAAAGTGGTACCCGTTTACGCCGCATGAAGCGCTGACGACTCGGGGAGCCGCTGGGCAAGGTCAGACCGCGTCAGTGACTTGTCTGCCTGCTCTGTATGAGGTTGCGTGACGCTAGCAGTGTCTGTGTTGTGTCTGTGTTCGTTTATAATGATTAAACGAATTGAGAACCCCGCCAGTTGTGAAGTGAGGGCCATGATTAAATTTCTTAATGCACGAAACGTTTGACCTTGTGAAATTCATCGCCACTTAAAGGAGGTGTATGATGACAATGTGATGGACGAGTCATCTGTTCGGCGCTGGTGTCGCAACTTCAACCTGGGGAGGGGGAGTACACACGACGAGGAGCGTTCAGGAAGACCATCTGTCATTACAGACGAACTGCTGAGGTCAGTAGACGAATGCGTAAGGAACGATCGGCGCGTCACAAAGGTTCTGTGAACATTTTCCTAATGTGTCTTGACTTTCTGGCGGGAAAAAGATTTGACAGCGATGAAGAACTTAAACGTGGCGTGACTACGTACCTCAATACGCTCGCGGCAGAGAATTATGACGCTGGAATACAAAAACTCGTCACACGTTATGACAAATGCATCAATTTGCTTGGTGATTATGTGGAAAAGTAGTGTAAAGTATGCTCTTTCCAATAAAAAATGTGTATATTTGTTAATATGTACTACTGTCTTTATTGCACAAATGGGTACCACTTTCCGGATGGCCCTCGTATTTTCGGATGTTAATAACTTTCTAAATTGGAGTAATTCAGTGAGAAAATCTCTTGAGATGCTCAATTTACGATGGACCTAGAGGCAGGGGCGGATCCAGGGGGGGCGATCGGGGCAATCGCCCCCCCCCCCCAGAAGAGGAAATTTTCTTATTTTTTATATATAAATAAAACCCATCCCAAAGTTTGGAGCCCTTAAAAGTAGCAGTATGACAACCCACCGCTCCCCCAGAAGTCGGTCCTGGATCCGCCCCTGCCTAGAGGCGTAAGCAATCCGATTTACGTCAGAATAAGAGCGTTTGGGGTCATCCATCATAATGAACAGGAAGTGCATGGCCGTATAATCAAGGTCATAGAAATTTGTTGTTTTAAACACCGATGTAACCTCTCAGGAGTGAGAGTTGTGTAATATTAAATTATTGGATGGCTCATACAACGACTTGAGTATGAGAGGTAAAGGATTTCAGAGTATTCTCCGAGAAGACTGACCAAGTAAGTGTTGTAATGTTAACACTTCACAAGAACATTATTTCTGTTTAGGCATAATCTTCAAAAAACTAGTTGGTAGCTGCGGTGGAAAATGTTGGTGTTTTTCTGTACTAGTAATTGAAGTTACTATTTCCTCCAGAAACTTTTTCTTTGGAGGAAATAGCTCTACCTGTTTAAAAATTTTCTGAAATTAAGTTTATCAAAAAGTTAGCAATGTTTCTAGTAAAAACTAGTGCAAATTTACTACTTTGTTTTCATTTAACAACTTATTAGTGGACAACGAGAGTAAAATCCACTGTGTAGTACAATATTCAACTACAAAACGGGAACTACATTGTTCGAAAAATAAGTAATTACTTACATTTTGGCTGTTATGTCGTTAACTGACACTCATTGATACTAATTAATAACAACTAAAACTCAAAGGTCTAACATATGAAGTCCCAAGTGTTCCAATTTAGTCTAATAATGCAGTGGATGGAATATAATACAAGGATCGTTCGTGTATGACATTGTCATATCGTCGAGACTCGCTTGGAGTGGGGATAAAAGCCGAAAAGAAGTAAATCGATGAAAATTATAACAAATATTATACAACATTTAATATCATTATTCTTCGAAGTCAATTGTATCTTGGCTTTATGCTAAGTTTCAACCGCTTGTATCCATAAAAACTTGTAAAAAAAAACTTAAAATAGGAGTAATCGATATGTTCTTATTGGATATAGAAAGTCAGAAGTAAGAGGTGGAAATTTTTCTATAATTCCTTAAAAATTCGTTAAAATGAAATAATTACTCGAAAAAGACATAAAAAATTTAAGTGCTAGACTGGCTAATAATTGACAAAAAGTTCAACTAAAATTTTAAATTTTAATTTTAATTTTAATTTTTTTAAAGTTAAATTTAATTTTCATTTTAATGGTATAAATTTATAAAACATTAAAGAATACGAAACGACTTACTTATAAAGAATTGTATATAAAAAAAAATTAAATCATAATGCAAACTGCATAATGTAATACAATCATGTCTGTAAATCTGCCTTATGGGCTAATAACAGTTTCTCGTGGGCTAATAACAGTGGGCCCGTTTAATTGTGTAAGAGAAACTGTTATTAGCCCATAAAAGCAGATTGGGCCTAGGACAAATCTGCCAATGACCAAATGCGCCAATCGTGAAAATGGACAAATCTGCCAATTGACAAATCCGCCAATGGACAAATCTGCCAATTACCAAATGCGCCAAACGCGAAAATGACCAAATGCGCCAATTGTGAAAATGGACAAATCTGCCAATTACCAAATCTGCCAATTACCAAATGCGCCAAACGCAAAAATGACCAAATGCGCCAATTGCGAAAATGGACAAATCAGCCAATTGACAAATCTGCCAATTACCAAATCTGCCAACTACCATATCTGCCAATTACCAAATCTGCCAATTACCAAATGCGCCAAACGCGAAAATGACCAAATGCGCCAATCGTGAGAATGGACAAATCTGCCAATTGACAAATCCGCCAATTAATAAATCTGCCAATTACCAAATGCGCCAATTGTGAAAATGGACAAATCTGCCAATTGACAAATCCGCCAATTACCAAATCTGCCAATTACCAAATCTGCCAATGGATAAGTCACCGAACTATCATTTTACTTTAGATGTATTCTTCAATCATCGTCCCACAGTATTACAAAGAAGAAGAGGAAGGAGAATTTATGAAAGAGCGGAAAAGGGTATTTTAATTTTAATGTGTGTTACTTTTATAAATTCGCAATTATGTTTCAAAATGAATGTTTACTGATGTTGGTTTTTGGAGTTTAGTATCCCATTGCTGTACTTAATGAGGCGTGACGTAACACGTTTGAATTTTAATGCCCTCTCACTGGGAATCGAACCCGAAAAGATTAATGTTTGTTGTAATTATTGGATAGCCAACAAGCCTGTTTGGTCTTTCACTTAAGTAGCTATTGCTTCAATTCTGTTCATCCGATTATCTTGGTTCATATGCCATTCACTTCAGAATAAACCAAGCTTGCAAATGGTACTATGCGCATGTGTACATGATGTATAAGAAGAAGGAAATTCAAGGTAAAATTGGGAATTTCCCATCCAAAAGTTCCTTTGTTCAAATGTAGCACCCCCTGGTACGGCCCCAACTAAAGGCACCCAAATATAATATACCTTTAAAACTACTGTAGTTTATAAATAATATATGTGCCAACTTTCATTGTAATACCTACAATAGTTGTGACGGAAAAAAATATTTCTCAGTTCTGCTAGACAATACCAAATTTCATATAGAAAGAAAGTGAGACAACTATAAAATCAAATTAGTCTGAACAGTATTATTTATTTGAAATGAAATGAAATCTGAGTTTTACGTCCAACGGTTATGGCGGTAAGGCTAAAGGAGACGGTGATGATGAGTAATGAAAAAATGGTAGAATGAAGAAAGTTTGAGGAAACGGGAGAAACCCGAGGAAACTCACGCACACGGTGTTTGTCCACCACAAAGTTCACTTGGCGGGGACTGGGATCGAACCCGGGACCCCAAGCACCAGAGGTGAACGCTCCACCACTGAGCAACCGCGGCCCTATTATTTATTTGAGTATCATGACTTATACGTCATTCTCTTCAGAATAAACCAGGCTTTCAAATGATATCATGATAATATGTGTGTGTGTGTGTGTGTGTGTGTTGTACGAGAAAAGGGGAAATTAGGGTAAAATTGGGAATTTTCCGTCCAACAACAATCGGCAAGAGCAGAGTTGCTCCAGTAGCCCTGATATCGTTTCTCCATCATAGATATAACTTGGTAGAAATGTTTCTCATGTTCATCAATGACTGCTCCGCAATTTTCTGGGAAGAAATCTATGTGGGAGTGGAACATATGTATTTTTAGTGATACATTACACCCTATTGCTCGGTAGAAGGTATTAGGTGCAACTCTACTTTCTTATAGTTCTGAGACCGCTCGTTTTCCAAAACATTCGTCACCACTTTTCGGAAAGAATCTCATGCAATCCTCTCTTCATTTTCTAACACTGCATCAAATTCAGGATCATTGAAGAGTTGAATTGAGGAGGCGAATTTGAGTGCCAATAAGGATTCATACCTGATTTTAGTTTCAGCAATTTGTGGAAGTTTACGCAGAATATATTTGAAGAATGTTTTGATGCGTCTATGAATAGCCGCCATTCATTGAGATTATCGTCTATGTTAAGTTTACTCATAAGACCAGTTAGGCCTACATAGTTACAACGTAATATGTCACTTTCCACTGAAAATACTGTTTGGAGATTCTGACCTGTTCAAAACACGAACACTTTTAGATCTTCAGAATAAGCTCCCCACTTCTTGAGTTTGGATGCCAGCAGTTCTGCGCCACTTTTTGAAAACCCCAGGTAATTTAATTCAGGTTGAGTATCATATGGTGAATAGATAATGATATGTTGGTTTTGTGAGGTTAGAATCGTTGGAAGACGATGAATCTGCAGCAGAATTTGACAATGTGGGTCGACATTGTTCACCTTTTGTTCTTCATCGGGTAAAACACTGGAGTAAGGTACGAGAAGTTGTGGAACCTTTAGTTCTTCAGAGTGTAGCTCAGTGATGAACATTTCAAGGAATATTTGAATTGAATAAGTAGTAGTCCACTTTTTTTTTGTTTTGTTTTGGATATACCTTTAATTGGAAGAACTATGCAAAAATAGCAGTTGAAGTATGATCTGTCTGTTCTCTCCATATCATTGGAACTGCAAATGGCACGCATGGCCTTTTTCCGTGTAGCCAGTCCCGCAAATTTGTAGAACAAGTATTACAACATATATGTGGTGCTCAGTTCTTGTCCACATCTCCCACTTTACATCCAAAGTACAAGTGATAGGCTTTCTTTATGATAGGAGCGAAATACCACTTTTCGCTTCACTTCGTTAAAACAACAATTTGCTCTTCACTGCAAACACATTTACGCGACATGTTTCTGCTTAGTATAGTCATAGAAAGATAAATAATAATAATAATAATAATAATAATAATAATAATAATAATAATAATAATAATAATAATAATAATAATAATAGCAGCACCCACCCACCCGCCCAATGTACCACCACCACTACGTCCGAGATGGCAAATTGTAACTACAAAATAACGTTACACAACATGTTTTCTCTGTCAAACTCTTCAATACAAACTAAACCGTGAAGTGGTTGATATTTGGCAGCGATGAAGTACGAGCAATATGAATAGGCAGAGACTACACAGGAATTTATTTCGGGAGGGGCCCTAAGCTTTTCGGGGGTCCAAATACAATTTGAAGCTAAATTATATTAAAATTTGTAAAATTTAACCTGAAATTAGACTAAATTTACAAACAAGTCGGGGTGTCAAGACCCACAGGACTCACCCCTGCGTATGTCCCTGAGGGTAGCAATGAAACTAACCGTCAAACAATGGAAGTTTATTGAAATAAGTAGACAGCTTCTGTTGCTACGAACCCTTAATTTGCCCAGCAGAGCACATTGGATGATAACGTATTTCTTTGAAACCCGAACCAATCTTCAAAAACGAATTTCATATTCGTTATCAGCACCCTAAAATTAGTGAGAATTGATTAGTTTTATCTCCGAAGCATTTTCACTGTTGACCAGTGTTTTCAGAGCAAGTTTCTCTTTATGTAGTTAATACGTTTAATGTGGATTAAATATGATCCAAGATTAGTTGATATAAAAGGAAAATTAGTATAATTGAGTTAACTTTTCATCTATTAGTAAATCCACATTAGCAACTAGTGTTTTGTAACTTGTATGCTTAGTGCATAAAATAATTTTGTGATCTTGATAACAGATTCCTAAAGTGAAAAATATTAACTGTTAACAATCGGATTGTACCTTTTGTTGCTTGATTTCTCTTAACACTGACACACATATTTCCAAGAATGATACGCGTAGTCCTAACAGTCTTCCAATGACGAGACATATATCATTCCATTGATAATATTGAGGTAAACAAAATGCCATGTAAAAACCCGTGTAAACTTTTCTAGAACATGTACTAAAACATCCTATTCGTAGATATGAAAATTGATGCTTTGTTACAGCTACTTACTGATATAAAAGTGAAACTGAATTATATCGTCATTAACCATACGCGCTGATCTTGGGGATCGGCCTCCCTGGATGTAGATATCTTTATTCGAATTTGTGACAAGGAACTACACATATTTCAATGCCTCCCCAAAGTTATATAGAAGTCGTCGTCTCTGTCATTAAGATCTTTATTACACCAATTCTAAGATTACATTACTCAGTTAATGAAATATAGTCCAGAATGTTGATTGATTTTCTTCCTTTAAAAATAATATATATATCGGTGTATGTCAAACACATTATATATGTATAAATCAATAAATCACATCGAACCAATTAAAATGAGATGCTCGAGTACACGTTTACATGTTTAGTTTATTTTTTTAAAAAATATGCTGCACTAACAACTGAATCTTTCGTTGCCAATAATCAGTGACAGCTTTCATTCATTGTCCTTTCAGTAGCGAACTAGCAGCTTGCTTGTCTTTTCGTAAGGTGACACACATATACGTTTTCGAACATGCTAGTTGTAATCGTAGGTAATAACAATCAAGTTAATTAAGAAGTCTTGGTAATAAGCATTTTCAAATTGGTTAAAATGAATCCGAACCTGTTTTCGGGACGGTTAATTTGAATAGGGACATCAAAATATAAGCCGTCACTTTAGAATCTTTTTGAAGAAAATTACAAAAGTGTTTACTTAAAATATTTACTTTATTTATTATTTACAAGGCTATAAAAATATTTATTCACAATCTTTCAAATATTCACAACTTTCACAATTACAAATTAGAATTTCTCACTAAGTACAAGGTCGTACAAAAAATAAATACCAAAATTTATAGTTGTAAAACAATTTCTTCTATTATAACTTTCGGTTTTAAATTTCACGACTGTAAATCAGGTCAAGAGGACAACAGTTACTTGTAAAATTGGCAAAGTTCCTACAGTCTAAGAACCCAGCAAAGCTGACTCTCAGTGAACTATAGAAGCTGCTGGATGTATAAACTAACGTCTTATGATAATGTAGCCAACTACGAGTGGTGGTGAAGCTAGAATTAGAATCACAATGTTGAAATTCTTTCTTCTTCTTTTTTTTTTTAAAAAAAGAAAAAAATTAGGAAAAGTGCTTCGTAGTTTACCGTACTTAGTACAGCATTACATAAATTGTGTTACATCAACTGGAATTTTTTATGTTACAGAAATAAAAATATACTGTCATTCATGTGTGCCCGAAGGAGGGGCAGGGGGTCGCTCCCCTTTTTAACGAAAACGTATTAAATTTCTTAATACAAATAAAAAATATCAAATGTAATAGGGTATATAGTAACCAGGGAGATGAGTTCCCCAGAAAATTTTCATCGGGCGCCCATGCTGTCATTATTTTTTCTGGATAAGTGAATTGTTAGATTTGAAAAATATTTCTGTAAATATTTTTATCTTTAATTTTGTTCTGAGTACCTATAATCTGATCTGGTGTCTTGTTGATACATTTGAGCGTTTAATAAACATGCAAAAGTTCGATACTCTGGAAGTTCGGTGACTTTTTTCTTTTTCTTTTCTTTTTCTTTTTCTTTTTTTTTTCTTTTTTTTTCTTTTTTTTCTTTTTTTTTTTTTGAGCATTGATGCCACTGTTACATAATTATGCAAACAGGTATTTATTAATTTGGGACAGCGGATACTGGATACTGTAGGCAATGTTGTGAGAAGTCATATGGTTTTACACTTGTTTAGTCATGGTTCTGGCCAGTCTAAGCTATGTTGTCGGGTGCCTGCTTGGTTATCTGAAACCGTAATAATGCGACTAATCGAATGAATCGCTGATTAGAATATTTGAGGTCTATTAGTCTACTGGTACTCATAGCGAAAATACATGCGATAAAGCTAGTCTTAACACTGCAACAGAATATCGATTTATGAATATCTTAAAAGGACATGGATGTTTGTTCCAACTACATTTTCAAAGCGTGCGAAAACTCAGCTATAAAATTCAAGAAGTAGTTTTTTTTTTTTTTTTTTTTTTTTTTTGTATGTAATATCGAATCCTCTTCTGGTGTTTTGTTCAATACATGACAAAATTGGTAATTTTGAAAAGAAAAAGCAATGTATGTTCAAGATGATATCAGAACAAGGGTTCGATATTACAAACTAAGAATTAATTTCAATTTTATTCTTATGGATATTATGCACGTCGTAGGTGCAACGCTTCTTTCGTTCACTTTTGTGTTTTCTTCAGTTAAGTAGTCTTTAACACCAGTGGACCAGCGTGCACTCTAGTTACATCCATCCAGGAAAAATTATTGCTGGCTAGTGTGTGTACTGATACAGTTTCCAGCAATTCGATTAAACTTGGGTCAATATATATTGCCCAGCAAGAATTCTTACTGGATCTAGCAAGAGGGCACGCTGGACCGGCAAGGACCTCTAGATAGGGAATCGGTGTGATAATTACCGTAAATCTTGTACGGTAATAACACACCTGTGCTTTTTTTTTTTTAAAAAAAAAAAACGATCCCTAAATTTTACGGTAAATTACCGTAAAATATACGGTACCAAATTTGTTTCTAAACACGGTCAATATTATTTTGCTTCTAAATATACGGTCTGCCGTTTTTATGAAAAAAACGGTGGTCAGTAAAATTTAGGGTAATCGGATGGCAGCGAGAGTTGACGGTAATCGGTCACTAAATTTAAGGCTAAATTTTTTACAGTGTATATGAAAAATAACTAAATATTCTAATCTTTCTAAATATAGTACTCAAAAAAGATTTCAAGATACGTGTTTGTAAACAAGTCATGATTATACTAACTACTGCTTACTTATTAACGTTGTTATTATTGCTATAATAATTACATTTCTTCTTACTTTCCTTATCCATTTTCTGTTAAAGATTATAGCTTCTTATTGAAGACTTATTATTATTAACTGATTACCAGCTGCATTCTTCTATTATAATAAGGAATACATATATTGGTTTATTTCGAAAATATAAAAAAGAAGCTGACATCCGTTTAATGAATTAGGTCAGCAATAGACAGAGCTACTCGTAGATTTTATGGTCTTTTACACAAATTCTATGAGAGGTCCAACCAAACTTGTGAAATCTCCATCCCCGTAAAGGTCGTAAGCACAGTCGTAACTTTGTTTTTGTTGAAATAGTAAAGTAACAATATTTATATGGTTCAAGTCCTTTTTTATTATTTCTTCCACTACTTTTAAAGGGCCTATGACACATCCATAAGGTGTCTGGGCCACAACCCTCGATTTTGATGAAACTTGGTAGATTAATAGGACACTTTGCAAAACTAATGTAACTAGCAGGAATTTGTCGGAAAATCTGTAGTTTCTGAGATTCGATTCAGAGCCTGTCGACTCATTAAAAATTACATTTGTCGTGATATCTCGGGAACGGTTCCACCGAGAACAAGCAAACTTTGCAAGCCATAGTAGATACATGATACCTTTGAAACGAAATTAAAACGAATTGTCTGCACCTACGCAGAGCGTAAGGATACACTTTCAGGCCTATGATCGCGGTCTATTGGAACACATCAGGGTGATGCAGGCATCTATGCATCAAAGAAACATGCCAAAATCATAGCCCATAGGGTTACCTATATATAGTTAGTGTTGCCACGAAACGAAATCTTTTTCATGTCTCGTCTCGTCTCGACAACGAGCAAACACTTCGAGACGAAATCTGTCTATTATTTGCAAGACGAGACACGCGACAGTGTTGTAAGGAGACAAAATGCGACAGCCCCGATATCCCGCCTCGTCTCGTAGCAATACTACCCAGTTGTATAAAGCAAAGGCTGACGTAAGAGATCCGCGACGGTAGTTACGAGGCTTGTTCGGGTCACGACTAGCATATAGTCGGTTTTCCCTTCAATTTTATCATGAGTTTTGTCTCGTAATGTTCTACGAGACGACACGACACCAGGCACAGGCTTCGAGACAAAGACACGAGACGACACCAGCATCTCATGTTTGCGACGAGACTGTTTCACGCGACGAGATGAGATAACACCAAAGGTTTCGTCTCATGGCCACATTAACTATATATAAGTAAACCCTATGACCTATGATTTTGACACTTTTCTTTGAAGCATAGATGCCTGCATCACACTGATGTGTTCGAATAGACTGCGTCTATAGGCCTGATAGTGTTTCCTTACGCTCTCTTAATACTTTGTTACTGTTGTGTAACATTGAAGACTTACAGTACTTCATATCACTACAGCCGAATATGGCGACTATTAATGTTAACTATATGACTTCTACACAGGTGTAATGGAAATGTATGACTGAGAAGCCAGACAAAGTGCGTAAGTAGACACGGATGTCCGGGGCCAGACCACCCTAACATCTTCTCACCTGAATTGGTTGAAAACGCTCATCTTTGAGTCTAATTTTTTTCTTGCATTATGTTATACTTGTCATGTAGTTCAAACTAAGCAAGAGAAAAATATATCGCAGTCTTCACGTTTTCGAGATATGCGAATGCGCACAATTATTTTCGCATTATGCGCAGTTTTGCGCAGGTGCAAACAATTCGTTTTAATTTTTTTAAAGCTATCATGTATCTACTATGGCTTGCAAAGTTTTCTTGTTTTCTGTGGATTCGTTCTCGAGATATCACGACAAATTTGGTCTTTAATGATTCGACTGTATCTCAGAAACTACAGTTTTTCGACAAATTCCTGCTAGTTATAGTAGTTTTGCAAAGTGTTCTATTAATCTACCAAGATTCATCAAAATCGGTTGTTGTGACCCAGATACATTATGGAAGTGTCACAGGTCCTTTGAAAATTGAAAGAGCTTTTGTGTAAAGTGTATCTCTCTCATAGTGGGCTACTTACATGATGGTGCACCACAGGCACTTCGTCGGTAACTTCAAACTTGAAATACTCATAACTGAATAAACAAAATAAAGAAAAGAAATAAACTGGCTCCCAAAAGACATGTAAAACAATATTTGCTACGGTTACACCCTTTGTGGTCATATTAGTAAAGAAACGCAGTTTGTCCTTTACAAGATAATATTTCCTCGACATACATTTACATTCTTTTTAAGATTAAATAATCGTCTCTACCGTGACATTTTTTTAAAAATGCATTTTTTTTCGCTCATTGAATCACTTAAGTTACATTCTTGCACCTGGCAAATTGATGTAAGTTAACCCTAGAAAGGCAAACTTCACTATCAACCCATTAAAGATAAACATACGTAATATTTACGTACACACTAAATAATGATCTATAAATATACCATTCATATAGAAACTATTATTGTTCCTTTGCTCAAGGTTCCAATATTGAAGTGTTATGGTTTAGATAGTATTACCGCACAACTATTATCCAGGGCCGTAATTTGTGGGGGCAGGGGGGACAACTGCAACCTAGGGAAGCTCCCCGCTGTTCGAGAGGTCCCATTTTAACAAAAAAATTCCTACTCGATATACGATAGGAACATGAAATTATAAATGAAGCATCAAACAGGTTCCCTACATTACATAAAAAAATACTATACAAAAGGTAAATGAAACAAAGATTAGTCGTGGGCCCGTTTCAGTAAAAAAAATCTACTATTAGGGGCCCTAGAAATAATATTTATTCGTATGGCTTTGAGATTTGTCAATATTGTCCCCTTAATTAATATGTCAAGTATGGAACAGGCCCAGGGGCGTAAATAACCGCCTTGCAGACCTTGCCGTGTGGGAGCGCCCACAGGCTTTTGGAGACCCATAAAGAGAAGAGAAAAAGGAAAGAGAAGGGGCCCAAGAATTAGAAAACAACTTTTTCTAGGGACCCAAATACCCGTATGAATGCTTTCCCCCCAGAAAAAAAATCTCTAAGTTACGGTGCTGCTATTATCTTAAATCTTTTAGAAGTACATAGAAGAAGAGCACAATAAATATTATTAACACTTAAGAACAAACGTTTGAGAAGGTCTAGATATAGGCCTATCACTGATTATGTTTGTTACTAGGAAATATTGAATTCATATTGAATAGTACTTTCACATTACATGTGAGATTGATTCGTAAATCACACACAGTTATAGCAAATTTTGTTCTGATGTTCAGCACATACTGACTTATTATAGTTACGGCAATGTTCCTTCTTGGGATCTTCCCACTTAAATCTGTCATTGGATTTGTCTTCCAGAGAAAACCATTCTTTCCTAGCAATTCAGTAACACCATTAACTTTCACTTGCCTTTCGTCAAATGGAAGTTCATTTGCCTTCTCATCTCTAAAATATACTGCCCACTCAGTCTAATGTTATCCAGATTCTTCTCTTGAATGCATGGCGAGACTGCTATTTTTGTTTTTCTGCATTTGGAAACTTTTACGCTTCTTTGGTTGGATTTGTGGTTTCACATTCAAGAGTTCAAATTGCTGACACAAAATGTTGTTCAATATCATTTTCACTGGGATAGTAATCTGGATCTTTGTCGGAGTCATCTGCTTCTTCTTCTGATCTCACATCAAATTCAACGTTACTTTTCTCAATTTCTGAATCTTAG
Organism: Thermobia domestica; assembly: GCF_964235325.1. NCBI lineage: Eukaryota > Metazoa > Arthropoda > Insecta > Zygentoma > Lepismatidae > Thermobia > Thermobia domestica. The sequence continues at coordinate 65,126,321 of NC_137471.1, read as the reverse complement.
GTCTCCTATAATATTCCCAAGGTAGCTTCCTCGCTATTTATTGAACCCAACTCGTTCGTTTTTGTAGTAATGATTAATTCTTTGCGAATGATAATTGCCCATTGATGGTAAACATACGTAAAAAATGCGTGCAAGAAAACTAACGCTAAAGGCAAACACACGCTAAACTTACGTGTAAGATTTTACATTCAAAGGTAAACATACGCCAAATTTACGTATAAGGTTCTACACTCAATCGTTTGGTACAGAGAACATAACACCTACAGAAGTAATAAACATCGGAACATCAAGCCAACTAACCAGCGGTAGCATATCTTGAGGTTTTTTCTACACACAGTTCCTGCTACGTCACATCAGTGTTTCCAACTGATACACGTAAAATTTACGTAGTTTACCTTCCTCGGGTTAATTCCCAATAAAAACGGATTTTCAGTGCAAAGTTTGGAAGACATGTTTCACAAAGTTGTTCATGACAGGAAGGTTTATGTTCACTTACGAATTTATGTCAGAAATATAATATTCACATTGCAGGAAACGTATATCTGAGCGTAAGTACAATGGATGGGCGTAAGTTGAATTCAGATCCGTATTAAAGCAATTGCGACTTCAAAATAAGCCACATTACGTTATATATTTTTTCTCCAATGCTTTATTGTAGGCGGTGAATAAGTAAACTAAATAATGTTGCAGTTTATGGCATTATTGGCCTTTCTTAAGTTTTGCAGTGTGTATGGATCTTGTAGTTGAGATGAAGAGAGTGATCAGGATGAACGGTGTTTCGCTATCGGATTAGGAAATATCCAGGCTTTTGGAGACAGACGACTCTGGACACTCCGTTACTGATATTAGACTATCGTACGATAGCGATGCCGACTTGGATTTTGAGGTGGACAAAGGTGAAAGTACTTCAAATGATGAAATGCTAATAGAAATAAATGTGACCACAAAATCATCACATGCATCCAAAGCAAGGGACATACGAATGCCATGAACTGGAAGAAGAAGAAAGCCAAATTTAATCGTAATTTGTGTACGAAATATGTTACCAGTTCTGGCAAAATTCGTGATTCGCGCAGAGTACCCAATTTTTCATGTAGATGCGTGTACAGTTGGTAACAAATTACCAAAGAAAAAAACCTGGAAATTTGTGCATCGTTTATACTGGAAACTAGGAGACATACATAGACAGAGAGATTATCTTCTGCGTCACATGAAGCGAAGGTTAAAGTTACGCGAAAAATATAACACCACTTCCGGAAGGCAATACACAGTTGACTATTATTTAACTATCGATGGGAAAATGATACAAGTTTGCAAGCAGTTTTTTCTTTGTACTCTTGACATTAGTGATAAAGTGTGTCGTTTCGTTTTGCAGAAAGGGCTTTCTTCGGGAAGTACAGGTCACGAACTTCGAGGGAAACACAAACCGAAACACAGTTTAACATCAGTAGTCAAAAATATTGTAAAAGAGCATGTGCTATCGATATCCCGAGTTGACTCTCATTATTGTCGATCTTCAACCTGCTATTATTATGTTGAGGCAGGACTGTCGTATGTGAAGCTTTACAACCTTTATAAGGAATACTGCAAGGAGAAGAAAGTCCCACCTGGAAATGTGATGGGGCTTACTTCATACTGGAAAATTCTGAAAGAAATGAATATCAAGATACACAAGCCGAAGAAAGATCAATACAAAACTTGTCAGTTTTAAAAATTTGTCTTCTGAGGAAAAAGAAAGAGAGAAATTGGTTTATGAATAACATTTGAAAAGAAAAGAAGCAAGGTAAGAAGAGCAAAAACACAAAGAAAAAGCAACAAAGGACGATACTCATATAGCTATCTGTTTTGATCTCAAACAAGTCTTGACAACGCCTTCACGTAAAACGGGTGTTATGCATTATGCTCGTAAACTTAATGTTTACAACCTCACCATCTACAATCTAGCCACGCGCGAAGGGGTTTGTTACATATGGGATGAAACAAGGGGTAAGAGAGGCCCTGATGAAATTACCTCCTGCATTCTACTCTACTTGCGAAATTTACCTCCTGGAGTAAACAAGTGACGATGTATTCAGACTGTTGTAGTGGACAGAATTTGAACAAGGAAAATGCAGCAATGTGTATGTATGCAGTCATAATACAAGTGTAACCTGTATTGACCACAAGTTTCTTGAACCAGAACACACTCAGATGGAAGCTGATTCCACGCATAGAGTCATAGAACGCGCAAAGAAGAACATAGATAATTATACACCTTCTGATTGGTGTATAGTTGCTAAGATGGCAAGACGAAAGCTGTAGCCATTCACGGAACATTCGATGACAACAGAATATTTCTATAATTTTGATGCAGCAAAAAGCTATTATAAGTTAGCTACATTCGAAGATCAGAACGGTGTTACTTTTCCATGGCAAAAGTTAAGATGGCTGAGATTCACAAAATACGAAAATAAGATTCTCTTCAAGGAAAGGATGACCGAGCCTTTCAGAGAATCCTCACATTCAAGATCCTTCCGAACACCTAGAAAGAAATACAATCCTTTTCATCTGTACTCAGGACTGCTACCAATTTCCAAGGAAATGAAGAATGATTTAATGAAACTCTGTAACACTAAAGTAATCCTGTAAGAGTATCACATCTTTTCCATAAATCCTGTTACATTCGATTACGCTAAGGACTACTTAGAGATTTCCTACTCGGGCACTCAGTAAAAGTACTTGTGCATAATCTGAAATAGCTAATGAAGATTGGAATTAATCTTGTTATGGGTAAAAATTAATCAGCACTATTGAATCTCACTATTGCATTTCTATGTATGAAAAATAAGTATTGAATGTTCTCTTTCGTTATCTTGGTTGTGTAAACAGAACGTGGTAAAGTCCAATCTAGAAAAATTACTATTCCTCTAATAGAAAAAAGTACTGACGGAAAGGACTACTGTTATAATTGTGTTTTTAATTCATTGTGTATACTGTATCATTGTGTATACTGTTTTATTATTGCGTAAGTAAACAATAGCGGTATGTAGAAATTCATTTAAGTACTTTGTTGGAAATAAATTGTTTATGACATAAGGGTGTATGTACGACACTAACATGTAGAAATTCAATAAAAATGTTATGTATGAAAATGCACATGATAAAAGGCATAATAAATAAACTTTGACCTCAAATATCAAAATAACAAAAAAGATTTGTGTTTGCTTCTAATCTGAGAGAGTACCGAGAGATTCAAATCAAGCAATTTTTTTTCTCTCCTGTAAAAAATTAAAAATGCAAATTACGCCCCTCTGCCATGTGGCCGACGAACATTACTCACATATTTATCTTCATACTCTCTTGTATTTCTTTCATTATAATATATTCATGGGCATGTTCAGTTTCGTCCTTTGGAACAAATGCTATAACTTCAATAAAAGTATCGCAAGTTGCCTACTTATAATAAAGTATATATAAAGTATATATATTTTCTTATTATTCGGGTAAGTGTTATTCTCTTACAATTTTCACTTTATGGTTTTCAATGAATAGGTTAGGTTCTCTAAAATAACGATTCGTATGACATGTTCCTTTTTCTGTACTTATAAATTTATTTATTTATAACTATAAACTTATTTACACAAAACTTAACATTTCGACTCATATTTCTTTGATTTGCATAACTACTGTAGTTATATATTTTTCATTAGTCATTTCGATAACCTGAGAATAGATATAAACTATAAATTTATAAAGTAAGTAGTCGTAACTTCGAAATCAACATGTATTCTTCTTCCATTTCTCATTCAGTCACCTTGTTTTAGATATATAATGTATTTTTTTTTCCAAATGACAAACATAATATAGAGTCACAATTACACAATTTAATGGCATGTATAAATATTATAGTGTCTTACGTATGTTCGTTAAAATGTCATACATTAAAGCTTATACATACCACGTTCTTGATAAAGTTATTATAACCTATTGCATGCCAATAGAGGCATCTTAGGAAGAAGGGCAATGCATTATACGACATTACATTAGTAGAATCGCTTTTGGTGTTCTTTTAGGTACCTCATTGCAACCACAACATTGGCCTACACCACGGGATGTAGAAAGAGTAGAAACAACATTTTGATTTTTTTTTCCCAGTGATTATGTAACAAATTTAAGAAAAAAGACGATAATAGTGGAATGAAGAAAGTGAGAGGAGCCGGAAATAACTAGAGAAAATTACACGATGTTTGTCCACAAGGCGCACTTGCTGGAAGCTTGGATCATAGCAGGGTCTTCCCCCCTCCCAAAAAAAAAAAACACTAGATAACTTTGTTTAAGTCTGATGAAGATACTGTTATAGTATTGAAACTTCACATCTTATACAGTGTTTTTACTAAAAAGTGTTGTACCTTGTTACGACTATTGAGTTAAATATAAAATATGTTTACAAGGTCTACAGGTGGTTTATTTAACGTTAGAAATATTTTTTGAACATATCGTTGTGCATGTTAAGGAGATACAAAGAATTTTCACCTATACAAAATTAAACATCACTTTCATTACTGCTTACAGTAACTGTATACACATACGTAATTTTCAACTTAACCGATAGTTTTCATTTGATAATCAGACAAAAGTGTCTAGGATAAGCGCATATTATAATTACACATGAGACTGGATTTGAGACAGGTCTAGTGCCTAGGAGATATCTGCCACACAGGAAGTCCCGGGTTCGATTCCCAGTGAGAGAGATTTTAAGTTTAAGCGCATTGCGGTGATTCGGATCCCATCTCAAACTGTAGGTCCAAGTTATATATAGCCTCGGTGCTGGAAGGAAACGCTAAACACTAATAATTAACTAATTAGATGGGTGCTTCTAGGATTAAACATTTATAGAGGATTTTTGAAAGGCGTTCAGCACCCGTAGAATTTTTCGCTGGATTTTATTCCGAAATTTATCACTCTGATGCCGATCGATGCACCAATGAATATCCGTATTTAATTGCACGAATCACTCTTAAAACGGTAGTTAAAATCAATCCAACCCACTTTTCCTCTACTGTTTTTATCAGGCGCATACACAGCAATTTCTTTCTAGAGGGGGGGGTCCAATTTCAATTTGAGAATAAAGAATTTTAAAATTTGTAAAATCGCTCCTAAAATTAGACTAAATTCACAGAAAAGCAACTTTGGGGGGAGGGGGAGCTGAGTCCGAACCACCAGAACCTATCGCCTGTGTATGTCCCTGGTTTATATTTTATTGGTTAAACTAGCTGAAATGCCCGTTCTTCGAACGGGGAGATCAGGTTTATTAAAATATTTGAACTCCCAACTACCCTAACAATATACATTTCAATAATTGATTACACGGTTCATCCCGACTATACATGTCATCCCCCATGTGACCCCGAAGGGTTGATAGGGGTTTATTAGCCACATTTTGACATAAACGCCATCGGGTTTGGCACCATTCATCTCCACAACCCCGAAAACCATGGATTCCAAACAAATATCGCTCATTTTCGATTATTTGTACTTCATTCTCCCTGTGACCCCTCTAGAGATGGTAGGGGTATCTGACCTCCACTGAGACTGAAACTCTATCTGGATTGTCATCATTTATCGCCGTGACCCCGAAAACTGAGAAATCGACACTTATACCTGTCATTTTCGATTATGTGTATATGTCGTCTCCTTGTGACCCTCTTGGGGATGGTAGGTATATCTCACCCCTACAACATTTTGTGCTGGTTATAAGTAATATGTGTACCAAATTTCGTTAAAATTGCTCCGGGCGTTCCAGAGTTATGCTAGACAATATATAGATACATACAGACACACCTACATACATTATTTTTTTTTACATATCATCCTCCTGCGACCCTCCTAGGGATGAAAGGGGTATCTTTCGCCCATAGTGTTTGTTTCCTCACTGTAAGTAATACGTGTACCAAGTTTGGTTGAAATTGCTCTAGGCATTCGAGAGTTGTGCTCGAACATACATACATACACACATACATACATACTGTACGTACATCCTTTTTATATGTATAGATAATGCCTTAACAAGTTTAAAGTTTTTAATCTACGTACAGTACAACCTCGTTTATCCGGCCCTCGTTCACCCGGATCTCCGGATAATCCAAACCGGATTTGTAGAAACTTTCTAAAATTTAATGTTCACATAGATAATAATTTTTAACTATGATAGCAAGAACGTAACCATAAGTACGACAAACATTTTCTTTTTGTTTTGATTAAATGTACAGTTCGTGTATAGATTTCACAGTAAATTATGGTAATACTGTACATAAAATGATTCTTATCGAGTTTTAGAAAGCTTTACTCACAAGACGTTGAAGTTAATTGACTCAGGATTTGTTTTGCTTATTATCCATATTATCAGGATTATTCGGATTTTCGATTTTCCAGATTGCCTTTGGTCCCAGATAGTCTGGATAAACATGGATGTACTGTATATAAAAAATACGTGTGTATGAACGGATGTAGACCCTATGTGTATGTGTGTATATGTTCTAGCATAATTCTGGAATGCCTTGAGCAATTTCAACCAAACTTGGTACAAGTATTACTTACCAACTTAGGAAATAAACACTATGGGCGAAAGATACCCCTTTCATCGTTAGGAGGGTCACAAGAGGATGATATGTAAAAATAATATATGTAGGTGTGTCTGTATGTATCTATATATTGTGTAGCATAACTCTGGAACGCCCGGAGCAATTTTAACGAAGCTTTGTACACATATTACTTATAACCAGGAAAAAATGTTGTAGGGGTGAGATAAATCTATCATCCCCAAGAGGGTCACAGGGGGATCACATATACAAATAATCGAAAATGACTGGTATTAGTGTCAAATTCTTATGTTAGTGATCGGGGTCACGGAGATGAATGGTGACTCCCAATGCCATTACCGTAAAATATTGCCTCCACTGGTATGGGAAGTGAGGGGGGAGTTAAAAATAAAAAGTCACGGTGAGTATGGCATGAACAAAGAATAGATTCAGTCGAAATAAACCGGGTAATCAATCTTTGAAATGAGCATTATATGGGGAGTTGGGGGATTCAAATATTTTGCACAAACTTCGTCATACTGTGCGAAGAACTAGCATTTTAGCTAATATATATAGTGAAACTTGTATACAACAGAAGGCGGTGGGTCCGAATTTTACTCGAAGGAATAACAGCGATAAGGACTGTGAGGAGTTTCCGTTATAGACAGATTTCCGTTTTATTCAAGTTCCGGTTTCTACAAGTTTCACTGGATATATAATCTTAGTCAACCATTGTCAATACAGTGCTGGGTGAAGGTCTTTCCAACTCTTTTCCGCAGCAACCTATCTTCCATTTCCACTTAGGGGGCGCGGTGGCTCAGTGGTAGAGCGTTCACATCCGGTGCTTGGGGTCCCTGGTTCGATCCCAGCTCGCGCCGTGTGGACTTTGTGGTGGACAAACACCGTGCTCGTGGGTTTTCTCGAGGTTCTCCAGTTTCCTCCCACTTTCTTCATTCCACCATTTCACTCATTTCTCATTATCACCGTCTCCTTTAGCCTAACCGGCATAACCGTGGGACGTAAAACTTAAAGATTTCATTTCCATTTCCACTTCCATTTCCTCTTCTGAATGGCTTGTAGTAGGTGCATACACTTGAATCACTTGTAGTGTATATCTCTGGGAGAGTTTGACTTCAAGCTTTGCTACTCGACTAGATATACTATCTACCTCAAGGACCTTGTTTTTCAATTTTTCGTTGATAAGAAATCCCACTCCGACAGTCTTGCCACATTCTGATCCTCTGTAGTAGAATAAGTGTCCTTTCTTCAATTCGATTAATTCTTCTCCTTTTCTTCTTACTTCGCTCAATCCGACGATGTCCCAGTTGACTTTCTGTAGCTCTTCTTCCAGCTCCTGGAATCTTGCTTCTGAAGCCAGGGATTTTGCATTGTATGTAGCCATGGTCAATTTTAAATAGCAACCTAGTCCGTAACTCCGGGGATTCTTAGCACCCTCTGTCGGTGCTAATAAGCAAAATTTTTGTAGCTTATTTCATGCTCTTTCAAATAGAGCAATTGGAAGACTCAATAAAATGATTGGTAACGGAGTTAAGTGTATTTAAGCAAACCTATGTTTTTAATCCCGGCGGCCATTTTGATGACGTCAACATAGAAGTTCAGCGTGTTAAATTAAGTGTCTCCCAGGCATTTTAAAATTATTTATTATGTATATAAATACTGTGTAATATTTGGGACTGATATTTGGAAGTGAAGTATTTTGGCTGAATTTGTCGCTATCTGTTAGAAGTCGTGACCGCCATTTTAATAAAGTAATTAACACGTTATGTGTGATATCTCAGTTATTTATGGACCGATTTTCTTCGTTAATAGCTCATTTTAAAGGTAACGAAGTTAGCAATATAATACGTTACCTAAGTGTTTCGTCTAAAACTAAGGGTTTCGGAGTTATTTTGTATTTTTCTTCAATAAATTCTCATTAATTTATTAAATTCTTAAATAACTCCGAAACGGGTAATTTTAGAGGAAATATTTTGGTAACATGTTTTATTGCAAATTTAATTTCCTTTAAAATGAGCCAAGTTTGAAGAAAATCGGTCCATACGTAACGGAGATATTGCTTATTTTTTGAATCGAGCTGTCCGCCATTTTGATAACATCACATGAGTTCCGGACGTCAGATTAAGTGTCTCCCGGCGGATTCTTGTCCTTTGGTATACATATAAGAACTGTGGAAAATTGCAGACTGGTAGCCGGAAGTGAAATATTCTTACGCTAACTCCACGCACTAAGTGAGACGGATGGTGCATCGCACATCGAAAGCACCTTAGTGTCGAATACTATGGTCAGCATATGATGTATTTCTATCAAACAGAAGAAAAAAGCTACAAGGAATTCAAAACTTGACTTCTTGCAAAGGGCTTTATTTCGAAAAAGAGCTGAGATAAGTATCACATCTAATTACGTAGATTATTTTCAAAAGATGTAATGATCATAATGCCGTTTACAGCAATTTGATATTTTACACCGTTTAGGAGATACAATAATGAATGTTAAAGTTGGCAATACTACTAAAAGTCGTGAAATTAGGAGAATATGTGGTAATCACAACTACCAAAAACTGTTGGTCAAGTATCAAAGGTGCGAAAACAAGCAACGATCGCTTTATAAATTTCTTGCAACTGCGTCATTTTAAAAAGTATTACCAACTGTAACATGTATATATGATGTCTAGTGATGGGTAAATTCCCGGGAAGATATTTTTCCGGAATATTCCCGGGAAGATTCCCCAAAATGGGAATTTTCCGGGAATTTATCTACAATCACAAATAAAATTGCATTCTATTACTATATTATGATTTCAAAGTTAAATTCGTTTCTATATCACAGTATATTATTACTCTTGTTCCCAGCGGAGCCTTTAAAATGTATATTCTGAACGATGTTATTTTATTAATATTTTATTATATTTAGAGAGTACGTATAAATCTATATTTATTTACAATATGTTCTACGAAAGTAAATATGTTTCAAAAATGGTATAGTAAGTCGACATACTTTTAAACCGCTAAAAGTTTAAATTTACATGTAAGTGGATTATCTGAACTTGACTCTACTACTGATATAAACATATTAAGTTTTTAAGTGTTATAAACAAATTAGGTTGGGTAAGTGCCAGAAGACACATGTCCTACCATTTTGTCAACATTTGCGATTGCAAGATACTTTCTTATCTTTATAATTTTGCATGTAATATTGCCATACACGACATTTTTTCCTGCCCATTTCTCGAAATTTCATGCTTTAATTCACATGTAAGAGAAGTCCGAGTACCTCTTCAGAAATTCGAGTCAGAGACAGGAGACAGACCGACGTCTATTACTAACGGTGGTTCAGGGTTTATTAATAGTACTTCATCTCTATTTCTACATAATTCTACATTACTTTACAAAATGGATTCTTTTCATCATTTGTAAATTAGTACTTTGCTACTTTTGGCTATTGTTTAGTTTGGTGGGTCCAGATTTTGCACCTACTTTTTTTGCGATATTCTATTCCGATGCGGTTGTTTTATGGTTTCATACGTTAAATTACGTTACCAACATTACCAACACTTACCTTTACGGTTTGTACAAATCCCCTACTGTCCTAAACAAAATTGTGTTCAATACTTTCTTGACTAATTGAACACCACTATCAACTCATTTGTTCCGTAAATCGTCCAACTTTTTGTTAGTTTTGGGCCCCCAATACTAAACAATTACCCTACCTTTTAGTGCAAATGGAAATGGTACTTAAAAACTCATATTATTAATTATGTCAAGTACAGTCAAAAAAAATTTAAATTTTTAAACCTCCAAATTCTTTAAAATCTAGAAGTAAATCATAATATATTAAAATAATGTAATTAGTCATACGGTTCTTATAATTTGGAAGATAAAGTAGGCCAGGGAAAAAACCCGGGAATATTCCTATTTTTTTTAAATCCCTTCCCACTGGGAATATTCCCACTGCCCATCACTAGTAATGTCCAAGAGGTCGGGTGCCCCAAACTATAACCTCAGTGCAGAAAGTGGCCAATCACTTCAGCAAATAACAAAAACATTCATTTTTAACAGTTATAAATTCATCGAAATTAACACATAATTACAAGCAAATTATCTCTCATTGGCTTAGAGCATGTACGATTTATTGAACTTTTACATCATATGTCTCTCCGGTGTTCACAAAATAACCAACTTTTTAAACATATAGGGGAGACCGGGGCTGGTTGGCGAACTTTTCATTCATTATTTTTTTTATGAGCAGATTGTGCACTGTATTGCAATGTAATGGATGTGTACGGACAGACCAATGTTTCCTCTAATAAATTCCATTTTTGTTTTTGTTTTGTTGCTTACAGTTTTCGAGAAATAATTTTTCTTTCTTTTAAAACGGAGTATGCCAACCGACCCCTACTGAGGGTCTGGTTGGCTGATAGCGTGGGGCCAGTTGGCATTCTTTTTAAATATAGCAAAGCACACAAAAAATTGGATTTATTATAAATATACGTTATTTTTCTGAATTCTATTATATATATTGCAATGAAGTAGGCTATTTGAAGTTTGAAATTACTTTTATTCACAACATTTAAAAGAATCAGCATTATGAAATATGAAAACTTCTTTCTTTTATTCTAGCTTGGTTGTCATGACATTGAAAGCTACAAAATTATCAAACCACATCAGTTTTAATATGATTTGGTGTAGGTTAATTCTTCATATTATTTCAAAATGTAATTAAAATAATTGAACTATCCCGCAGTTCACAAAGTAGCTAAGAGAAACTAAGATATGTTTTAGCTGAATTATCGAGAAATGCAATTTATTTCCTACTTTCCACCAAGAAAGAAAAAGCAATAGCTAGGCCTCTATTTTTGTAACAAAAGAGCACATGCAAAATATTCTTGATCCTGAGAATTAGGCCTATTCAGAAAATTCAGAGTCCGGCATACAGTCTTTTCTTGATTTCTAAATTTTGACAGCAATCCAATATCTGCATGCTATTCTATAACATTGAAGTAAAAGATTGGTAGAACTGTAAACTATATAACAATAAAACAAACAATGTAACAATAAAAATAAAATGAAACAAAATTTCACATGAGGTTGTTTGGCGCACTTGCCAACCAACCCCAAATGCTATACGCCAACTAACCACAAACCCATTTTGTGCAACAAAGTCGTAATTACTCAACAATTGTTTGGCATTTACGTTTTATTGTTTGAATATCCATTAAAACAAAGTTTAGATCTAACTAATGCTATATTACTTACCTCTGTACCCCAAGTAGTGACGATTCTGTGATGTAACAGAGAACTGAAAAAAATACTTCAGACTGGCAAAAACACACTTTAATAGACACCATAATCCGCAAGTTACAAATTCCATATAAAGGTGGCAGCTGCATCCATAGGTCGCTCTTTTATGACAGTAGCAACAGCTCATTATGTTAATTAATGAAGGAGTTATATGCAGTTCGTCAACCAGCCCCAATCTCCCCCAATAAGTAAATGTTAATGCTATTGTAAATGGTTACCTCGTTCAAATCCTCAAATATTTGGGCGGTGATTTGATTACTTCCTCTTAATTACTCTTAGTTTCTTGCTTGTTATTCATAAATACTTTCTTTCTTTATGTTTTTACTAGATTATCCAGTTATTTGATGATAATACAAACAGAGTTGGGTGTTTTCCGTTTGGCAGAATTGTCAATTGGAAGATTTGTCCATTTTCACGATTGGCGCATTTGGTAATTGGCAGTTTTGGTAATTGGCAGATTTGGTAATTGGCAGGTTTGGTAATTGGCGGATTTGTCAATTGGCAGATTTGTCCATTGGCAGATTTGGTAATTGGCTCATTTGTCCATTCTCACGATTGGCGCATTTGGTCATTTTCGCGTTTGGCAGATTTGGTAATTGGCAGATTTGGTAATTGGCAGGTTTGGTAGTTGGCGGATTTGTCAATTGGCAGATTTGTCCATTGGCAGATTTGTCCATTCTCGCGATTGGCGCATTTGGTCATTTTCGCGTTTGGCGCATTTGGTAATTGGCAGATTTGGTAATTGGCAGATTTGGTAATTGGCAGATTTGGTAATTGGCAGATTTGTCAATTGGCAGATTTGTCCATTGGCAGATTTGTCCATTGGCTGATTTGTCCATTTTCACAATTGGCACATTTGGTCATTTTCGCGTTTGGCGCATTTGGTAATTGGCAGATTTGTCCGGGTCTCAATTAAACTCATTACGGAAAGCTGGCACAAACATACTTCTTACTTCCTAAATTTCAAAATTTGCTCTATAACTTCTAAAACCCGAAATCAAAATAGTTTTGTCACTGCACGAAGCTTTACGTCACATCCACGAGCTTTTAAATTATCAACCCCAAAGAATTCCTGATATAAACTATTAAATAATTTTAAAAAGTGCAGCTCAGTAAAGTTCAGTCCAGTGATACTCTAGAAATAAACAATATAAAAGGTATGTCCATTGTCATCCTAAATATAACTAAAGTTCTGTACTCTTCATTTATCTAACTTCAATTTAAACAATATATGTTTAAAGTTTAACACCGCAGAAACAGGTGTTCAACATAATCATTACCAAACTAGTAAAGAATTACTAGTCATCAATACTTCATCTCCAAAATAATAATCCACCAGCAATGAAAACAACATCAAGATTGGAGCCAAATAACAATCAAAAGTACAGATCTAAAATATTCATCATCATCAAAATCTACCAAGTATGTGTCAAAAATCTATTTGTTGTAAACTTTCCAATGGATAAAAGAATTCACTAATAAACACATAAATTGACAATTTAAATTAAACTCTATTAAAACACTCTTAAAATTAATTTACAAAATTTCAATTAGTGATGAGCGCAAGAGTCTTAGTCTTGCAGTTTTTGCAAGAGTCTTGCATGCAAGATCAAGCCCAAGCCCAAGACCATACCTGCAAGACCAAGACTCTTGCGCAAGAGTCTTGCAAAAGTACCGCTCAGTTGTAGAGCGTTCACTTCTGGCATGTGGTTCTGAGTCGATCCCAGCTTGCGCCATGTGAGCTTTTTTGGTGGACAAACACCATGTGCGTGGGTTTTCCCGTTTCCTCCTTCTTTTTTCAGTCCATCACTTCATTTATTTCTCATCATCACCATTTCTCTTAGCCTCGGTGCGTAATCTTGGGACGCAAAACTAGATATTTCATTTCATTTCAAAACATATTGGTGGTGTTCTTACAAAACTAAGGAGAAAAGAAGTATTAAACATCGATTTTTCCGCACACCACAGGTGCCGGCTACATGGGCATGGCGTTGGCTCCTAGGCTTAAGCATCCTTTGGTAATTTTTAATGTGTGCTCATATAATTAATATCGAAATAACATTTTCATGACATTGACAAAAACTTCGTACATGTGACCGCAAGTTTGATTTGATGTGCGGATGCTTATACATTGAATAATTGTTTATCATAATGTAATTTTTAACCTTCTTAGATACGCTGCGAAAAATCCGTTATCGGGACTGTGGTATATTGTACAAATATATGTTATCCTTATGTTTACTACAGAAATCAGTATGGAGCATACGTTATCCATATGCTACGTAACATACATACTGTCCTCTTTCCGCTTATATGTTACACCACACCGTTGCAGGATGTCTGACATCTAATAGTCTCCGTATATTACATAAATATACGTATGTTACATATGTCAGCTACATCTGTATATGAGATCCTGACAGCCTATATACAGTTCTTTCGTTCGCACGGAAAATACGTTTAATGGAACACATAGGGAAGTACGTATAAATCATAGTTTTTAGTTATATATTTGCTGTACATTAAGTCCAAAATATAGAGAATTTACATGTATAACCTACGTTTTTACGTACGCCACAGACGTTTTTGTCTCAATGTATACGGCATATCGAGGTTTTAGCGGTATAACATTATACAACGATGGACTAAATAATTCATATTCACAAGTGAGAGTGATTTTGTAGTTATTTCAAATAACTTGAAGCTTGATCCCGTTATTTTGTACTTCTAATATAGATCAAAATTATTTATATAAATTAAGTTTACACAAAAGACATAGACAGTTGAGCCGTTTTCAGTTTTCACTCAAATTATTCTAAAATATTAACAGGTTTGATTGTAATAATTATTATTTTTATTTTTCTCTCTCTTTTTTGGCCAATATTGCTAAACATATTATGATCATCATCGTTATCATAGATATTTTGCCATTATTGGCAGGTCACTTGCTGCAACTGAGAAGCTTCGATGTATGGTGGTCCTCAGATAGTCTCTTAGTCTTGACGTACCTATTTTCTGTTTCAATACCTTTCTTTAACTACAGTCTCTTTCGCCCCCTCTCTTTCCTTCCACCCTCTAGCACGTTTCTCATAATACAGTTACTCCTTAGACAATGTCCCACCCAGTTCCTCTTCATTGTCTTAAATACATCTGAAATTCTTCTTTCCTACTGCTACTATTTCTAACGTGTCATTCGTTTTCCGTTCAACCCAGCTAATTCTCTCCTTTTTCTCTATGCCCACGTTTCGAAAGCATCCACTTTTTCATCGCTTTTGCGTGATGTTCATGTTTCTGCCCTATAGAGTACATATTGGAATCAGTAAAAAAAAATCTTAATATTAAATTGGAAGTTTGTTCAATACAAAGATTAGCCAATCGTGGTTAAAAGGAAAAATCTGACACCTTTAGAATGTAAAAGTAATTTAGCAATTCATGGTATTTCAATAATCTGTGTGTCTTGATTTTCATGGATCTCAGGGTAGCCTCCCCAGTTTGGGAACCAGTGGGGTATTGGATCTGTTAAAAATATGAAAAGATCACGAAACGTTGTGATTTATCTTATAAGTAGTGAAGCGTGAGTATCCATTGAAAGAAAAAATAAATAAATGTCCTCGCCCATGTTGTACAGTCCGCACCAAAAACTTGCAACATGAGCATGCATGTTTATTGTGAAACTACGCCTAACAGCGCAGTGAATCAACATAAAGTCTAAGTGGCAAGAATCACGCCAGGAGAAACCTCGGTGTCCTCCCCTGCACACTTATTTTGGAGCAAAAGACTTTCTCGTTTCACAATAAACTTACATGCTCATGTTGAAGGTTTTTGCAGCGGACTGTACTCTATCATCATACTTTCACGAAGGTAAACTATATTACATTTCGAAACATACGTTGTATTTCCGTTACTATCGGTGCATTGTAGAATTTATTATCCCTTATATCCAAAATAAAATTTATCTATGAAATCCTAATGTTTCTAAAAAAGCAAGACTTGCTAGACTCTTGCAAGCAAGACCAAGACCAAGACCAAGATTGGGTGTGCAAGACCAAGACCAAGACCACCCGAGTCTTGGTCTTGCATTTGCTCATCACTAATTTCAATATTGTACCTCTTGTAAACACCGCAAAAGTAAAACCAATAATAATATAAATCTCATATATCAACATTATATGTGAATTTATTGTGTATTTCAGATGTAAAGCATCACGGGCAACAGCCAATGGTGCTCGATATTCGGCGCGGTGTTGCCGGATCATGAACTCCCCTTTCCCTTCTCGCTCTCCCTCCAGTTGAGATTATGACACATACATTTGCAACATTATTCGCAATGTAAATATACTATTCCAGCAAACTCAAGAATTTTGACTGTGCATCCTAGAAGTATATATAGCAATTAAATTACTTACCTATTAACTTTTCCAGTGGATATGCTAAACACTCGTCTTCAACACTACTTTCACTATCGTCTATGTCAGTTAATATTTCGTCATTGTCTGAATCTGAGTCTTGTAAATTTATTATCATGGGCTAAAAAAAATGTAAACACAAAAAATAATTTTCGTAGCACTTTATTTTTTATTTTTATTTTTATTTTTTTTTTAAAGAAAGCTCCGCACTTGTACTCGGTTTGCTTAAAGACATTGTCAACTATAATTTTGGAGAAGAAACGAACTACCACGAAAGAAAGTAACCCAGACACTGATGAATTCTGTTTATGCTAGAAGAGAAGTTACGTTCCAATACAACTAGCACCTTTGTTTCCTTCTCAGTTTTCATAACAAATAACATTCCTTGGCTTGGTTTAGTCACACAAAAACAATCCGTCTGATTCCTAAGCAAGTCCATATGATCGAGTTTGTTTTGGGTTACGATAATTTACGACACCATTCAGACGCCTGGTGCTTTTGAATCCCTGCTGGGGGAGGAAAGAGGGAATAAGTGGTCGCATATATGTAAGGTAGTGAAACGTGAAGAAAAAAAATACTGCCCTTTTTCTGTCGAGTAAGAAAGAATTTATCCCGAAGTAAATTTCAAAACTTCCATATATATATATATATATATATATAAATGAATCAGATTCCAAAGGCGTGTAGCCACGGGGGAAAAGGGGCCCTGTCTTTCCAAACTATTTCCAACTCCAAAATGAGGTTCGTGGTATGTGTTTAATAAACTTATTTAATAGTTAATGCAAATGAGGGACGTTTATAATAAAATATGAAAAATTAAAAAAAATCAAACATCATCAATACGATTTCTGTACCTAATTAAAACAACTAAATTTAACCATATGCTTTATATTCTCATTTCCCTAACTGGGAGCACACCGTATAAACTCTCTATTAGATTATTGCATAATAATATCTGAGTTGATATTTTTTCAAGTTTTTTTTTTTTTTACTTTACTGTTTTAACCCACATAAATACAAAGTCAGATAAACAGACTGCTATAAACAGCATTTGTTTTCTTATGAATAGGTTATTGATTCATCTACAATCCGGTTTTCAACTCAGTACTGTCAAGATCCGTCTTTTGATAAGGTAGCATCGTGAAAATATAACATGTGTATAGTATGTATGGTGAGTTAAAATGCTTCCATATTCTGAAAGAGATCATTTGTTCTCTTTTAAATGTGTGAAAAGCTTTCCTCCCCCTGAAAGTAATGTTCCCCTAGAACAACCTGCTGGTTACACCCATGATTATTCTGTAATAAAAGTTGAGTTCTATTTCCAAATTGAAGAAAAATCCACTGGAAATTAGACGCGGGACTCATCGCTCGTTTTACTAATTGTTTTATATGGAAACCTTTAAAAGCGTGTACCATAACAACCAGTTGAAATAGAAAGATGTAGTTTTCACGTATGTGTTCGTGATTCTTTTCTCTACTTCGTAAAGTGAGCAGTTGATGTGCTAATACAATATTTCTAATAAGCGCCTCTGGTATTGTCAAGATTCGCAGTAGCGCGAGAGGTCAGCATGCAGGACTGCTTATCGCGAATTGTCAACACCGCTCAAAGCCAATTGGACGCCGCGTGAAGCCAACTCAAGGCCATGCCGCTTATCATTTGAAATCTGCTATAAACCTTTTCAATGCATATTTTCTTTCTTTTTAATGTGCGAACTTTTGCCGATCTTCACGCATAGGTAACAGAAATTCCCTTGTTAAGAGATAAAAGGAATCCAGAATATGTGTGTGACGATCTGGTGGAAACACCTTAATTAGTTCTCAACCAGCTAACCTTGTTGTTGTCTAAAATTACAGGATGTGAAAAATTGGAAGTGTGAGTGCACTTTTGCTTGTGGTAATACATGATTATTTTTAAAATTACAATATTTTACTTTTTCTCGAAAACTGCGGATGAGAATGATATTGTTTTACTTCTCGGAAAGATTTGTTTCTTGTTTAGCGTCCCTTTCAGCAACGAGGTTCTATGAGACGTAGACCTGTAGCTGAATGTGAATCCGAAGCACGTGAGCTCCCACCGGGAATTAAACGCTTGTCTTCCATGTCAGAGACGAGCAAGCTAACCGCTTAACTAGGAGTAAACTCAGTTCTCGAAAAGAATGCAAGAGAAATTGGTAAACTTTTTACACTATACAGTATAAATGTTTAGATTTACAATATAGTAGCATGAAATTTTGTTTTTTCTCCTTGAAAATTGCATATGCGTAACCTCAATGTTTTATGCTCATTGAACTTTCAAAGTTCAGTATGAGAAAAATGATTAGTACTATGATTCCGTAACATCTCAGTACAGTTAAAAAACAATTTCATTCGTGCATTTTTTGTCACTTGTGCAAACAGAATCTTAGGTCAGTTAGAAGTAAATGCCTTCATTAATGTAATGAGGAAGACCTTTGATAAATAAGGTCCAGGATTTGATTTCTAGTATGACAACACAATAAAGCATTTTTCAGTCTAGCGTAACTTTCAGCAGCGAGGTTCTATAAGACGTGAAATATTAAATTATTGTAAATATGATCGCTTTTACACTTTTATATGCACATGAGCTCATGTGCATATAAAAGTGTAATACAGTTATATTTACAGTAATTTAATATTTTAAAGTGTTTATGAGAACCTAATTTCTGAAATGTGACATGAAATCTAATGTGTTATGACAATCATTTCTCATATAAAACATACCATATGTGCTGAGACTTCAGTGAGAGGAGTGGGCTTTTTTGCGCCTGTAGATTTCTTTAATATCAGGTTTTATAGCGGAAATCTGCAGTTTTATATCTGGTTTGGCATCCAGTCTGTTTCGGTATTTGCTTTTGATGGATGCATACACAGAAAATCCAGTTTCATATAAATAGTTACTTACAAAAAGAGAGGCCGGTAGCCAGCCCAAAAATGTATGGGGGGGGGGGCGAATGGTCAGAATCAACCATATTATATTTCATAACCATATTATAGTTCATTTGCATGCCTACCGTAAAATTTTAGTGGGGCAGTGAAAATTATGGGGGGCCCACTCTAGTCCCCCGTGGATACGAGCCTGTAAAATGATATAACTACTCAATAGCTTTCTGCGATAACTCCGAGTATTCTTCTCTCAACTGGCACCAAAAGTCTATCAATGGCAGCTTTCTGAACTGAAGTTGAAGGGATGAATCGGACGTCAAGTCTGTTATCTTCTCGTATTCGTCAACGGTGATGGCGAGGAGTTTTTCCTTGGATGTCATGTGGATTTTTGACTTACTGATGTTGATGCGTTGATGGTATTAATTCTTTCTGGAAGATACTGATTTACAATGTGCTTTAAATTCTCCAAATATTCAATAAATTATTTATTAATGTCATCGAACACTCTGAGATTCTCTTCGTTCTCCTCAAGGAAATCTTTCAATGTAGGAAACACATCATATTCACACTGAGTGATAGATACTTCTGCTCCAGAACTTGAACTTCCTCTTAAAAGCCGTGATTTTGTTTTCTGCTATAAATATATTTAATTCCTTTCCTTGAAGGGACAGATTGACCTCATTCCTTTTCACGAATATGTCAACTAGATATGCAAGCCTAAACAGCCACTCTTGATCATTCAAAAGTTCTTCCAGCTCGAAGTGGTGATTGATGAAGAACACTCTTACCTCATCTCTTCGTTCGAAGAGCCTGCTTAAAGGTTTTCAGCGAGAAAGTCATCTTACTTGTATGGAGAAGGAAGGATTGATGAAGGCTTTTCATGTCGTAGCAAAGAATTTTGAAGAACCTTGCATTTAATGCTCTTGACTTGGTAAAGTTTGTGATTGTGACTGCTTCATCAATTACGTGTTTGAGGGGTTGTAGCATTTTATTTATAGCCAGTGCTTGACGGTGCAATATACAATGACTACTTTTGCAATTTTTGGCCACTTCCTTTATGCGTGTAACATCATTGCAAACATCAACGCAATTGTCCCATAGTATCTCATTTTCTTCTAAATACTCATTAATAATTCTAAAAATTTTTGACCCAGATGCATTAGATGGGAGAGGTTTACATAATAGCATATCTTCTACAGTTTCTTCATAATGGTAACGTACAAGCACAAGCAGAAGAGCCAGGCCTGCTACATCGGTTGGCTCATCTCATTGTAATGAAGACGGAGATGACATGAGCCTACAGTTCATCTCTTCCTTTATGTAACCTGCCAACTGCCATATCTTCAATACGATTAGCGACTGTTTCATTTGGAATTGGCACCAAAGAGATTTGTTTACCCGATTTTTCGTTTATCATTAAGTTAACCATGTCAATCGCGCAAGATTTTGTCAGTTTCTCAGCTACAGTAACTCGTCTGCCCGTGCTAATCTATAACTTACAACGAAAAATGCTTCTGTTGCATTTTCATATATACTGAATGACATCTCAGCTAAGCTCTTTTGTGAATTTAGTAACTCATGACGTTTTCTTCCACAGAAATCAACAATTTTGTTTTAAAACTCAGGATGATTGATTTCAAAAAGACGCCGTAATTTTGCAGGAGCCATGGAACTGTTAGGTAAAACTCTACCACATATTTAGTATCCATGAATCCAATGGCTAAACTATTCTCATCATATATAACGTTTTTAATAACATGTGTTGTTTTGGATTTTGGAAGGATGAGTAATTTTATTGTACTACGTCAAGATCTTGAGTCATTTCCTCTTTATCGGGCACATTTTTTGTTTCAGCCACATTAGAAGTCGGTGAAGGTTTGTTACAATTAACTGAAACCTTTAATGATCCCATAATGTGCTAACGATCCATCTTGATTGAGATTAAACTCAGAACTGTATGCAATGAAATTCAATCTTAATTGAAATGACATTTAAAACTGAACGTTCTTGTTCTTGTAACCTCATACAGAGGTTGTACATAGGGGGAGGTGCGGCACCGTAGTAGTTAAGTCCGCTATGGCCCTGGAATTGCTGAAAAAATAAAAAATGATACATCTCTACTAAAGTCAATGCTTAATGTACATTTGTAACTCGTTGCGTCCAGTAAAAACCTTGAAGAAGATAAATCCTACGTGCACTGAAGACGAGTCCTCAAGAGAATAGTTGAAAGTAGATAACTATGTTAGTAATGATCTTGAAAATTATCCTAGTGGGGAGATGAAAATTGTCATATGGATTTCGAACAGTTCTTTGGTGATGAGAGCAGTGATGTGCCGTAAACTATAATTTTACGTCTACGCGATTGTCTACTGTAATCTATACGTAATCTACATTACACCTTTTCCCGTGTAGACTATGTAGACAATCACTATCAAATGTAAGGAACAATTTCGTTGCTCGTTTGTTCATATTTCCTCATTCAGTTGTTTCGCTTCGGTGCAGCGAGCATTTTTGCCGATCCCAAACGTTTCAGCATTCTTGCCAATTTGATGTCGAGAACAGAACCCAAACAGCCTCTGCGGGGCTTCTAACCCGTTCCTACTACTACTACAACAGCTACTACTACATTGGCTGTGGAT
The DNA here is from genome assembly GCF_964235325.1 of Thermobia domestica. Classification (NCBI taxonomy): domain Eukaryota; kingdom Metazoa; phylum Arthropoda; class Insecta; order Zygentoma; family Lepismatidae; genus Thermobia; species Thermobia domestica. Next base: position 65,104,500 of record NC_137471.1, on the reverse strand, counting down.
CTATATAGTACAAGGGCAACGTACTACTACTACATTTGCTGTGGATCTATATAGTACAAGGGCAACGTACTACTACTACATTTGCTGTGGATCTATATAGTACAAGGGCGAACTTATTTTAATGAAAGAAGTTTAATGAAAATTTTTAAAAATTATCGTTAAATCACTTTTTGAATATTATTTTTAATCTTATTTTAACGAAAAAAGTGTTATAAAAAGTTTTAAAAGTAGTAAAAAACTGTCCGTAGGCAGGATTTAAACCCATGCCAAAGATATTTCCTTTATTAGCATGTTCCGCTAGCCCACTCGGCTACCAGAGCCAACACCGTTTGCCCTTTACTTTGTGCTATATGTAGATCATGTCTTATGATATCGTATCTGTTTCGACCAATCAGATCAGAGGATATCTGAAACTTTTGGGATCCGCAAATATGCGTGCAGCGAAAGATTAGGGAAACGAGTAACATATAAAAAGTAGAGGGAATTATCTAATCTGTATGTTTACTCTGCTCTGCACATACCACTTCCTTAGATTTTCCACTTCGAGCACTGCTTTTATAATGAACTTTACAAAACTAATTCTCACCTGTGAGCTTTCAGTCTTGAATATGCTGTATTTGCCAATTTTTTCTTGCATATTTTACAAAATGCATAATATTTTTCATTTTCCTTCATCAAGACGAAACTAAGTATTCGAAAGTTACTATTCGCTGGTCTAGGCATTTTATTTTGTACGCAATTTCGCAAGGTAACGACAAAATAAAGCTCCTTTATTGTCCACGATGCCATATTAAATTACGTGTTGTTGACATATTCTACATAGTCTACGTTGTTTACATTGTCTACGCATAGTTGACACGTAAACGTAAACTATCGTTTTTTACGCGTAGACGCACATCTCTGGATGAGAGTGATGCATAACATGACATATATATATATATATATATATATATATATATATATAATATATATATATATATATATATATATATATATATATATATATATATATATATATATTATGAAGATTGTCAAGCAATATCATGTTTCCACTGAGGATTGAGTCAGTTTATTATTATTATTATTATTACTACCATCACCACTACCACCATTATTGTTATTCATTGGTGGTTTTGCCTTTTCTATTTTGATAAGCTTAAGAAGTCAAATTGAGAAGAAAAAAATTACAAGCGAAGTCGATATGTCAATATCTAGAAGCACTCTCACCAGATACATCATCAAATGTCTTGAAGTTATTGTCATTTTTATTTTTTTTATTTAAGGTATCCACATAAAAATGAAGAATATATTTGCATCGGGTTTAGTAGTTTTAGAGAGGGATACCATTTATCTGTAAAAATTCAATCAATAATTGCATCATTTAAAATTTGTGCAACAGAAAAAGGTCCATAACCAAGTGCTCTGTGAAGTTTATTGATCATATAAGATCTGCCTTTAGTAAATTGTTCATAAACAAAAATTAAATGATTTAAAGATCCAATATCACGCTGACACCAACATAAAGGTGTAGTCAATGTATGTATTTGATATAATTTATAAGGCGTTAAGGCGGTGTTAAAAAGAAGGCGATATAATAGAATTACTCTGTATCTAGACTAATTATGTATAGTAAGCCATGGTTTGGGTTGAGAGATAGACATGATTTGCCAATAATGTCGCCCTGGTCCAAGCCTATTTTCAGATTTCCAAGCATGTAACATCTGGTCTTGATTTCGTTTGATGATAGGAATAAAGTTTAAGTGACTAACTTTAATAAAAGCTGGTTGACCATCATTACATGCAGACTTTGCAGCTATATCTGTATCATCATGGAATTTGATATTAGAATGTAATTTCGTGTGTAAAAAATTATAATATATTCTTGCTCTTGAAGTTGATGGTATAAAAATTTTATATTTAAAAGAAGCCAAGTTGTTTTAATATTCCAATGGGTGTGTCTCAAAGCGTTAAGAACACTGAGAGCATCAGAGCAGATACAGGCTTCAGAAAGTTGTAATTTTTTGATTAATAAAAGAGCTTGCCGAACGGCAAAAGCCTCACCTTCGAAAATGGTAAAATATTGAGGAAGTTTGAATTTTTTGATAATATGAAGAGTAGGAACAACAACTGCTGCGCCGACATTCTGATGAATGTATTTAGATGCATCTGTAAAAACAAGTGTACAATTTGAAGATAGCTGATCCACACAAGAGTGCCAAATGTAATTATTGATATTTGGTAAGTGTCCTGAAGTCGAAGAAGAGACGTAGTGGGGAAGAATTGTCTTTATTTGTACCAAACTCGTTGTATAGTGAAATATGTAGCACGGCAGTGATGGAGATTGTAGGATCATTCCTTCGTACATGTGAACTTTAAAAAATGCTTTGACTATCCACGGTGATTTATTTCTATACGGCACCTTCTGATGTCTGTTTTCCAATACATGTTTAATCTGATGAAGCTGTGCTATAAGAGGATTTTTCCTTTTCGCCATTCGTGATAAAAGAAAAGTTTCCGCTAATTTGGAAATTTGTAAGTCAATAGAAATCATACCAGTTTCCTCAAAGAGAGCATTTTCCGGGCAGAAGGTAGGCTGAGAAAGGATGATTTTAAGTGCATCATATAAAAGTTTGGTTACTCGCTGGTAAAAATAGTTCATCTTCTCCTCATAAAATATGCTTCCATAAAGAATTTTTGTCGTCATACAATGTGTAATAATTTTGTATAGACAAGTTGGATTGAGTCCCCAACGTTTTGCACTTAAACGTTTGAGAATGTTGTAGTACGAATCCAGTGCAGTTGACAACAGAGCTAAGTGAGGTTTCCAAGTCATTTTTGTGTCCAAATAAAGCCCAAGGTATTTGAGGTGACGAACATAGCGTAACGTGCGATCTTCGATATGAATGGTAGGGAGTGTATAACAACATCTTCGCGTAAAAACGGAGTATGCAGTTTTCTCCCAGTTGATGTCGATACCATTGTTCATAGACCAACGTAAGAGTTTCTGTAATTTTTGTTCAATAATAATTGTCCCTCGGTGAAAATCATCCGTAGTCAGTATTAAAATAATGTCATCAGCATACGAATACAGTTTTACTTTATGGTTAAGTTCTGTTATGAGATCCAATATATAGAGATTGAAGAGAGTAGGACTTAACTTACTACCCTGGAGTAAGCCAACCGATGTAGTTCTAGGTTTATTGTAATGTTCGTTAAGTTTGATAAAAATCTTCTGTTGATAAGCAAGTTATGAATGATTCTAATAAATTTGGAAGGTATCTGTAAGAGGTATAGCTTTTGAATGAGAAGATCTAAGATAACTGAGTCATATGCTTTTCTCAAGTCAACGCTAAATGCAATAACAAATTGTCGAACTCGTCCTGTAGTGTTTCCACTTTGCATTAAATACCGTTATCGGTACTTAAACATTTTCCTCTTGTTTTGTCATTTGTTAGGAAAATTCTACCACATTCTCATATACGTGACGTATTCACACAAAAGATACTACAAATTTCTTACTGTTCTTCTTGCAGAATTCGTACAGAACGTTAACTTTCTTGTTGAATTATTTTTTTCCTTTAGACAATTCTTTCATATCAGATATGGTAACCTTGAAATTCCGCCCAAAATAGTTCTCATAATAAAACGTGTAAATTTCGGTTATAAGCTTTTAAAACTTTTCAATGCTTGAAAACAATCATAGTGAACCTTCCTGACATCCCTACAGACACTGATCTCAGCATAAACGATGAATCCTATACTTCTGGGACAGTTTACTGCAATACTTCCGCGATGCTTGAATGACAATGAAGTTGCATTGTAGTCGACTTCGAAACTACCCTGTACTCTGCAACAGCGCTAGAGATATGAATAAGCGACATACCACACACACACAAATACACACACACACTCACAACGTGTGAACACAGGTTCTTCTTAGAAACGCGCACGCAGACTTTTGATACCTGCCGGACAGATAGTAAAATTATTCCCGCACTCCACAGTCCATTGACACGGTTTCCAGCTGTGGAGGAGACCTTTCAGTTTGTCAAAAAGATGAAGGGACTTCGTAATGAGAACTGCTGTGTTGCGTTTCCTGAAGATTTGTATTTAGTCTCCCATTGTAAGAAAGCATATGCCCTATGCAATTTCAGAAACGTATATCACAATACTTCACACGCAAAAAATGCTAATACAGTGGCGTCACTAAAATATTTTTATTGGGGGGCTGAAGATCTTTAGGGGGGCATATTCCCCAACAACCCAAAAACTCCGTTTAGTATTTTAGAATCATCTTCAATCAAGGACACAATGAAATTCGCTTTTGGGCGAGGGAAAGGGGGGGGGGAGAATATTGTTGCTGCTCTACGCTTTCATATTTTTGTTATCATAGTCATGTTTATTTGTTTCACTTTTATCGTTGCGGAAATGCACATTCTTGTACTTCATCGATTCATTCAGTTCTTAAAAATACTTCATGAAAAACTTCTTTCTCAGCAATCTTACTTTTATATTCGACTTCTGACCTGCCTGAAATAGTAATACAATAAGATAAAAATAGGCAATAATAAGTAACATATAAAATTTCTTAAAAGTTATCCATCTAAAATTTACCGCATGAGATAGTTTATAGTTGAGACCTCACCTTGCGGAAACTAAGAAGTAAAGGAATGAGAAGTTCAGTTCACATAGCATTTCCAAGTGAGAAATACGATAGAAAAGCATAATTACGTCCAGTGGCGTATTTACGATTTTGTTTCGGAAGGGGCTTTCCTAACTTTCGGGTGGGGGAGTTTTGCCTGGAAATGTGAAAATTCTGCAAGATATTGCAGTTATTTTATTATAGTAAGATTTCGTGGAGGGAGATTAAGCCCGGAAGTCCCCCTAAATACACCACTGATTACGTCATAATCATAATAGCTATTGCTTTTCTCAGCTAAATCTAACACATCAACAAGTATCTGTAGTGGCTCGCCGAAGACTGAACTTCACATTGAGAACTCTATACAGAACGCGTTGCTGTTTGTTGAAGCTAAAAGAAGACAACCCAATATATCATGAGTCTACTGATGGCGTGTTAGAATCTTACTTTTGAAATAAATTTCTCAGTATATAACGTATTTTCAGTGTGAGATTTGGGAGGGGAGCTTGGAAGAAATTTCCGGGCTTAAACTCCCAAATAAGGCCTAGTGACGCCACTGTACATATAGTCGTCTTCTGAAAATCAAAACGAAATTAGGTAAGTAAATATGTATATTTTTAAATAAAGTGCTTACATACTGAACTACAATAAAAAGTCTCATATCACAGAAACAGACACTTTGTATTGGGTCCATTATTTCCCTTAAATGACTACATAGTAAACAACAAGATGAAAAAAAAAAAGACACATGCGCAAATTGGTTATATCTCTTTTGCAGGTACCGTAAGACAAGGTTACTTTGCACACGATTTAAGGAATTTTAAAGAAAATCGCATGTAACTTAGAAACGTAATGATTTAGAACACTGTATTTTAAACATATTATAGCTAGATATGTGTGGAAAACATTCGTATAAGTTCATTAGTAAACATTCAGTATAACCATAGTTACTGAAGTATAAACTTTGGTGAAAAGTAACCCCATAGTTGGGGTCACTTTCCATAACATACAAAAAAGTACGTTAACATACGAATATAACGTTTCTGTGCAATGTTTTCCCTTCAGAATTTATACATTTTACTTTCTACACAAAAGTGCATACAGTTTACAAATATTGATATTAGAACGAGGGTACTGGTATCGATACTAAGTATGAATTACCAATATTTGTGAAGAAAATTATGTATTTTCTGGTACCGGCACAGGGACTACATTCTAATAGTTCAGCATATGTCCCACATAAATGCCAACTCAGGAACAGAAAAAAATCCCCGTGAACTGATTTGCCTGGGTTATTCCTTATACCCAAGAATATCATCTCAACCGTAATTAGTGGAAGATTTACGGAGTTTGAGACTTTCAGGCTGAAGTCCACCCAAATTGCATGATTTCTTTTTCAAAAAATCTAATGCTAATCATCAAGCCGTTGACAACCCTAAACTCGGGCCGAGCAGCTATGAACATGTTTGGCCGACGCTCTATGAGTTTTAACAATTTTTGGCTCAAGCCCGAATACTTGTTCCTCCGGAACTCAAACCCAGAACCTCGTGACCGATGTCCTTGCCTCCTGAAGATTCCTCGAAGACCGAGATCGATAGTCAACTAGTTTTAAGTATTTCAGTCCAAACCGCCGACCTTTCATGCTTATACACAGTGTTATAATAATAATAATAATAATAATAATAATAATAATAATAATAATAATAATAATAATAATTAGTAGTAGTAGTAGTAGTAGTAGTAGTAGTATAATCATCATCATCATCATTGATAATTATACTGTCTATGTAGGATATTTGAAGAGAGTACTTGGAACTACACAGGGTTTAGCTCAAATTGGCTCGTTTTGGCTCCACTCGACTCGAAACTTGACACAAATTCGAGTCGAGTTGGAAGAAATTTTTCGAGCCGAGTTTTCGAGTCGAGCTCAAAGATATCTGTTTCAAGTTGAGTCGAGTTTCAAAGAAAACTCGATCGTGCCCATCCCTAAGTATTACAGTCTTCATTGATAAATCAGTGGCCACCCCTAGAAACCTGGAACGGTGAAACGGATGTCAAATCAGGGAGCTTCTGGGGCAAACTTCTAATCTCCATACTTTGTTATTTATCATTATACCCATTATTACAATTTTGGCCTATTATGATTTGAAGCTAATTGAACTTTCATTCTCATTTGTGAAAATTGTATTATATGGAATATGATTACTTATCATCATTAACTGGAGATGGGCAAATATGGTTTTTCAGAGAGAAATGGAAAGTTTCGCCAATAGGGACTGTTGCTGCCCTGATATTTCTGCTTTACTCTAGCAGAATTATAACCATTGATAATATTACCTCTGCCTTATATTAGCATGTTTCATAGTAAAATATATAACACTAAATATATGCAAAATACAAGTCAATTACATACTATACAGTGACCCTGGTGGAATGAGTGGTTACGCTCGTCGCAAGCGTACGTAAAACTCAAAAGATTTCATTTTTTTCATTTGGAGTTTGGACCCCCCGAAATAAATTCCTACGTACGGTACGCTACTGATTGTGAATTATGCGACCACCCTCGCCTACTTTACAATTTGCTTTCAAGCTCTTTACTTCTTCTTTCGCATAGGCAAAGTATCAAAATACTTATAGTCTTTACTGATGAGTGATAAACATAACAGTGATATACTTGATAAAAGAAAGACAGAATTTTTATGCTGAAGACGTCCAGTTGATAGAAAAGCCATCAACATTTAGGGTATTCGGTGCACTATATTACAAATCAAAATCTTAAACTAACAACTTATCTAAAAATTTAATTAAAAATCTACCCAAGTAATGAATGAAAAATTAAGAAGAAAATTTTGTCAATAGTTTCAAAATTTACAAATGACATTTAACTTTGTCCGTTCCCTCCAGGCAGCTAAATTTTCGCCTCGATTTTTCTTCCTTCTTGCAGAAAGATAAAGGCCGCTCTTCTTCCTTTTCTGAGATGGCATTTTCCTAACGATTACTTTCTTCAAAGCTGCACAAACACAGTGCGGAAGCAAAACAAAAACACACTATGCGTTCGCCCTGGAATTCGGAGATTACAAACCTACCAACAGAGGAAAGGATTCCCGAACGTGACATAAGCAGCCGATTTCGAACGAAGTGAACTCGTATTTCGCGCCTCCAAGAAGTTGAGTGAGGCCATAGCTATCTCTAGGAAGGCCCCGCCATAGAAACTTGGCAACGCAGCGCGAACGTCCTATCGGCTGGAACATTTGCTTTTCGGTAAATGGTGACAATCGCACGTTGTCAGTAAAAGGCGTTCGTATTTAGATGCTGTAAAGTGTCACATTTATGGGAATTAGAGGACAGAATGCCAGATAAATGTATTATGCCTGGGTATCAACGTAATTACACTAAAACAATTAAGAAAGAAGAATATGTAAAGAGTTTCCAAAGCGCTCTATTCTCAAGCGAAATATTGGATGATCATTACGAATTTGTAAACTGTAAAGATTATATTAATAGTTTGTTTCTTGAGATTCTAAACAAAGACTATTTGAACAGTTACATTAGAGGATTCTGCATTTCTGTACGTATGTGGCTGTACATGTGTGTTTCAAGACAGAACACCAACTTAACTGTGATGATATTTTGGTACATACAGAGAAATCAAAAGATGAATATTCCACTAAGATAAATCGAAGCAAATTGTCGGTACCGTCAGATTTAATTATAAGAGTATGCAAACATGTATTTGCAATTATGCAGGTGTTAATATCTAAAGAATATGAAAACAAGTTACTTTCAAACAATAATGAGAAATTAGTCTTGCATCGCTTAAGTGTATTAGGGATAAGCAGAGACAATAACATACTTGATTGTATAATATTATAAATCCATGCCACCACGTCAGTGAAAAATTGGTAGGAAACATTGTTTGTGTAATATTCTTTTAAATAACTATTCAAAATTAATGAAGCAATCTGTTGTAAAAGAAAGAAATAGAAGGAAGTTAGACATCTTTTCAGCATGAGAACGGCCTTCAATAGAGCTAAAGTTCTAACAATTCTGCCAAATTTGTAAATACTGTATATGTATTATCTACAATACTTAAGAAGATTCTCAATACCGAAAAAAATTTTCTAGGGGGACATCTCCCTGGTTGCTACATTACGTTGCTATTTTTTTAAATTTATATTAAGAAAACCTTAAGAAACTTAAAGTGAAATCTGAGTTTTACGTCCCACGGTAATGCCGATTAGGCTAAAGGAAACGGTGATGATGTGAAATGGTGGAATGAAGAAAATAGGAGGAAACGGGAGAACCCCGAGGAAACTCACGCACACGGTGTTTGTCCACCACAAAGTTCACTTGGTGCGAGCTGGGATCGAACCTGGGACCCCAAACACCAGAGATAAACGCTCTACCACTGAGCCACCGCGGCCCCTTAAATTTGTTGTTATAATACAAATTTTCGTGAACCAGGGGGCACCCAGGTCCCCCCCTTCGTGCTCGTATGTTTTATGAATACTTATGTAACCATATATAAAACTAGAATAGGAATTTATACATATATCATCGTCACTCATACAGATAGCCTCAGTGCTGAAAAGGACGCTGAACTTCAATTCAATTGTCAATTTAGTTATATAAGCCTATCCTACTGTTCGTTTACTCTTTCTTGCTTTGACTTACATCTTTCAATATATTTTGTAATCTTATTTTATTAATGGATTTTATATTATTTTAGTCAATTTGTTGTCATGATCCTTGTACTTTAAACGTATCTTACTAATTATATTGTATTAGTCAATCACTCTTTGATTACTTATTACTAACTTAGATAGCCTTCGCTATATGTCTCTTGTTATTACATTCAACAAGAATATTACATTTGTTTATTGGACAAAACAATCACAAACAGTTGACAAAAGGAAGTGAAAAAAAAATCAAAACAACCTGCAGAAAAAGATTTGTCCTCGTATTGCTCGCGATGGACGTCGAGTGGTGTGGGGAACAGCGTTGCCACACCGAAGGCCGGGGCCTTCCTAAAGACGGCTATGGTGAGGCAGACTGCAAGGAATAGTATCACTCCGCGCTGACGTCAGAAAGTGGGTGGGTCTATGCTTGCAGCAAACGCCGCCTATGCTGGCTAGATTTTTTTTAACGTACCATTTTCTTTTTTACGTAATAGTTTTGCTAATATGCATTTAAAATAGATTTTGATTTCAGGAACGTTTAGCAAAAGGTACAATCTACAAATCCCTGTTTTTCCTTTTTTTTTTTTACGCAACAATTTGTTTCTCTGTTGAAGAGTAATTGCTAGACAAGCTGTCAATTCGATATTTTATTAATACTTTTATTAATTAAAGTTATTTTACCATGCTTATTGGAGGAAAGAACTACAGACAACTGTTACATACAATTTAATCTATCTAACAAAAAAAAGAGCACAACGATATCTCACATGATAAGAGAATTAGAGCGAAAATAGATTACCATGGATTTAAATGGCAATAGCGAACTTGGACAGAATGCAATAACTCCTCTTAAAGAAGTTTTTTTTTTTTTTTTCATGTGTGTGGTAGACATTTTATCACCAGCTGAGAGATGAGATGAAGGAAGGTTAGTATATTCCTTAGGTTCGGTAGAACGATCCTGCAGTATTGCGGAGAAGGACGGAGTATGTGAAGCTATTGTGGTGACCTTGCTAACAAGTTTGTGCTTCATTGAACGAAAGTCGTTGTATTGCCATCAGTTACATGATTTGTTTCTGTCTGTGTCGTTCCGCACACTGTTCATAATCCGCGGCATGTGAAGCACCACAGTTAATACAGTGAAGATCACGATCACAAAATCCAGTAATATCAACATGATTAGAACCACAATTTTTACTTAATTTATGTTTTAATTTACAGGAATGGGCAATATGTTCATATTTCCAGCAGCCATTTTTGCATTGACGGATGCTTGGAATATATGTTTCAACTGGAACTGATTGATAATAAATTTTAATATCTTTAGGTAAAGTTTGGGAATCAAATGTTAGGACAACCGAGCGAGTAGGCTGCCGACCTTTTGTGAAATCATTGTGGGTGATTCTACGTGCAGAGGTAATCGGGAAGTCACATTTACTATCTTTTAATAAGTCATCCATTGTGATGTCCGTGTCAACGTCTTTGATAATACCTGTAGTATACAAAACATGATTAGGGATATATGCTTCCCATTTGTTATTTTGAAGAATGTCATGGTCCAGAAAATTATTGGCGTCCTGACCTGATTGAAAAGTAAGTTTAATTAAATTTCTACCAATGACATTAATATTAAGAATACCAGGTATTTCAGCCAAGTAAAATTTGCGGCTGATGGACATTGGATGTTTTTTTTTTTTTTTTTTTACCTAAATCTTCTGTAGTAGATTTCACATAGACACCATACGGTGCAGGGTGAGTAGGTTTGTGTAAATTCTTATCAGAATGGAGAAAATGCACATTCTGATTATCGGCTGAAAGCACAATACTATATTTCTGATTGGAAGAAGGTGTAGAAGTTGACTGAATATTAGTCGAAACCGCTGAAGTGGAGGAAGAATTGGTAGGAGTAGAGGTAGGTGAATCCAAAGGTACTTGTATTTCCATATCAATGTACTTAGTAACATCTGCAGTATTAGCATCAGCATTGTCATCCTCCTCCATGTTGAAAAAGGAGCAAAGTGTAGACCAAAAAATATATAAATTGCAAGAAAATTATACGAGGCCAAAACACATCGTGATTACATGATGTAGTAATATGTGAACCATGAATAAAATAACACAATATATGCACAAAAAGACAACAGTAATAATGAACCAGAACACAGAAAAAAACACAACAGTAAATACAACACTCTATACACCACACGTAACCAAATTGTAATCGCACTACACTTTCACTACTATACACAAACTAGATTATTATCCGCCATTTGCTAATCTCTCAAAAAACTGAACGTTACAAATCTGCTGATATGTGTTCCTCTCAAGAAAAAAAAGAAACATACGCGCATTGTTGCCAAGTTTACAAAAACATAAAATTAAATCAGACATGGTTAGTGTTCGTATGTATAAGAAAAAATATACATTTGTACATTATTGTCCTGCTTGTAGAAAACAATTAAAACATCTCTTTCAGCAGTGGATTTTTGATAGTTTTAGAACTGACTTTAGGGCGCATATACAATCACGGAGGATTATCAAACGATTTGTGAAACGAAAGTGTGAAAACACGATAATTGTAATCAGCAGAGTTGCCACACTTGGTGCAATTGTACCAAATTTTGTCATTTTGTCATTCATGCCCTTTTTGTCATTCATCGGCCCGTTGGTACCACGCTGGCATTTTCAGCCCTTTTGTGAAAAAGTTGGTACAATTCTATCCAATTTAGCACCATTTAACAAATACTTGTCACATTTTCAAAAGTGTCAGTAAGACTTTTCATACATCTCACGTTACTCATACTGTGTGTTGGACTCTTAAAGAATGTTGTCTTAAAAGTATATAGTATATTATCCTCCTTCAGTTGTGAAATAACCAAGAACAAGGTGTAGTAATTTATATTTTAGTATTTTATTACAACGTACTGTTTCCAAACGAACTAGGAGATGATTGATTTGTTCCTCGTTTTATATATTTTTTTATATATAGCCATAATACAATTTTGCTTTATTGATCACTTTGAAATAGAGGCAAGTTTGGTTTCCTAAAAATACATACCGAAGATGATAACTGTTTTTCCTTTTAATTTTCGGCCCCTGTTACCCTTCATACGTGCGAGAAAAGTTTCATTTACTTCCACGGTTGTTTGGGATCCTCCTGTTTGGATGTTTTTAAAAATTATTTTTAAAAAGAGCACTTTCTTGATTTGGACTCTTGGAAGAGAAGTGGAGTGTTCTAGAACTTTACCTCTTTTAGTTTTCATGTTATAGAGCCATGTATTACACTGCTACAAAATAATGAATTCAGCTTTTTTTTTTGTTTCAATTTGGTACTATTTTGTATTGGTTTTATAATATTTTCCGTATAAGTGTTTCATCTATACCTACTTTCCGTATGAAAAAATATAGGCGGTCAGGATCTCACATACAAATGGACGTATATAGCATATAGCTAAGGAATGTAACATACTGTAAGTATATCCATGTGATATACGGAAAAATTGTTAGATACCAGACATCCTGCAACGGCATGATGTAACACCTAAGGGCAGTGTGTATGTAGCACATCGATAACGTATACTTCATATTGATTTCTGTAGTAAGCAAGAGGATTCCTTATATTTGTACAATATACAGCTGACCGGAGAACGAATTTTTCTCAGTGTGGCAATCGGACACAAATCATCACATTACTCCCCATGAAACACATTTCAAATGGGATTATTGGGGGCACAGTTCCTTCTAGTTCCAAGATTGGAGGGACATGTCCCCTTCATCCTCCCGGGATTTGCGCCAGTGATTTGAAGAATAGTTTTGATGCGTCTATGAATAGCCGCCATTCATCGGGATTATCTTCTATATTAAGTTTACTCATAAGACCAGTTATATTGTTAGAACATACTGTATCACTTTCCACTGAAAATACTGTTCCAGCAGGTTCTGACGTGTCCAAAACACAGATATTTTTATATCTTCAAAATAAGCTCCCCACTGCTTAAGTCTGGATGCCAGTAGATCTGCGCCACTTTTCGACAACTCCGGGTAATTTAATTCAGGTTGAGTATCATATGGCGAATATATAATGATATGTTGGTTTTGTAAAGTCAGGGTCGGTGGAAGACGATGAATCTGCAGCAGAATTTTACAACCTGGGTCGACCTTATCCGCCTTTGCTCTTGATCGGATGAAACACTGGAGTAAGATACGGTAGGTTCTGGACCCTTTACTTTAGTTCTTCGGAAGGCACAGTGACGAACACCTCAAGGAATATTTGGATAAGTAGTAATCTATTTTTTTCTTTTTTGGAGACATTTAATTGGAAAAACTATGCAAAAATAGCAGTTGAAGTATGATCTGTCATCTCTCTCCATATTGTTGGAACTGAAAATGGCATACATGGCCTTTTCCCATGTAACCAGTCCCGCAAGTTTATAGAATAAGTATTACAAGAAATATGTGATGCCCACTTCTTGTTCATATCTCCCACTTTACAGTCAAACTACAAGTGATAGGCTTTCTTTATGATAAGTGTGAAATTCCACTTTTTGTTTCACTTCGTTAAAAACTACAATTTACATATGGCACTGTAAACACATTTACACGAGATGTTTCTGCTCAGTACAATCATAGAACGATTAATAATAATAATAATAATAATAATAATAATAATAATAATAATAATAATAATTATTATTATTATTATTATTATAACAGCACACACTCACCCAATTTCTCACCTAGAAAATGAAATGATATGAAATCTTTAAGTTTTACGTCCCACGGTTATGCCGGTTAGGCTAAAGGAGACGGTGATTATGAGAAATGAGTGAAATGGTGGAATGAAGAAAGTGGGAGGAAACGGGAGAACCCCGAGAAAACCCACGCACACGGTGTTTGTCCACAACAAAGTTCACTTGGCGGGGGCTGGGATCGAACCCCGGACCCCAAGCACCAGAGGTGAACGCTCTACCACTGAGACACCGCGGCCCCCATTTCTCACCTAGACCACGTTCGGGATGACATATTGTAAGTACAAAAGAACCTTACACAACACGTTTTTTTCTGGCAAACTCTTCAATACAAACAAAACCATGATGTGGTTGATGTTTCTTTGTCAAAGATGAAGTGCGAGCAATAAGGATAGCCAAAGATGTACGCAGGAATTTATTTTGGGAGGGGTCTTAAGCTTTTCGGGAGGGGGTCCAAATACAATTTGAGGCTAAATTATATTAACATTTGTAAAATTGACCTGAAATTAGAGTAAATTTACAAAAAAAAAATCGGAATTTCGGGGGTCATACCCGTAAAACCCATCTCCTGCGTACGTCCCTGAGAATAGCATGAAACTAACCGTCAAAAAATGGAAGTTTATTGAAATAAGCAGGCAGCTCCTGTTGCCACGAACCCTTAATTTGTCCTCCGGAGCACATCCGGTGATAACGTATTTCTTCAAACCTGAACCAATCTTCAAAAACTAATTTCATATTTGTTATCTGCACCCTAAAATTAGTAAAAATTGGCTACTTTTATCTCCGAAGCATTTTCACTATTGACCAATGTTATATTCTCGATTCATTTGCTTTAACTTAATGTATTATGTATTAAGTAAGATAAAACAAATTAATTCCGTATACAAAATTTCAATGAAAAGATCTCTCCGTTAGCTGTACCATATTATGCTATAATCTTCAGCACCTAGAATACGTTACTTTTTTTCTTATCAAATGTTTGATACCTACACTTTAAGTTGTCGCCCGTGAAACAGTAAATAGTATTGACCATAGAAATAAGTAACTTCTGAAACAAAATGCTTTTGTTCATTTAGAGTGTGTTTCTAGTACGAAACATTGTGCTCGGGTTCTCTTATATTCTCATTCTGGCAAATTATAAATGCGTACTTTATTTATCCGTCTCCTTTATTCGAAAAGTCATAATCGCGGGACAATAAACTTAATAATACATTCACCTATGTAGCTTTTCGTCAAAACAGTAGGCCTACTGTATGTATAGTTCTATAAATATTACACACAGTGCCGGATTTAGGTTTGATGGGGTCCTAGTCTATTGAAAGAGGTCCTTTATACGTGAAGTTTTAGGGACCCTTTATACGTTAAGCTTTCTTCTGTAGCGACAAAATGTAGCCGTTTTTCTAGATTTGAATATATGCTATATGCTAATTTATTGACCTAATGGATATCTAAATACAACTAAGGGCCCATAACAAGCAGGGCTGGGAAGTGGGGTCTCATTGCAAGTGGGGCTGAGAAATGAAGCCCCACTTCTTGCTTCATAAAAGCCTAGTACATAACAATACAAAACACCATTGTTGAATGTGCGTTTTATCTTATTTGCTTTTTTCTTGTTATTTGGAAGTTACATTACAATCAGTTTTTCTTTACATTTTTTGGGCCCTCAAGCGAGTGGGGCACTAAGCTATAGCTTGTTTAGCTTATACGTAAATCCGGCACTGATTACGCACAATAAGTACTAAATAAGTGCATTTTCATTTAACTGTACGTGAACTCGCAAATGGTTAAAAAGAAGTATATTTTAATAAGGGCATCTCAACTATTCATCCTCACATATATGATTTTTCCTAAAAGATAAAGAAAATATTCAATTTAAAGACACACTGTGCGGGAGTTCTGAAGGTATATATATATATATATATATATATATTAGGGATGGCCAATTCCGGAATTTTTACTTTCCGGAATCCGGAAAGTAAAATCGGAAAAATTCCGGATTTCGAAAAAATTCCGGAATTCGGAAAAATTCCGGATTTCGGAAAAATTCCGGAATTCAGAAAAATTCCGGAATTCGGAAAGATTCCGGATTTCGAAAAAATACCGGAATTCAGAAAAATTCCGGAATTCGGAAAAATTCCGGATTTTGGAAAAAATCCGGAATTCAGAAAAATCCGGAATTCGGAAAAATTCCGGATTTCGGAAAAAATCCGGAATTCGGAAAAAATCCGGAATTCGGAAAAAATCCGGAATTCGGAAAAATTCCGGATTTCGGAAAATTTCCGGAATTCGGAAAAATTATTTTTTCTTTTTGTAATTCTAAGAATTTTGTTCAAATGCAAACGAACAAATTTCCTTTTTGTAATCCTAAGAATGTATGATGCAAGTTAAGCTGAAACTTACATCCTAAAGTATACACTACTCAATCTTCCCATGGTTAATGAGATGTAGTCCAAAAGTACGATGTACTCCTAATATTTAATTTTTGTTTTACTGTGATATTGTCCAGAGGTAAGACATATATCACACTGAGATAAACAACTTGACATAATGAAGATGTTATCATACGTAGTTTTCCAGAAAATCGTGAGAAACGATTTTTTATGAAGTTAAAATATGCGTCGCTTGTTGCCAGTGTGATGCAATTGATAACTTTTATGCTGGAATAGTCTTATTATTATTATTATTATTATTATTATTATTATTATTATTATTATTATTATTATTATTATTATTATTATTATTATTATTATTAATCGTTTATGTACTGTAAAAGAAAAATATGAACCGTTAAGTAGTAGATTTTATCTGTTGTTTTTTGATACCTTCTAACAGTAATAACAAATTGCTTGTAAATACGCAATGATTATCAAGGACAATGGCATATTAATGTAAGGACTACTCTGCAGATTAGCAATAAACAATAAACAATAACAGATAAACAATAGTCCCCCCCCCAAAAAAAGTAACTAACTTGGGCACGTCAGAATGTTCGCGAGAATATAGGGACGCATTGAGACTAGCAAAAAACGTGGTGTTATTATTACTCAAAGGGCCGTAAGATGGAGGCATTAACGTTAATGTTAATGGCACCAATGAGCACTTACTTGCTCTAACGGTTAACCTCATTTTTGAGATGATTCTTAGAAGTGGGCGTGTTGGCATGCAGTTGGAGTACTAACGATTTGCGTCACTATCGAACACTGCGACGTTTAAAGTCGAAATTGGAGTCTGACATAAGTGGCTTGTCAACTTCACGGACATTATATTTTCCTTGAATGCGAGAATTTTGCGCCCGGGAAATTTTCGCCCTACCACAAAAATAGGAAAAAATGCGCTCGCAATATATTTGCACTGGGATGTTTGCGCCCTACCCCAAAAAGAGGGGAAAATGCGCTGGCTATATATTTGCACTGGGATGTTAGCGCCCTACAATTCAACTTATTATTGTATTGTGTAAAGTAACTTCCACTCGCACTTGAACTAGGCTTGCCTCTCATCGTTTCAGTGAGTTACTCCATCCGTTATAATATTCCGAACAAATGAAAAAAATACAATTTTAGTTCACTAAAGGGCAATCCATACAAATACAATTTATCATTATACTACAAAATTTACAATAAAAGTATAAATGACTGATATATAATTATTTATTAATATAATCAAAGAGTATAATTTAATCTACAAAAGGCTGTTTGGCTCTACCCAGATATCTCTGTTCACAGTCCTTGCGAGTTGTTTTGGCTTTTCAGGACACAAAATATAGAAAAGAAAATGTAAAGTGAATGTAAAATCAGTTCAGTAATATTATCAAGAAAACTATGTACAGTGTGTTTACTTGCTGGAATTACACTTCAAACACACAATTGCGTTCAGTCGTTCTTTCAGGAAAAATGTTCCGGGGGGCACATTTAGTATTCCGGAGGGGGGTCACTGCTGGTACTATTCTATTTATTATTATATTATAGACGTATTATTTTGGTCTCCTCCGAGGGGGCACTCTGAGAGCTCTGGGGAGGCCAGTGTTCTCCCAAAATCATCTCTGGAAGAAGCAGTGATTGCGTTGATCCGTTGTGTTCTTTCGGCTTATATTGAAGTTTATTCTCCCCTTATATAGCCACAATGAAAATAAATCACAAATGGCATGGTTGTGGGGGGAGGATTGTTTATGTTGTAATGGCAGCCCCTCCGAGGAAATGCGTAAGCTCCAATAGGTTCTTTTATTTCGCAGGGCTCAAACTTCCCGGTGGAGGTACTACCATGAGCAAAATAAATGACGCGTCTCTTTATTTTGAAGTTTTTTGAAAATATCTCCGTTTTCTTTATATGTTCGAAATTTCGGAAGGTTTCCCCAGCAGGAAACGTTAATAACAAGCCCGTTTTAAATATTTGTGTTAGATATTAGCTTAAAATAAATAAATTAGAAGCAAAAAACATTAAATCGACCGAAATTACGAGAATTACCAACTCTGCTAAAGTGGGAAATTTTCAAGAACTCGAGGGAATTCTACAGTTCAACACGAAGCAACGACATCTATGTCATTGAGAGAAATGCGGATTAAATCTACAAACGAAACTTTCAACGAAACATTTCTAATATGTCTTATTACATGCATTATCTGCAAACTTCAAATATATGAATCTATGCCAAGTATTAGCGTTTAGATAGAGCAAATAGTTGAAATTACCTATGGAAAAGGACGAATTGGTAGCACGATCGTAACGAAAAATCATCTTTACCGTATAACATGTTCAATTTGCGTAAGAAAACAAATAGCTCAGTTAGTTAAAACAACGAGTCTGTATGCCGAAGATAGCTGGTTCGAACCCCCACAGAGGTGCAACTGTCATTTCTATTACTGTGGTTATTTTATTTATTTTTTATGTGGGAAAGAATCAAATTGTAACATATGTGTAAAACAGATGACAATACCAAAAAAGAAAAAATGTTGTCGCACTTGCATTAGTGTCTCTAATTTTTGTTTGCAAACAGTTTCGTAATTATTTTCCCTGTGCTCACTGCTCACAATATGCTCGCTGGTGTATAACGAATGCTTTCCAGTAAACGTTAATTCTAATTTGGAGATTTTTATAAAGTTTCACAATGTTTATCATTAAATAATCTTCTATCTACTTGTTTGGACATTTTGATAACAGATTTCCCTATTAAATGTTTAATTTTCCCTAGATGTTTCATTACGGAAAAGTTTTACAATGTATTTGTTTTAAATTGAAATTGTTTTGAATTTACCCCATGAGGTAAGTAGCCCGAAGGAGGAGAACTGAAGTAGCTGATATTCTACGTAAAAGCAACCTATTATAGAATGATGACGCTTCTTACCTTCAGCACATAATCTTTACATTAGAGAGTCAGAGAGAAAAATCCTGTTTTTTCCTCTCCTATGACCACCCATCTTAAACCACCTCTACATACCATGGTTCGTCTTACACAATTTCGGTGCTCCAAAGACATTCATATAATAATAATAATAATAATAATAATAATCCTGAATATGCCATACAGTGGCGGCGATTGGACGTTAAAAGTCGGGGGGCAAGACATGATCTGAATATTTGTATATCACTGTTAGTTTCCCTGGTTGTTTCCAACACTTTGTTTGACGAAAGGTTGTATAACTAATAGGATACTATCTTTTTCAGTTAAAATACCGTATATCGTATTTTTATATTTTATTAAATAAATTGACAAGAGCAACAGAAGTAGGCACTAGCCCTTTGTATTCTTAAACAACAAAGGTGTAAGAAGAGATTTGATTACTTGCTCATGAACATCTTAAAATTCTGGGGGTCGCGGTGGCTCAGTGGTAGATCGTTCACCTCTGGTGCATGGGGTTCCTGGTCCAAACCCTGCTCCCGCCAAGTGGATCCACCATTTCATTTACAGTATTTATCATCTTCACCGTCTCCTTTAGCCTAGCCGGCATAAGCGTGGGACATAAAACTCAAAACTTTCATTTCATTTCTTTCTCTTAACATTCTGTCTAGAAAATTGTGTAATCAGATTATTTAATAACAAATTTACAAAACAAATGAATAGAAAGGATAATATTAATCATAGTAATGAATAATGAGGTATGCTATGTAGAAGTAATATTGAAACTGGGGATTAATGAACAACTTAATTTTTAATTCCACATATGCTTTTAAATGAATGTTATTACTCTTGGAAAATGAAAGCCAGTAAATACAACAAACATTTGCTACGACATTTAAAGCAATACATGTATTTGCTTGTGCAGCTTCTCGAAACATGTTCGTTGCCATTAGGTGCAGTTTTAACTCACTTGGAATACATCAAAACACAACCACACTTAGAATCATTTCACACTCCAGTTATACAAAATAATTCTAAAACCTAGAATTATGTTGAATTTACTAAATCTAATTGTGTATAAACTCGTACACCCCTAAACACACCACTTCACTCGTATATTACACTACAAAACAATGGAAAAGGTAGAAGTTGTTTCTTATTACGCTCTTTTTAATCAATATTCCTTACTTTAGAAAGAAGAAAAGACATTTTAGGAACTGTCAATTTTTGTGCAATTAAAGAATTCCTTGTGAAATACTTTTTTTTTTTTTTTTTTTTTTTTTGCAAATGTTCTCTCAATTAGTTTCAAAGCGGCTGACTAACATATCGAGCCGTTGTAAGAAGGTTGTATAGAAGCAAAACCTTCTAAATTCGTTTTTGAATTTTGGCTGGGAACGAAGAAAAAGTTACGCCCTCATGTTTTCAGAATTTCTTAACAACTTTTTTGTTTAGTTGTTGATTTCACTCATTTGTATTATTGATCACTAAACAAAAAAATGTTCAACAATTCTGAAGCATAAGGGCGTCACTTCTTCGTTTCCTGACAAAATTGAATAATGGATTTATCAGGTTTTGCTTCTATACCACTGAATTGAAAGTATGCTGGAATTATTGTGCTTCAATAGGTTAATTTTGGGGATGTTTTCCGTGGCAATTAAAACGCAATTCCTGTTGCTTTCTTAACTTCACGGGAAAACAACCAATATATACTCACGCAATGACAAATATTATATGGCACCATTTTTTCTATGAGACCGTAATACATACAAAAACATTACATTTCCAAATGAAACTATATACATTAATGGGTTACTTCAAAAAAGTGGGGGGACAAATGCCCCCTTTGCCCCCCCCTAATGCCGCCCATGATACCTTACTTACCTAATGTAGTAACCTTAGACATCTTAGTTTAAAATGCTTTCTTTTGTAATAATTTGAGCAACCATGTGGGAGGCGGCACGACGGTTTTTTGCCCCTCTCATTTCCTCCCAACAGACAAGGACAACGTTACTGACAAACAGGGACAACGTTACGTAATTTCTGATAAGCAGGGCAGACAAAATGAATAAGAAAATATATTTATATCACCCTCTCCCCGTTCATGATTGGAATATCACGTAGAATTTTTAATTCTACTGAAGATAACCCTGTGCGGTTAGGGGTAAGTAACTAAAGAGATACCTAATACATAGCTCCCCTTGATTGTAATATTACCGCTTCTTTATTTGTTCGAGGGAGCTCCTACACAACCAAGGGTGACAAAAAGAATAGGAAAAGTGTCTATTGATTCTAGTGGCTGATCCAGCACGGATTCCTGAGTGGGAGGGGAAGCGGTGAAGTGAAGGATTCTTTTGTTGATATGAAGCTGTCACAAATTACCACTTAACTAAACTAAACATAATGGTGTGGTTAACCGGAATCCAGTCAGTTCAAATTGATGTAAAAGTTTAATTTTTTACTTCATATTAAAGTTTTGGTTTCAAATGAGAATTTCAGTCCGAGTGGTCAATGATCAAATCTTGGGGGGCTTTTCGGTGTAGAGGCTATGACCCCCTTATGGGAAAAGACAAAAATATTAAAATTCTTAAAACTTTCGAAGTTTTCGTCTATTTTAAAGGAACTTTTGGCTTCATATTCAAGTGTTTGTTCCAAATGACAATTCCAGTCCGAGTAGACAATGATCAATTCTCGGGGGACTCTGCAATGTAGGAAAAATAATGACGTCTATATCGTGATCCTGTTGGTGACATCACGAGTCATGACGTGAATATAGCACAAAATAAACGATGAACGCTGTCGGCTCTCGTAGCTGAGTGAGCTAGCGCCGCATGCTAGTAAGGAAGATTGGTTTTGGCGTGGGTTCAAATCCTGACTAGGGACGATTATTTTTATTATTTTTAAAAAAAAGTTTATAACACTTCTTTCGTTTAAAAAAAAGATTTAAAATAATATTCAAAAAGTGATTTAACAATTATTTTTTTTTATTTTCGTTAAAATAAGTTGTACTATACAGTTCCACAGATCCATAGCGAAGTTAGTAATAAAAATAGTAGTAGTAGAAACGGGTTACAATGCAATTCAGCATTCATTTGTTTCCGTGCGATGTTGCCAAACGTAACTCGCTTACAATGCTTTCTGGCTAGGCCTTAGTGTGTTTCGAAAATATGCTTGTGTTCGGGATGAAGTTCCAAGGTTAAGCATTGACTATAAGTTTTTGCTATTAATATACCTTCTAACAATATTGGCAGTGGACAAAAGTTGGACCGTGTTGAAGCTTTTTGCTCCTAATTTAGTTATTTTACTTTATTATTTAACGAATATATTGAAAATATCTTTGTCAGCAAGCACGTATGCAGGAATTTATTTCGGGAGGGGTCCAAAGTTATCTGGGGGTCCGACTTCAATATTAGGATAAATTATAATATTTTTTTAAAAAAATAACCCCCAAAATTAGGTTAAATTTACAGAAAAGTTGGGATTTCAGAGGGGGTCTGGACCCCCTGAACCCACCCCTAAATGCGTCCTTGTTTTTCAGTAATGTTTCCTCATTTTGAAACCCTCAGAAACTTCGAATATATAAAGGAAAACGAGTTATTTTCGATAAAGTATCACTTCAAGGAGACGCGATATTTTTTATTGCACATGGTGGTACCCCAACTTAACAAGGGCAAGAATTCCTTTACTTTGGTTCTCTGCAATTGCGCTGTATCGAAAGGTTAGGTTTGTAATATATACTCCTAAGAACAAACGTGTTTGCCAGAGAACCGTGATACTGAACAGAGCTCCACAGAAATGCATGCTGAACTTTCGTTATAGCTACCCTTTGGTGTTTTTTGCCCTCAAGGTCAATCGAGTGATGATTCAGTTCAGTCCCTGTTCTTAAGCTGTGTTGGTATTACTTCGAATAGTTTTGACGTGTGTTTTCCAACCACCATATCAACAGACAATCAGGGCAAATCATAGCATACAATACATTTAAGCAAGTATATATGTCGCGAAATTATTTCACACATTATCCAAAGACACTTAATATATGAATCCATACATTTATTTATATAGGTAAAGCAAAGAGTGGAAATTACCTATCGAAAGAATAAATTAACAGCACGATCATAATGAAAAGCATGCCTCGTAATATAACAGACTTCTTTCGCGTAAGAAATCGAAACTCAGTTGGTCAGAGCAACTAGTCTGTACGAATTAGGTTGTTAGTTGGAGCCTAATACGAGTAAGAGTTTTTTTTACTATTGTTTTTCTCTTTTTTTATGTGAGGAAAAATCAAATTGTAACATCGCGATATCAAATGTATTTGGTTAGGTAACTTTGTCTTAGCTAAACTTTAACTGTCGAAATTATTTTACTAACCCATCAGTTACTGAACATTTCAAACACCAGTCGCATAACATGAAGGTTAACCTCACGTCCGCAGCCCTTAGTTATGCGTCCATACTTTCATGGCCGGACCTTGGGCGGGGCAAGAGTCAGAGGGACGCCAAAACGAGCCTCAAAAAGTAAATTTTATAATGTGTTTCCTACTGACTTTTTTGGTTTATATTCTTGTAAAGTAGCGGCAATTACATAATCTTTTTCCATTTCACCATGGAAGAAGAGTTTCATAGCACTAAGGGGACTGTATCGACAAATTGAGAGATGGCATGTAGAATAAAGAGTGGAGGGGGAGTAAGTATTGTTTGTTTCTTTGCTTGAGTTTAGCGTTCCACAGTTATGCCTTAATGGCCAAAGGAGATGTGGATACTGATTATAGTGAAATCCGAACCACGTTTATCGTTCAACAGTAACCCACCGGGAATTGGACCCGGGACCACAGAAGGCAGGCATGCTAGCCACTAGACCAAGCTGGAGGGGGGGGGGCGTTGTTCGTATTGTTTATAGCAGGCCATATTTTTTGTGAAGTTTTCCTAGGTAATGAATGTCTTTCTGAAAAAATGGGTTTAAACTATTAAAAACGCTAGGATAAATGTAAAATATAGGCTAATACTAGGGGGGAGGGCGCCATAAGGTCACTTTGCCCAGGTGAAAATTTGGCCTGGTCCGTCCCTGCGTACTTTCTATATATTTTTTGACTTTGCAGCTTGTGCGGTCCCCACGCCACAGGGTTGTGGGGGCGCCATTTACGCCAATAATAATAATTATTATTATTATTATTATTTGAATATCTTTGGAGAGACGAAATTATGTGACACGAATCATTACATGTAGAGCTTTAAGATGAGTGGTCAAAGGGGAGGGAAAAAAAAGGATTTTTCTCTCTGACTCTCTAACGTAAAGATTATGTGCTGAAGGTAAGAAGCGTCATCAATCTAAAATTGGTTGCTTTTACGTAGAATATCAGCTACTTCAGTTCTCCTCCTCCGGGCTACTTACCTCGTGGGGTAAATTCAAAACAATTTCAATTCAAGACAAATACACTGTAAAACTTTTCCGTAATGAAACATCTACTGAAAATTAAACATTTAATAGGGAAATCTGGTATCAAAGTGTCCAAACAAGTAGATAGAAGACTATTTAATGATAAACATTGTGAAACTTTATAAAAATCTCCAAATTAGAATTAGCTTTTACTGGGAAACATTCATTATGCACCAGCGAGCATATTGTGAGCAGTGAGCACAGGGAAAATAATTACGTAACTGTTTACAAACAAAACTTAGGGACACTAATGCAAGTGCGACAACATTTTTTTCTTTTTTTTTTGGTATCGTCATGAGTTTTACACATATGTTACAATTTGATTCTTTCCCACATAAAAAATAAATAAAATAACCACACTAATAAAAATCACAGTTGCACCTCTGTGGGGATTCGAACCAGCTACCTTCGGCATACAGACTCGATGCTTTAACTAACTGAGCTATTTGTTTTCTTACGCAAATTGAACATGTTATACGGTAAAGATGATTTTTCATTACGATCGTGCTACCAATTCGTCCTTTTCCATAGGCAATTTCCACTATATGCTCTATCTATACGTTAATACTTAGTATAGATTCATATATTTGGAGTTTGCAGATAATGCACGTAATAAGACATATTAGAAATGTTTCGTTAAAAGTTTCGTTTGTAGAATTAATCCACATTTCTCTCAATGACATAGATGTCGCTGCTTCGTGTTGAACTGCAGAATTCCCTCGCGTTCTTGAAAATTTCCCACTTTAGCAGAGTTGGTAATTCCCGTAATTTCAGTCGATTTAATGTTTTTCGCTTCTAATTTATTTATTTTAAACTAATATCTAACACAAATATTTAAAACGGGCTTGTTATTAACGTTTCCTGCTGGGGAAACTTTCCGAAATTTCGAACATATAAAGAAAACGGAGATATTTTCAAAAAACTTCAAAATAAAGAGACGCGTCATTTATTTTGCTCATGGTAGTACATCGCAGGCGCAATTTTCCCTGTTCTTGAGGTAGGGCGCAAATTTCCCAGACGCAAAATTCTCGACACCGTTCGAATGACCTCGGAAGACGATATGTTTTTCAATACTTTTTTTATATTCTTTTACTCGAGATTTCTTCATAGCTTCTTATTAAAATACTTACTAATATATCCTCATTTTATTGTCCTAACCAATCAATATGGGTATGTTGTCAGTAAAATATTTAGATTGATCGAGCCTCTGGTGTGTAACCACAGTATTTCATATCATGCCCCCATTAGAAATCTTGGCTAAACGAACCAATATATGTTGCCAATAAAATAGTTTAGAATGATTGAGCCCTTGGTAAATAACCACAGTATTTCGTGACAGACCCCCCCCCCTTCCTATTACCATATTCTAGCTACGTGCCTGACTCAGCTAATTCTCTACATTCTTTACCAAGCACACATTTTCTAAAGCGGAAAATGCTCTCTAAATACCTAAGCTCATTATTTTCAGCAGATGCACAAACTGGGTAACATTCTATCTACATGAATGTTATATATGTCGATTACTGGAAACCGCTTCTCGCTATCTATTACCATATTTACTATATAATGATTAACGTTAAAACCGGAAATGGTTGATTTGTACCGCTTCCGGTTTGAATATTACATTCATCAGGGAACTTGATTCTTAACTATTGACTCTGTACATCATGGCCAAAATTGATTGGTAATCCATCAGATAGCCTAGTTCTTGAGACTGTTTGTTTCACTGACGGACAGAATGAATATATGGCTATAGAGTTTTGATAAACTAAATTCGTTAATGAGTGATGATGGAACAAATATAAGAAAGGGAACCAAGAGTACCACCGGGAAAATTTTCGAACACAAAATTAGCCATCGAAAACCCACGTGTCCTGGGTTAGAATACCATAGATGAAAACTCTACCACTGAGTCATCAATCACCCGCTTATTAGTTTTGTTAATTATTATATTAATATAAATTAATGAATGCCTGCTTATGTTAATTATTGAACAATTACATTGTATACTTCGTAAAGTCAAAAATTATAAATTTGTATTTACTGCACATACAGTGAGCGCAGAAAGTATTCGCACACCTATGCTATTGAAACGAGAATGCCTGCGAAAAAGAAACAGAAAATTTAAGAAGTGTAATAACACACACAATATGAATAATGAAAACTAAGCTTTATGAATATATCAATAAAGAACCACAAAGACAAGTTTAATGGTCAGAAAGTAAATAAATTCCGTAGAAAATGTATAGAGTAGACGCAAAAAGTGATCGTACACCTGACGTACGAATACGAAACAAAGATACCACAATTGGGGTTCACTAGTATACACCTCTGTATAGCATGACGAGTAACAGAATGAGTTTAGTTGTGAATAGGAGTGAAAAAACTGCACGGTGGGCTGTCGAAATGGGAAGCAACCGAACAGAAACAAATGAGGAGACAAGAAAAGTAATTATTAAAGTGCATAAAAAGGGTAAGTCTTTGAGAAAGATAGCAAACCCCAGGGGCAGATCCAGAGGGGGGCGATCGGGGCCATCGCCCCCCCCCCCACAAGAGGAAACTTTCTTATTTTATATTTAAATAAACCCATCCATAACAAGTTTGGAGCTCTTAAAAGTAGCAGTATTACTGCCGACCGCCCCTTCCCCAGAAGTCCGTCCTGGATCCGCCCCTGTATAGAGTAGCCACAATCGAGTATTTTCCGCTGTATGTTTGGAGTCATTGTCTTGCTGAACAATAAATTGTTTTCAAGAACCATCTTCTGCGCACTAGTATGGAGATATTCCTTTAATATATTAATATACACTTTGTGGATCATCACTCCATCGATAAGGTGGAGACGACCCACTCCTGAGGCACTCATACAACCCCAGACGAGCACGGGCCCTCCTCCGTGTCCTACTTTAGGGACGAGATTTTGAGGATTCATCTCTGTATTCACCTTGCGCCATACCATACGCCTCCCATTGGACTCGATAAAATTAAATTTACTTTCGTCCGAAAATATGACCCTATTCCAGAAAGAAGCCTGATCCCTTATCTTTATACTCTTTTTCAAACTTTAGTCTCTTTGTACGATTTGTCTTGTTCACCCAGAACATTTTCCTGGCTATCCGACCATGATACCCTACAAATATTCCGCACTGTACTGGCTGATACTTTAACACCGCGTGTTTCCAGATCCGTTGCCAATTGCACAGCACTACTTTTTGTAACCTTTTTTCTTTCCCTAATAATGTAACGTTTAACTTGTTCACTCAACACTCTTGGTCTTCCAGTTCTTTTTTTTTATTATTTTTTTTATGGTTTCGCACAGTGATAGAAACATTATACATCGCAAATATTGTTTGTACTGTTGAACGAGACCTGTCTGCAAGGTTTGCCAGGGGCGGATCCAGGACGGACTTCTGGGGGAGGGCGGTCGGCGGTAATACTGCTACTTTTAAGAGCTCCAAACTTGTTATGGATGGGTTTATTTATATATAAAATAAGAGTTTCCTGTTGTGGGGGGGGGCGATCGCCCCCATCGCCCCCCTCTGGATCCGCCCCTGACTCTATAATACCTTGAAACAGCTTCGCACACCTCCCCAATCCCCAGACATGAACCCCATAGAACATCTATGATCTGTTCTGGAGACAAGAATCAGAAGGCACAGCTTGTCTACTAAAGAAGGCCTAAGAAAAGCTATTCAAGAAGAATGGGACATAATCAGTCCCGAAGCTACAGAACTACGAACTACTACAGGTGAAATCAATGCCACGAAGACTACAGACAATCATTAACGCACAGGGTAATCCCACAAAATATTAAATAACGTAATATACTTTATAAGCATTAATTCAAGCATAAGTGTACGGTGACTTTTTGCGTTTACAAAAAAGGAATTCTCTCTTTTCTTCTGAACAAAACAGTGATTGTGTTTGTTTGGCCTTTCTCTTGTATATAGAAATAAAATGTATGAATGTGTAGTCTTAATTCTGGTTATATATATATTTTCCACCTCCCGTTCTCATGCTAGCTGTTTTCAATATAAAGTATGCACGGTGTACGAACACTTTCTGCGCTCACTGTAGGTATGTTGACAATAAGCGAATGTTAGAATATTTGTTGAGATTTATTTTCCTTCACTGCCTTTCGCCTGGTTAAAAAGTAGTTTGCAGTGCTTTGGAGCAGCTGCAGGTGGGAACGCGATAATGTTTGAGACATACCGGCGACTTTTTTGTGTGTGAAAATAAGACCTTTCTCATAAAGTAGTAAATAACTGCAGTAGCAATTGTCTACGTAAATGATAAAGACATATCCAACTACAAGAAATTAATACAGTATATATAGCCTATTCATTATTGTGTTTCTCTTTTAACAGCTACTAGCTAAGGATGGCCAATTCCAGAATTTTTACTTTCCGGAATCCGGAAAGTAAAATCGGAAAAATTCCGGTTCTCGGAAAAATTCCGATTTTTTCTAAATTCCGGATTTTTTCCGAATGTCGGAATTTTTCCGAAATCCGGAATTTTTCCGAATTCCGGATTTTTACTGAATTCCGGAATTTTTCTGAATTCCGGAATTTTTCCGAAATCCGGAATTTTTCCGAAATCCGGAAAGTAAATTTTCCGATTCCGGAAAACAAAATTTCCGGAATCCGGATTCCGGAAAATTTTGGCCATCCCTAATATATATATATATTTATATATATTCTTTGGTTTTCTCCCTGCTGTTAAAAATGAAAGTGACTTTATTCTTTTTTATCCCCTCTTTGGGTTTGTTAAGCGTATGTAGAATAAAGGAACAACTTCATTCAAGTTTTTCCCTCCCTTCCTGCCAATAAAAGAATTACTGCGCTATATCAGGTCAAATGCAACACAATTAAATATTAAATTAATTATTCATTTATTGTTCATAATTATCATTAAATGCTGTTATTACACGCAACAAAACAATTCTGGAATTGCATAAAGAACTACAAAATCCGCTAATTTCTAGAAGAAAAAAAAGAATTACAAAAGATAACTAATTAATATTTCTTACATACAAATCAATTCTGTATATGAATAAGAGAGTAAGAAGCAGTTAAACAGATCAGATTTGAACTTGAAAATTAATGGTTTTCAAAGAAGGATTCTTGCCACTGTCCTGGAAAGGTGATATAAAAGGTAAATAAATGTCTTTCAGCTGTATATTGATACCAAAGTCATAAGGTTAGTAATTAGCATCATACCACAACTTCGAATCAAATAAAAGGCACAATTAAACGTATATTACAGGTTCGACTTCAATTACTGTTCGACAATGAAATTATATACGCAGAAAGGTAGGTTAGATAGTGTAATGAGAGTGTTAGTACTTTTGAGGTTACATATGCCCAAAGGACAATATAGTAAGTACTGGTAATGAATGTAAGTACATATGTACTTAGAGTATTTAATGTGTATGTACAAAAAGTAAGGCCTCCTATACACTATAGGATAGATTCTAGGAAATACGTTACGATTTATCTTCGGAAAAATGTTACGACATTTCTCGTAGGAAATCCTACCCTTCTGTGTCATGCACGTGACGATTTTTCCGTCTGACTTGATTACGTACTTGAGAAGTTCAACATGCATTTCTCACGAAATATTAAACTCACAGGTGCATCGACCAAATATATGGATTTCTTGTAAAATTGTCTTTCAAAATTATATTACGATTCACAAATTTTCGAGAACTAAAATAGGAGAGCACCAGGATGACTACAACCATGTTTGTCAATTATTAAATTGCACACCTCTAAAACAAACATATTTTCTCTCACCTGATGGCACTTAAATAGAAATCATACTAATTTGCTTTCCGAAATAAAGTGTGCTCTAACAAGAGAAATCTCATGGAATCGTTCAGAACATACGATATGACATGAAATTTGATGTCATACACGTTGAGATTTTGACTCTAGGGAAAATCGTAAGTGATTTCCTAGGATCTATCCTATAGTGTATGGAAGGTCTAATTGAAAGAGGTAGAGACACTACATGAAAATGATAGAGAAACGCAGATAACTCTACTACTCTGATTTATCGACCGATATATGAGTTCGCACTTGTAATAGTTTCAGACTATATCCATACTCTTGTAAATATAAAACACAGTTTTCTTAGTTTTGCACTCATAATTTCTTGGTGGAAATTAATATCTATCCAATACAATCAATATATCTATCATTAATATCTATCATTTCAAACCAGTAATTATTTTGCAAAAATTTACTATTTTCTTGATGACTTATTGCAAACGTGCACAATTTCAAGTTTGTTGTATTGCTATTGTGTAAGTGAATAAATATTATTTTGTTGCTGTTACGGAACTTACGTTACGTTTGTGGTGGATTAAGTTTCCTCTAGGGAGCCAAGAAGCTGTCAAGCCAGTAGTCAGCCCAAAATGTAGGGGGGGGGGAAGATGAAGTTAGGGGAGCCCGATTCAGCCTCGTAGATAGTTCATCACCAGGGCCGTGCTGGGACACTAATGACGGCGGTGGACAAGTCAACTAAAAGGGCGCCCATACTAACGGTTATATATATCCCGACAAACTTCCACTTATTTAGTTTTCTCTGCATTTACTTTTAAGCCCATATCTCTGCAAGCGTTAAGTAAGATTTCTGCATTCCTTTCTATTGTTCTATCATACCCTATTAAATTTACATCATAAGTATACACCATAAGCTGGTAAATACAATTCAGCTCTAGGACCTGATTCCTGCCTTTGATTTTCCTTATAGTGTTCTCCAGAACCAGTGATGTGCCGTAAACTATTGTTTTACGTCTACGCGATTGTCTACTGTAATCTATACGTAATCTACATTACACCTTTTCCCGTGTAGACTATGTAGACAATCACTATCAAATGTAAGGAACAATTTCGTTGCTCGTTTGTTCATATTTCCTCATTCAGTTGTTTTGCTTCGGTGCAGCGAAAGATTAGGGAAACGACTAACATATAAAAAGTAGAGGGAATTATCTAATCTGTATGTTTACTCTGCTCTACACATACCACTTCCTTAGATTTTCCACTTCGAGCACTGCTTTTATAATGAAATTTACAAAACTAATTCTCACCTGTCGGCTTTCAGTCTTGAATCTGCTGTATTTGCCAATTTTTTCTTGCATATTTTACAAAATGCATAATATTTATCATTTTCATTCATCAAGACGAAACTAAGTATTCGAAAGTTACTATTCGCTGGTCTAGGCATTTTATTTTGTACGCAATTTCGCAAGGTAACGACAAAATAAAGCTCCTTTATTGTCCACGATGCCATATTAAATTACGTGTTGTTGACATATTCTACATAGTCTACGTTGTTTACATTGTCTACGCATACTTGACACGTAAACGTAAACTATCGTTTTTTACGCGTAGACGCACATCTCTGTCCAGAACGAAGTTAAATAATAATGGCGAAAACGCATCTCCTTCTTTCAGGTCACTCTCAACGTGAAAGCTCGTGAACAAGAATCTCTCTACTCGAACCTTACTTTGGGATTCATTTAAACATATCTTAATTAATCTACCTTTTTCGGTATTGCAAATTCTGTAAGCATGTTGTACAATGTTTCCCTCTTACTCTAGTCTAAAGTCAATAATTGATGTGCCAGAATATTGTATCCCCATTTATTTTCAAGTATTAGTTGAATAGTAAATATCTGGTCGATAGTTGATCAATTTTACCTACATCCGCTCTGATAATCTCCAATAATTTCATCTGTGTATGGAGTCAATCTTGCTAATAGAATGTGTAACATAATTTATTGGATATTGACAGAAGAGAAATGCCTCAATAATCATTAAATCAGTTTTGTTGCTTTTCTTCTGAACTGGAACAATGATTGATTCTTTTCACTCTTGTGGTAATTCCTCCTTGTTCCAGATAAGGAGAATGAGTTTGTGTATCTTGCTCTACAATCCCCCCCCCAGCTAAAATTAAGTCAACCAGAATTTCGTCTACACTCGGAGATGTGTGTTTCTTAAATTTTTTAATAGCGATTTCTATTTTTGTCTGGTTAGGTTCTGGAATATACAGTTATGCTGTATGCATTTCACTTTCTCCACGCACATTAATTTTTGGCTATGTTCTAAGCAAATCGTCAAGGAAATATTTCCATCTATTTAAGATGCTAATCAGATCAATGAGAATTGTTCCTTTACCTTTCTTTATTTATAAATGCCCAGAATGTTTTTATTTTTTACTATTATCTTCAAGTTAATTAATTTTAGCTTTCAAAAATCGCGTTTCTTTGTTCTAAAAGTTTTGGAAGTTTTCCACCAGATGACAGTGAAATTTTATGTAGTTATTTCGTTCGGATGTTATAGCCAACGCTGTTTCTTCTGTTTTCTCTTCTCTACTACTTTAGTGCATTCTTGGTTGAACCATGCTTTCTTCCTACGTATTTCTGCGTGTCCCAATATTTCTTTTGCTGAAATCTTAATGTTTTCTCTAATTTCAACCGAGTATCCTGAACACTAGTGCACTCCGAACCTTCTAAAATTGAGAATCTATTCGACACTTCAATTTGGCTCCCCTCTCACCTGACTCTCCTCTAATTTCTTTAAATTAAACCGCTCCGTTTTGAGATATTGAATATTTCCTTTATTCAACGATAGTCTCTCTCTTATTATCATAATCAACTCTTCTGAACGACCGAACATCAGTTGTGCTAGACTGTTTTCTTCTATCTACTAAAGTGATCGACTTGAGTATGTGTTTTTCCGTCTGATGAGGTCCAAGTATATTTATGAACGTCGCGATTTGGGAATTTTGTAATCATCACGATAAGGTTTCTTGATGTTGCAAAGTTCAAGAGTCTAACACCGTTGTCACGACCTTCCTTATGCAGACATTTATTCCTTATAATCGGTTTAAAAATACCCTCTCGTCCTACCTTCGCATTGAAACCACCTAACAGAATTTTCTTATGGTATTGCAGGAGATGATCAAATACCCATTCTATTCTTTCGTAAAAAACTTTTTTTATTGTCATCCTTATTTTCTGTTGGGCATGTACGGTACATTTAAAGCAATAATATTACACCACCGACCCTTAAGAGAAGTAAAAGAAAATCTATCATTAACAAATTCAACCCATGTAATTGCTGATATTACGTATTCGTGTGTGAACGAAAAGTCCTGATCCTAGTTGGTAATTTTTAATTCGTTCCCCGTAAAAGAACGTAAAATTTCCCGACTTGACTCCTCCATTTGCTTCTCATCTAATTTCCTGATATCCCACTAGGTCCATCTTCTATTTCTAAACTCATTCGTTACACATTTTAACGCGCCTGCCCTATAGAGACTTCTTATCTTCCATGTTCCAATTCTCATGTTGATTTTACTTTGCTGAGTTCGTGCCAAGTTATTAGTTCTGATCCGAGGATTCTGCGAATATATCTCAACAAGCCTTTTTTTTTTTTTTTTTTTTTTTACAGGGCGGGTTGTTAGCCCCACACCAAATCCCCAAGCTGGAGGATCACCCCTTGTCTGTCCGCGAATGCTTATTCAGTATATTCTCAGCTAACCTCTATATCCCAAAGGCCTTCTCCTCGATCCACAACCTGAGGACGCGCTGTGCCGTGGTCACAGGAAGACCACATTTTACGGAAATGAATATATAAGTAGCTATATTTCAGAATTATAATAGGTACTGATTATCCGAACACCGATTTAAAACAGACAGGAACAAACAATATGCTCGGATATTTGGATGCATATTAAGACTGTGAAACCTTCGATGCCGTAAAAATCGTAAATCAGAGACTAGTGTCAGTGTAGTATTTCATGAATGCATCGTACGTTTGACTATCCGAACTATTCTTGATGTATCGCGTTGTTTCGTTTTATAGCTACATAACTTTATAATATTTTTGTACTCTTTACCTGTTCTCTGCCAATAGCAACTGTATGAATTTATAATACAAAACTGAAATACAGAAGAATAAAATTTTTTAAAAAAGTGATATTTCGCAGGGCATCTCATGTAAAGGGTGCCTTATATTCTTCACAGCTTCTTTATTAACAATCACTATTTGAATTTATTATATAAAGCTGGTACACAGGATAACTAAAACCACTTATCTATAATGTGATGTTTCATAGGGCGCCTTATGTAAAAGGCGCACTGTACCTTTCACGGGTTCTTTACCAATAGTAACTGTATGTATTTATTGTACAGAACTGTGGTATACAGAAAAGTAAATAAAATTGTTCATCTTTGATGTGGACTCGCAAGGGCGCCTAATGTAAAGGGCGCACTGCACCTTTCACGGATTCTCTACCAATAAAACTGTAAGAATTTATTACTAAAAACTTGTACCTTTATTTATACTGTGATGTTTCGGAGGGCGCACCGGGACACGTCCCGGTGTCCCGGTGGGCCAGCACGGGCCTGTTCATCACCATATTATAGTTGGTTTGCAAGCTATCGTGAAAATTTTAGGGAGGCAGCAAAAATTTAGGGGGGCCTGGGCCCCCAGATCCCCTGTATACGGGCCTGTTCTAAGCGACAATCTGAGATCGAAACGGAAAGTGATTAGTCTGTTCCTGGTGGATATTCGTCGAAGTGAAAGCAAGTGCAAAAGGTTTTTTTTTTTTTTTTTTTTTTTTATCCGTGCAAACGAATGCGACACGCCACACAGTGGTCGGAAACTGGAAAAAAGCGATCAAAAATCGAATTTGTCAGCTTCGCTGCCTATGAAATCGGTATTGATATTTGATTATAAGTATCTCTCCTGCTTCCAAACCCGGAGTTTCAGGACCTAGGAATATTTTCGCTGTCCATAAAATGCATGTAAACATGAACAAATAACAATACCGAAAAATCAGTAAAAAATGAAGCAAAGAATATGATATGTTTTAACCATTTATATCGTTTCTGAGGTCGATGAAAGCGGTTGAATAGTACATTGGACTCAAATACTGTGTGTTAAGTGAAGAGTTTTGTTTGTTATCCATTGACATATCATTTATATGATAGCTTTGTTAGTGTTACCGAAAAGTTACATATACGCTGATGTTAGTAGCTCTGCAGTCTAAGCTTACCCTTGGTTATTTCCAAACGTTGTTGAAATCGCAATCGAGATCCGCTATCTGAGCCTTGTAAAGGGAAAAGGCATATTGTGTTGTACGTAATTTGGATTGCCCTTCGTCCCTGAATCAAAGTTGTAGTGAAAGCCTCATACATATTGCACTTATAAATTATCAGTCATGTGCAGCTGCTGTATATTACACGAGTGGAGTAGTATATAAGAAGATTCTATACTTAATCTTTTAATCTTACCGAAACAACGTAATCCTGAACTAAATTACATTCCAGTAAATATTAGTATAGCAAATATAGTAAATAGGCTAGTATTAGTATAAGTAAATATTAGTCTCTTCGAAGATGGTGCGAGTGCAAAACCGCGAACTTTAATTTTGACCCTAAGGCCAAACACACATTTGTTTAACACTAGCTTTTTATTAGGTACACGTAAGGTATTAGAGGGAGAGCACATTGAACCTGTAACCACTTGTTGGATATATATTAACACCTGTCATATCTTCGTACTGGCTAGCGATGTCCAATTCACATAAGGCATCAACGTGTTATGTTTTCAATTTATAAACTGTATGTATGATTCACGAAGGTAGATTTCAAGATAGCAGTTTTCATTGTTCTCTATCCTCCCCAATTTCTACTCACCTTTATTACTCCCCTACATTGTTCCTTTGGTTATATTTTGCAGTAGGTATTTGACATTTATGCGAGGGGATTCCATATCTTTGGACCGCCATGTGTATATATATTTGCACGTATTGCAGTAGAGGTTTTTCGAATCACTTTCGCAGTAGTTGCAATCGATTTAGAAAGGGCAGTTACGTATAGAACGATAGAGAGACGTCCGTCAACTTCCATCGTTTCGGAATAAACTATTTTTGTCTGCTTTTTCCAAGTTTCCGACCACTGTGCGCCGCGAGTCGTGCTGCTCAGTGAGAAAACACCATAGTGGTTTCAATGATTTTTGTGTCCTTTAGAGTTTTGTTCCCGTAGGGAGAAGTTTGCGAAGACTGGTACGGAATGGCTTATGGGTCAACGTTACGCGTCAACGTCAAATTTACATTTTATTTTCCGATATTCAAGGGAGCCGGTCCTGGGGGGCCGAGGGGGCCCGGGCCCCTCTAAGCTCATGCGGGCCTCCTAGTGTGTTTATGAATATATATATATATATATATATATATATATCTTCTGCATCTGAATGCCCCCCCCCCATATTTACAGAGAAATCGGCGCCCTTGCCGATAGTCTGCATAGAATTAGTCATTGATTGGATTATTTGCTTTGCGTTGCGATCAGCAAAATTGTGCTAAATCTTTTCCGGAATGAAACCTTTTCTTTAGAAACCAATTACAAATTTTCAAAACCATGTATTGAAACACTGATACTCAACCGGAAGCGGAAATCGTACCTTTCAGCTCGTTGTGCTTCTCCGCCTCGTGGCGCAGTGGCGCTGCGTTCGTGTGGTTTTTGTTTGCTGTGCGTAAGATCAGCGTTGGTAATGTGGAAAATGGCTACGTGGTAAGCGAAAATGGAAGAAGACAAGATAATCGAATTTAATCCATTGTTCTTTTAATATTTAAAAGACATAAATCAGAGTATACAGGTAATTCCCCTTGAAACTATTTTTACATTTAATATATTACCTGAACGTTGTGCATATAAAATAAGGTAAAGCATTTATTTACCGGCATTTTAAGATTTTAATTATTGCAAAGAAAATAATTGCCCGCAGTTTCGAATTGTGTTATATATTTGTTGTACAGGTTAAATTTAACGACATCAGAGATTATAGTTCAGATGTTGAAGGTCTCATAATTGTGGCTTTATTCTTATATAGTGGTTTTGGCGTCGTATTCACACTAGTGGGGGTTTGCGTGGAATTCAAGGCTACAGAGTATTTTTTAAAAGGATAAAAGAATAAAAACATACTCTTGTCCTAGTTTTATAGTAAGTTTAGGTGAGGCAGAGTGGAGATACTGGAAACGTGGCAAGATTTTTTAGTTGATAAATCTTTATGTAATAAAGTACCTTATTACTCGTGAGTATCATAAGAACTAATACCGGTATTGTCTTAGTAGTTTACGATTTTTAAGATAGGTGGGACCATTATTTGGGAGTACAAATTAGGCCATAAGTTAACATCGTAGGAATTTCAAGTTGTGTAAATTCCTGTAGGGCACAACCACCGAGACCTCAGAAGTCGCGTATTCTCACTACTCCGCCCGTTTTTTTTTTTTTTTTTTTTTTTTTTTTAATATAACCTTCCCGTGCTATGCACATACGAGTGAGTCATGAGATCGTGCAGATTGATAATACTGTAGTATAAAAATACTTGAGAAAATTATTTCATATAGGAAAGCTCATCGAATATATTTATTGCCTAAGGTTCTGAAGATGTAATGTTGAGTTGAAGGGAACCAGCCCTTTTTTCGAAAACTTTTTAATTTCGCAAATTTCTGTTAATATTAGTCTAGGGTAACTACTTGCTTCATTGTATTTATATTCTTACATGATCTTTCGATAAGTACATATAGTCTCGACAGAATTTCTCATTTCGGTAGTAGTATACAACAGCTCCTCATTGTGTTCCGTACTCGAGGAGGATATAGTATACAACAGGTCCTCATCATTTCCCGAAGACTCACGAAGTTCAGTCTTTTACGGATTATTCATTGAGGACCTAGGAACTTGAAAATGGGGTAACAAAGCGACTTTCATTTACTTATCGACTGAAACTTGTACATGACATACTACCATTTCTGTACGTGGTGCAAGAGTTTGAACTATCCTCGAGTACGGTGCACTTTATGTGCGCCTCTGTAGTGCCCTTGTACTTTATATTTCACTATGTGTGTGTGGAAGGGGGGGAACTTGAACGCATATTGCATGTCTTGTGCTCGTGGATAGTTCTTACTGTTGCATTACGTACAAACGTGATGCTATTTCATGTAGAAGTTGTAATAGCACACATAAGAAACGCAGATCACGGTGTACTCATACTACTTATTCTAGTGTGAGTACAACATGATCCGGGTTTCTTATGTGTTCTATTACCACTTGTACATGACATACCACCATATCTGTACGTGGTGCAAGAACTATCCTCGAGGGTAGTAGTATACAACAGCTCCTCATCGTGTTCCGTACTCGAGGATAGTTCTTGCACCACGTACAGATATGGTGGTATGTCATGTACAATCCGCGGCAAAAAACCTGCAACATGGGCATATAAGTTTATTGTGAAATGACGAAGTCTTTTCCTCCAAAATAAGTATGCACGGGAGGAGGCCGAGGTTTATTCTGGCGTGATTCGTTCCACTTAAGCGTTATGTTCATTCCCTGAGCTGTTAGGCGTAGTTTCACAATAAACTTACATCCTCATGTTGCAGGTTTTTTTGCCGCGGATTGTACAAGTGGTAATAGAACACATAAGAAACCCGGATCATGTACTCACACTAGAATAAGTAGTATGAGTACACCGTGATCTGCGTTTCTTATGTGTGCCATTTCTACATGTAGCCATTTTTATTCCATTCTTAGACACAAATCAATTAGGGCCTGCGTTTTCCATAGTTCAACTCATTTTCCGAGGAAAATACGAGGGCATTTTTTTTAAACCTCCGTTAAGTCACCAGAGGAGTTACTTGAAATGATGAAAGTCAAATAAACCAAATCTGTTCATTAGAGGTTTTCACACATACCCCATGTGAAAACAGACTCTGCCGTTCTATCATTGTACAGAAACGAGTGTGAAAATCTATCGAATCACCTGCCAAGTGTGAAGTATGTGATGCAATTTGATTTCTCCAGATCCCTGAAATTACAGGAAAGCAGTCACGATACCATAGTCTAACCCTTTTACAAACGACATGGGTTCATCAAAATTGTTTTCCGACACGCTCTCGTGTACGAGGTAAGTCTTTCTTTACACACTGTAACATTTGTCTGTATTTGTGTGCAAGGTGATTCCTGTCATAAGCCTTAACTCGACGATGAATTGCGGCTGTATTAGGCGCTTTCCTTTGGAGGAATTTATATCATATAGTTCACCTTTGCAAGGCGCTTTAATTGCACTCGATACGGTTTCACGCTTACTACACAGTCATTTAACATCTGTCTGTCTGTGTCTTTTGGTGGTGAACAAATTTTGCTAATTTGCGCTTCGCCATAATTGCTCTTCGTTATCAAATATTTATTTATTTATTTATTTTTTGTTCTATTTCATCATTAAATACGCATGTATCTATAGTTGTATTACTACGCTAAAGTAGTACTTTTAAGTGTTGCCAGCTCTGTGTTAGTGTTAGTTAAAAAGACGCAAGTACGATTCACAAAGTATTAGCTTGTGTTATCACTGTGATGGGGGCCGCTAGGGCTCATTGGTAGAGGTGCGTCGGATCACTGGTTCGATTCAAGTTCGTCCAAAGTGGGCTTTGTGGTGGACAAATCGTGTTGTGAGGGTTCTCTTCCCACCCGTTTCTTAATTCCACCAGGGCTCTATCATGGTTACGCAGTTAGCGTATGAGTCTTTGCCGTGGGAGACCCGTGTTCAATTCCCGACTGGAGCTCCTGTGGTTTGGATCCCACATTAAGGTGTAGGTCAACGTCTCATATAAGCTCGCTGCTGAAAGGGATGAAAAACTGAAAACCAAATCAAATTACTGGCACAATTTTATTCTTTCATCAGTTCCTTCAGCCTCGAAGCAGGGTTGATTGATTTAAATCAAATTTATTTTGGTTGAAACGAATAAAATGCTATAGTACTCGCGCTGAGTCGTGAAGCTTGGGCTCTAAACCAATCAGAGAAATATTTTGCTTGAGCTCCGATATATCGGAAAACTTCGGTACAATTCGTAGAGCCGCTTTCCGAGCGCACACTTGGGAAAATGTCGAACAGCTGAAATTCACCAACAATGTTGCCAAACTTTGAAGACATAGTAAACGAGTATATAGAAAAGGCATTTAAAAATTGCCAATAATAACACTGCACAACAATAACTACCGTAACAACTATTCTAAAATGGTAACAATAGCACAAATAGTAACAACGAAAATATAACGCAACAAAAACAATTAACAAAACGGAACTTGACGCCAATCCGACAACACTGTACTCTCGGGAGATGTTTTCTGTGTAGCGCGAGAGAAGACACTGACAAAATTTAATGGGTGAGGGTTGACGACTGGAACACACCCTCGCGTTCTATTGGGTGGTGAAATCGGTAGATCTAGGTCAAGCTTCACGACTCGGCGCGAGTACTATAGTTTTCTGAACATTCTGGGATACCAGGGTGGAAAAAATATTTTTAAAAAAAATGTTGATTTTTTTTATTTAAATATTTTTTTTAAATTTAGATCAAATCTATCTTCTCGTATATAATACAAGTAGCGAATTGAAGAAAAACCATTAGGAATTAAATGTTAATTATGCTATTTAAGTGAAAATATTGGGGTTGAATTTTAAATTAATCCCTACTAATCGTTAACCTATGTCAATCCCAAACAATGTTTCTTAAGCATTAAGGAAAAAGTATAGCATCGTTTATCAACACACTTTTTTCTTCACAAAAGTTACTGATATTTGGCACGGGCATATTTTGAAAAAATCAGAACTAGCTTGCGGCACGAAATCTGTATATAAAATACGTAAATTTCGCCTAAAGTTATCTGAAAAAAAAATTAAGTTTCGGAAAGGGGATCGGACCCCTTCTAAATGCGCCCCTGTTACCTGAGAACAAACAGATGTGCACACAATAATTTTCGTCTTAAATGTCGATGATGATTTTCCCGTTGGAATAGTTAACGATTTAAAAACCCTATGTTACGAAGAGAAAAAACGAAGATTCCTCTTTTACCCGTTCAAAACGGGGTTTTCCCTATCATCCTCTGCATGACACTCGTTTTCATACTGTGCTGTACATACATTTGAGTCTCATTGTATTATGATTATTATCTTCCATAATCGAAATAATAGAACAGAAATGGAATGTTACTTGTTTTCACTTTAAATTAGTTTATTTCGGAATATGATTTAAATCAATCCACCCTGTGGGATTCTAATCGAATGTAAGGTTGGGGCTCTCGTTTTAATCACTGTGATGACGAAATCTTAACTCGTTTTTTAGACTACAATTCATTTATCAAGAATTCTTATACTGTACTGATTTAATCATTCATTTTAGCGAACTTCGAGGAGAAAGCTTGAATCGATTTATTATTAGGTACTCAGTTTTTACTTCAGAGGGAGTTTTACATATAGTTGGCAATGCACATCATAGCCTTTTAGCCGTAACTGGAACGTTTACATATATACATATAACGGTCTGGTCCTTCTGAGATGAATTTTTGAATGTAGATCCTACCTCAAACTTGGTTTTTGTCACTTTGAAGTTTGTATCCTAAGAGGAAGGGGTTCAAATTTATGTCAACAAAATACTCTCAGGAGTCGTTCAAACTAGGAAAATGAAACGTGGTAAACTCCATTAAAAATAATTGGACACAAGTCTCAGCTTTCTCAAAAATTCTACCTAAATTTTGAGCATAGTAACATATTACCTGAGCTGGGTAGTTTCAGTGATTGCAAAAGTATCTCAGCTGAAAAGTCAGTGGTACATGAGAAAATAATTTTTTCCGGTTACTGTGTATATTCGAATAACCATCCTAAAAGGTTCTATTAAACTGTTCTTAAGGACGAAATTATTATTTTGACAGTCTTTAAGTAAAACGTTTGTTCCCTTTTCCTTCGTCATCCTGTCTCTCGTACACAAACAGTTCCTATCAGTCCATCCAGACAAATAAAGAAATAAGCGCTTTTATTTTTTAATAGTTACAGTAGACACATAAGCAGAATAAGGCATGGTAATACATCTCTCCAAATGTCAATCCCGTTTCCTACTTTGTTTCGATTATACTTTGAAAATTACTAACAGCTTTTTTAAAGGTGCAGTCGTTACCAGAAGTGCGACTTGCCCAGTACATATCCTCTTGTATTAATCTTGAAACTCGGGAGCAATATGAGAGTAGTTTTGTGGGGTATAGAACAAACAATTTAGTGGATGGACGTGAAAGGTGCGTACCACTGCGTAGCCTATTGTGGATTATTAATGTGAAAAATTTTATTTTTCTTTCTAATTACAGATTTTGCAAGGCATGAGTTTGTTGTACTGATACATTTAAGGAATCCATCATGTTCCTCTATAACTTGACGTTGCAGAGG
The DNA here is from genome assembly GCF_964235325.1 of Thermobia domestica. NCBI lineage: Eukaryota > Metazoa > Arthropoda > Insecta > Zygentoma > Lepismatidae > Thermobia > Thermobia domestica. The sequence continues at coordinate 65,061,391 of NC_137471.1, read as the reverse complement.
GCGACTGGAATCACCCATGCAGTGCATGGGAATTTCAGTGCTAGTAAGATGCAAGAAATTCTTGTATCAAGGGGGAAGACGTTAGAGTTGTTGCGTCCGGACCCTAACACAGGAAAAGTTCACACATTGCTGACTGTGGAAGTTTTTGGTATAGTACGTTCTTTGATGGCATTTCGCTTAACTGGTGGAACCAAAGGTAAGATTTATTTTCCTAAATATACCATTGATTGTGTGTGTCTATGTCTAAAGTTAGAAAATGGTTTGTGCATTTTGTATAATGTAGAAGCTAAACATGCTTTTTTTTTTTTTTTAACTGTCTATACTTCCGAAAAAAAAAAAAAACTTATTGATGTGTTGTCAAATCCTGCACTAAGTACTTAGAAAATCTACGATTCAGATAGGAATGTGGCCAGTATTTTAGACGGTGCCGAAGGGGTCCGTCCATGTCCAGAGAACCAAAGAAAAAATAATTGATTGCTTGGCCGTTTTTTGATGAAATTATCTTTTGTGAATTTCTACATGATTATCGAGTCCAAAAATAGATTCAATTTTTTATAGTTTTCTCAACTCCAATGTAAGCCATTCTTGTTTAACATGTGTTAATTGATGCGTTTGTACGAGTTTCCGTTAACTTATATTACTCAGAACTGATGAACCTTAGGTTGATGACAAGCCATTTCATGCAGGAAAGAACAGCCACCTTACGTCCAATACATGTTTAATGAAATTTGTATGGAAAATAGTCCGAATCCACCAAAACAATTGATACTGAAATTAACAAATTTATAATGTTCTAGGGCATATCCCAAGAAGGAATGTAATCTTAGGCTTAATTGTTTGGGAGTGTGTATCTACCTAAATGTACTAAATGGGAGATTTAAAAAAAAAAAAAAAAAATCCTTCACAAATTACAATATGCAAAAACTGATTTTAAAAAAGAGGGAAAAAAAGTCAATTTGGACGCCTTGTATCTTTGTTGGAACGAAGTTTAAAAATCCGAAATTTTGATAGATGAACCCTCTATTATGTATTATACTACTGTACATGTAATTTGTGTAGGCGAATTTAAACTATTTTGCATACAAATTTCATTAAATATGTACTAAACATAAGATAGGCTGTTCTTTCCTAAATAACATTGTTTTTGTTTCATCGACTTAGGGTTTATTAGTTCTCTCCCTTCCTTTCTTTTCCTGTTGGAGAAATGATATACAAATGCTTATCGTTGACTTTCTTTAAATTATGTTGTTGTATCTTCAGACAATAAGCTAATACACTCTGGAATTTTAATAATTATTTCACACAATTTAAATTGTTTTCTGATCACTTAATCTGAATTCCTTGTATTTGCATGCTTATTAGTACATTTAGTTGGGCTGCTCTTGTACCAATTTAAGAGGTATTACGCTGATCATAACGAAAAGTCGGGAGTCTATATAAGAAACTAAAAAGGCGTGGCGAAAAGAGATGTAAAACTACTTGTCAAATAACATCGTATACAGACTACAGAACACCTATTTTCAGATCTTTCGAAACCTGTAAAAGAAACAACCAAGAATAAAATGGACTCTATCCTGAAAATAATTTTAAAAATATATCTAGATTGCGCGGAAGAAACAGTATAAGTCAAAAAAATAGGTTTTCAGGAGGTGATTTTTTATTTTACCAAGCATAAGTTTGTATCACTTATATTAACGGTACCAAGACACGATTATTAACTCACGTTTAGAATTTACTTATATCAAGTTAACCGGAGGTGCAGCATGACATTAGATCTCCAATTTTGACTGATCTCGTTTTGGCCAATTTCTGACGTATACTGTTTCTCCCGTTTAGTCAAGATATATATCCAGTATTGGCACAAGAACATTAAGATGATTTGGCAGTTCTTCGTCGCAACAGAAGAATGCACCACACAACTTCAGCCCGTCAGTTCACAACGTGCTGCACTATTATTTGACGTACAGTCAGCGGCCATTGATAAAGTGTGTTATTACTGTTTTACCATGGGAATCGATTCCTTCATTCTGCATGTACTTTAATTATGTTTATTCTCTGTGAGGAGAGCTCCAAGAGAGCCATAGATTGAAAGTAAAAGGAAGTTTCAGGAATCAAAATTAGTAAAATAATTGTTGTTTTTCATAATTTGCTTTGCTTAAACTATAAGTATGTGAGCTTATTGTATTAATCGTTTTTCCTACTTCGAACACCTGAGAATGAAAGCAACAACGGCTTTCGAAAGTATTTTCACTGTTATACGTTGACACCACATGGGTTAGTGAAGATGGGAACGTTAGGAAAGGAACCAGAACTACATTTTCCAAACATTAGAATTCGAGACAAAATTAGAAAAGATGATTCTGGAAGTACTTTCCTGTGTTCGTCCTTCTTGACCTAAGGAAAATTTATATGAATACATCAAAATATGGTTATCACTGTCTTCTTGTAGTAAAAGGAACATGGAAATTAGGAAAATAGAAGGGAAAGTGGGATCCTATGTAAGAGGGAGGGAGGGACTTCTAACATCGAAGAATGAGGAAAAGTCACTAAATATCTCCGTAATGTCACTATAGGGATCAAAAACATAGACACTTCAGGATTCAGTAAAGATAAGAGCTATTAAAGATAACGTGTGGGAAAAATGCTACAAATAATGCAAAGAAAGTGATGTTTCATTATTATTTTAAATTTCGTACTATCGAATTAAAAAATGCTCACGGACGCTTGTCCACCACCAACTCGCTTGTTACGGGATCGAACTACGGACCTCTAGTACTGAAGGTGAGCAATCTACCACTGAGTCACTGCATGAGTTCCAAGAATGGCAAAATTTACGTTTTCATTTCGCTTGTAGAGAGCCATTCTGGCATTTAATTTTATTATAAGTTTTGAAATAGTGTTTTGTTTTTTCAGATTACATTGTTGTTGGTTCTGACTCGGGGCGAATTGTTATTCTGGAATATATACCGTCGAAGAATATATTCGAAAAGGTTCATCAGGAAACATTTGGTAAAAGCGGATGCCGTAGAATAGTACCTGGCCAATACCTCGCCATTGATCCGAAAGGGAGAGCAGTAATGATTGGTATGTATATTATTTTTTTTCTTCTTATAAGTAAACCATTTATTGTGATACACCCTTTAACTTTGAAACTAGTGGGGGGAAGAAAGCTGAAATGTTGTACCATGCAAATTTCAGTAGGAGAAAATCGTTTGCCATGCTGTGATACCACAAAGTTAACAATGTTGCCATCCCAACATAAAATTGTTAGGTCATACCTGCGCTCTGAATTCTTCATTTTCTTGGGATATTGTGCTTTATTTATTTATTTATTTATTATTATTTTTTTTTAATGTGTCACGGACAGGTGCAAAAGACCTTATTGTCGACGTGCCCAGCCACACACTTTCAATCAATCATAGTGGAAGGGAGGGTTAAATACTTTGAAAGAATGAAACACTAGAAGACTGGATTCTCTCGTTAACCACTGATTTCACCAAGTTAAATGAAGTAGGTTCCTTGTAACTTCCAACTTCTGATGGTGAAAGTAAAGGACATAAAATAAAAACTAATTTATTTTTTATTTTTAAATCCTTAATAAAGCACTTTTTCCGTGCAATTTAATGTCATAAAATCAAATATAGTGCCGAATATGTAACTTAAAAAAAAAAGTCAATATATATAAATAGAGGAAAGCCCTTCTCAATCCAAATTAATGTCAGAAAAATATAGTGCCGGATATTTATGAATCTTGATTTAAAATAAATAAAACGATCGAAGAAGAGACTAAGGCGATGGCAACATAGAACCTTTTCACACATTATGCTATGAAATTTTTGCTTTCGTGATTGAAAGAGTATGTTACAGTATCTCATACCGATAGGCAAAGGTTATCAAGGTCAGAAGAAATTTGCAGCGTTTTAAATATGACTAGGACTGCACATATTAAGTATAAACAACTTCTACGGGAGCCCACGTGTCTGTTTTCATAGTAGTTATTTCTTTTTCTCCCTTAATTCCCATTCTACCAATGTGTCTCACATGCGTTTATCATCCTTGTGTAGTCCACAGGACAAATATAATTCCCTTTCATTAAATAAAGTTACAAGTTTTTATATAATATGCTCTATGTAACTTTTAAATATAATTTTGCATTATAATCGTAGTTTGCTTAATATACATCTGAGATTTTTGTTTCTGCAGGAGCTGTTGAGAAGCAGAAGTTAGTGTACATATTAAACAGAGATGCGCAAGCAAGATTAACGATTTCCTCACCTCTGGAGGCCCATAAGAGTAACACATTAGTTTATCACATGGTCGGAGTTGATGTCGGCTTCGAAAACCCAATGTTTGCCTGTTTGGAAATCGATTACGAGGTAATTCGTATAATTATTTTCAAGTGTCTTCAAGCTTCAACCCAAATCTTAATTCTTTTTTGCCGTATGGTATTTGTTCATATAGTCTATACTCTGGAAAACTATCTCGATTTACTGTTCAAGTAATTTCCTGAGTTGTTTCAGCCAAGTGTTTTTTGATACGTAGAACACTTAAGAACTTCAGAAAACTGTATTGTGGAATGTACTGTAGTTTAAACATGTAGGAAAGAGTATTTGCTCTCGTTGCCGACGTAGAAGTGTAGATTTGTTAAAAGATATGCCATTACTGAAGTGGAGATCATTGTGAAATGTTATGTGCGGTTTTGTTTAGAAGCAAGACCAATTAGTTTTACTAAACATGTATTTTGTTGTGGGATGCTGGTGTTAGATAAATTTGTTCACGAAGTTTTTTGGGCATATATCGAATGCGTACGAAGTTGGCACTAATTCCATTCACTTTTATTATTCAAGATTTCCTGAATAGCTAAAGGTGCTAGAGTCTTCTATTGTGTGCGAATGCTACTGAAAATTTAGTGGTAGTAGTCAGGGTTGGCTGGTTTAAACCAAGGTAATTTGCTGGTTTAAAAAAAAAGTGGTTTAAACCAAAAACCGAAAAATGTTCGTAAAAGTGTGTTTGTAAAAGCTTGATGAACACACATTTGTGGGTTATCGCGTGTCACTCCCGCATATTATTCGTATTATATTCAGACCTAAATTCCCCATTCATTATTCAAAGAGATTATACTACGAAAGCAACTTTTTTTTTTTTTTTTCTTTTTTAAGTTTATGAATGTTTCTTTTGTGATTTTTTATAGTTATTATTGTTATGCAATTGCAATCAAAGAAAAATTCTAAATATTGTTTCGTTTCAATGATGTTTACTATTGATAAAATACATCGAAATACCGTACTTTTTTGGGGGAGGGGGTCATAAAAACCCACGAGAGGCATTTACTGAAATCAGAAGTATCTTTGGTATCTATTTATGTATAAATGGGTCAGAGCCAAAGTGGACTCAAATAATTCTTATTTTTATTCACTTACTGATATGCAAATTAATTCGTTATATTTCTTTAACTTGGACTAATAAGAGTCGTAGTGAACTAACTTGGACTTAATTGGTTCTTCTGTACTCTGCAGTATTTTGAAATTGTCCATATATAATTCTGTATAATGGGATCACTTGTGCAACTGTTTACCTTTTTGTCCTTCCCAAATGACTTGACAATTATATTAACACTTATGTAAAGATCAGTACAACGTATCAGGAGTCCTTCATGAGTGGGTCGGCAGACGTATCGCATTTATGGCAAATTAGTCCCGGTTTCTAGTTCAAATGGAGGACAATTTGTTTCGGATGTAAGTCGAGAAACGGTCTGGACTCCGCTTTAAGCTTGTGAGCCCTTCCAGTATAACCCGCTTGTTGCTTAATAACACCAACGTGAAACAAACTTATTTCTCTCCATATGTGATATACATACACAGAGCAAATTATTTAAACCAAAAAACCTAGTTAAAAAAAAAAAAAAAAAAAGGTTTAAACCAAAAAAAGTTTTTTTCAGTAAATACCATAGTTTTTGCCAAACCTAGTAGTAGTAGTAGTAGTTTGATTTCATACCTTGTACGTTCCGTGCTGTATGGTACAAAGAGAATCGAGTGATCGAACTCATCCACGAGGATCCGCGCGAATCCATAAATGAATCCATTTTCTATCCACAGTAACTTTCTTCTGATTGTTATCTTTGAAACTTTGTAGTGAATGAAAACAGTCGTGGAGAGAATTCCATACGGAACTTTTCCTGGCCCTGACAAATTCACTTCCCTTCGCAAATTACCATGTATGTAGTATACTTTACAGTACATGATCATATAAACACATTCCCAATCGTTACTTTTTTTTTTTAAAGAGGGGAATTTGCTCCTAATCCCCTCAGTAATTCAAACACCGAGCACGAATGCTTAAATTTGCATTTATAAGTAACGTATTTATTGTGTACTACATACAGTTACTGCGTGAGTTGTAGGGAGCTAATTTGTGTGACCTCTCATTTGCGGACAAGTAATCATGTGTTATTTTTGTCTCCGTTATTCAGAGATTTTATTAGATGGTTAAAAGTGGTTGTGTTTATGTAGCTAAATGCTTAGTGTGCATGGATTCACTTGCGTAAATTAAGGTAAACTTGTGTAATATGGTTCATATCTTTTCGTGAGTTGCAGCGCCAGGGAGGTTGTTACATGCTAACATTTTTTTTCCCCTAGCTTCCTATCTTATTTAAGGTGGCCTTAATTTAAATATGAATTAAAGGAAATGTTGCTTGCTTTGTACGAAACTGCATGAGTATAAACGGGGCTTGCTTTGTTCTGTACTGGCATATTAATTTCACATAAGAAATGCGCTAATTCATGTTGTGCTTTGTGTCGTTATGAAGTTCCTCGTGACTATGTGTGCTTTTGCTGTTCTATAAATTTGTTTTATAATTACTGTAGATTGGTGATGGGTTTTTTGAGATGATGAATTTGAAATTATTTGATTACCATGATGATAAAAAGGGATCGACTGCCTGATCAAAATTACCCATCTCTTAGAATTCCTGGTTGTCTACATCGTGAATTTTGCTATTTCATTTGTTACTCGTGTATACGTTTGTGGAATTTCTTAAAAGCTAATTGCTTCGGTTATTTCACTTTCAATTCTTCTAAGGCCTTAGAAGATACACCAGACCCAATCGTCACTTTTTCTCCCTAGTTTATTAATATGTAAAAAACTAATCATATTACATAATTTATTTGTTCTAGAAATCTTAGACACAAAATTTCAGGATTATCAAACATTTGAAATTTCAGAATTATCATACATTTGAAATTAAATACAAAATCAGTACAGTACATATATATATATATATATATATATGTAGTTTGAAATAGCTCAGTTTAAGGGTTTTAGGACGAATCATTTTATATCTTGCAGAAAGAATGTCCTAATTTGTACAAGGGAACAACAATAAATGGTAGCATAATGCCATAAAACAGTAATCGGTAACAATAGATATCTTTACATTGTTATAATATTCTCATACAGGTGGGAATTTACGTTACCCAATATGATGGACTGAGCATCCTTCTACGCGAGGAAGTTCGCGACGATTACTCATAGGTTTTCTCTTTATTTCTGCTTTGGAAAGCAATACAGTCATACTATTAAAAAATTAAATATAAAAAAGGAACGTATCATCAAAGTGTACGACGCCATAGCTAGTTTAAACACTTCACAATGGAGAGTACAGAATTTTGTAATAACTAGACAGATAGAATTTTTTTTAAGGTTTTTTTTTTTCAATAATTTGAGGAAGACAAAGGACTGGATGGCTCTCAAATGAACACTTAATGTAGAACTGATTATGTATGATGGGCAAATACATAGTAAACTTGGAAAAGCTTGTCTGTTATTGATCCGTTACTAGTGTCGGATCTCAGAAGTTACTAGGTAGCTGAATAGCTGGTTCACGGATGCCAGGAGAGAATTCATGTTTGCTTTTCCTGATAATTTTCACTTGCTGTTATAAACTTAATATGTGATCACTTGAATCAAAATAATTTCTGTAAAAATATTTAAAGAAATTAATAAAAATAAAAGTTCCGAATCTAGTCATTCTTACTAAATTGCATTGCTAATAGGTTGGTGATCTCACATATGCAGATAAATGGATACATAATATCTAATACATGTGCGGAGAGTTACCGTTGATTTGCCTTAGGTGGATGCTTGAAGAGTATGTCTTCTGAGTTAGAACATCATTACTCCATAGTTTCTCTCTCATTTGCTTGTTGACTTGTATGGTACCAGTAAATGTATTTCAAGAAAAAAAAATTGAATGGGCTACGAGTGCTGCTGACTGTTTTTATTTTCATGAAATAGTTAAGCGATAAATTCGTTTCTAATATTTATGCATGCGGTGTTCAAACCTTCTTTACCGTCTCAGCAATAAATAGGATAGTTTCATTGTAGAAAGTGCTTCAATGAAGACATACTAATAGAGGTTGTTTAATATGTGCAGGGTTTCTTGCACCTGAAAAAGAAAGTGTATCGGGTTTTTCATTTAAATGCAGTTTGCAATGATTCAGAAGTTAGCATCAGCATCTAGTGACGTAGTCAAGGAAATGAAAAGTACCATGTGTTTGGAATGCAATCTGAAATTACATATTTGCTGTTAGATTGAAGACAGAATACCTAGATCGTGTTTATTTCTTCAATTCTATTAAATGCATTTTTGTGTACTTGAATTTTTGTTTTCTAGTTGATTATTGGCAATTGCACACATACACATGATCTTTTTAAGTCACTTTCCGCATTACTCTGTGAAGCTAAATTATAAGTTACGTAATTTGTAAAATATTGAGCTTCTATTCTGATAACTAAAAAAAGAAAAGTTTTACAGGAAGCTGATACGGATCCTACAGGGGAAGCTGCACAGAAAACTCAACAGACTTTAACGTTTTATGAACTGGACCTTGGCTTAAATCACGTCGTGAGAAAATACAGTGAGCCATTAGAAGAACATGCTAATTTTCTTATGTCTGTTCCTGGTGGAAATGATGGACCTAGTGGTGTTCTGATTTGTTCAGAAAATTACCTTACATATAAGAATTTAGGTGATCAGCATGATATTCGATGTCCCATTCCTAGGCGACGTGTAAGTATTACTGAGAGTAATTTATGATATTTCAAGAGTTATATTTAGATATTCAGGCCATTTTTAATAGTTGTACCATTGTAAGGTAAAAGGAACTGGCAGGGACTGTCATTTTATATCAGGGTTCTAAAAAAATCTTTTAAAAGGTTTAAATAATAATGTACTAAATGTTCAAATGAAAAGAGATACTTTGCCAGTGCAGTACATAGAGCTTCTTATGTTCATAGCTACAAAGAATGCACTGAGGTATCTCCAGTATTTGAGACAGTTTCAGATATTGGTCGTCAGAACAGTGCAAGATCAATTGTAGGTGTAGGCATCGTTGGGTGTTGCAGTTTTGTTTCACCCTGGTTTTAATCCTTCGACAGTAATTTAGTGAGTAGGTAGAATAATAATTACACATGTATTTTTACCACTTAATTTAGTGTGCTGTTAGTAGTATAGTGTGTTTTCATACAAGTCATTGAAGGTGGACATCTTCGTGTTCGCGAGTTCTTTGGGTCTTCATTCTTCTTCAGTTCTTTTCCTTATGTCAATTCTTTCCAATATTAATCACTTGCAGTATTGTTTTTCCTTCAGTGTATAGGGCATGTTAAACCGAAAGTTTATATTAAGGAAATCGTACGTTTACATCTCAGATGTGTTAATTCTAGGAATGCTGGAGAATGCGATGTTCAGACCGAAGATTCAATAACCATTACGAACGTTGTGAAATAAATTAACTTCAGCATATATCGATAAGAGGTTTGATATATATTAGCCAGACACAATGATTATTTAAAATTACCCGTATTCTATTTAGCTTTTTAGCTTTATCCTTAATTTTTTGTTACGATGCTATCTTCAAATACTGAAATGTATAGTTAAATTAGTGTTACGTTACATATATCGATCTATTATTTTTAAACTATGCTCATTCAGAGGTGGACTATATCTGTACGAGGATAGCAAAACACCACGTGGCCATTTTCTAAGTTTTAGCTCCTTTAGTTGGTTACACTGAGATTATTTGCTGGCAAAAGTTGATAATGGGTTAAGCGAAAGTTCCTTGTTTAGTAGTGTGTATTTAGTTATCACCAGTGAACTGAAAGTGTTTTAAATTAAATTCAAAATCTTGTAATTTGGCCTGCTGTAAAAATGTACATACCATGTGTTGCTATCCTCAGAAAGGAAAGGAAGTGAGAGTAGAAGAAAGAACTCTTAATTGATTCTTACAAAGAAATCAAGTTTTTGTATAATTCATGTATAACTGCACAATAATAGTTCTTGCATTAAGCTATTACTGTTGAATTAACTACGTTCGTAACAGCATTGTAGTAACTACTGCACTATCATAGTTATGTGCGGTTGTGGCAAATTTCGGAACTAAAGCAAGTGAATAGAACAGGCACAGCAGCTAAACGGCAAATCATCTAAAATTTAGGACTTGTGCCTTTGGGTCTTATGACCGTTACCAGGTAGAAGCACACATTTTCTCCTTTCGATCTTGCTTCGTAAAGAAATTGGGGAACTGTTTGCATTAGGAAGTAGCAAATTCCGATTATGAAAACTAAAACGTGATAACAATCGTAATGTACAGATATTTACAAATGATATTTAAACTAAGTAAATAAACTTGAGCACGAAATGATGTAGGTAGCTTGTGAATCTAAGTAGAGGCGAAAGAAGGATAAGCGAAAGATACAATAAGATCTTGAAGGCCTAGAACCCGCACACTGCACAATGAATTAATTGAACTAAACAGCAGCAGACTAAAATGTAGGCCCTCTGTGTGGCAAAATGAGTCACAAGGTCTGCTTTTCTTTCTATACATATACGTACATTTAGATATTTTCAGCTCGTGCGATTGAACTGGAAGCAGCCGGTAACACGTTGCTCGTAGTTGTCAATGGTGATATCACTTTTGGACCTCAGCCACTTGTCCTCAGTCAGGTCCGCATCTCCCTCGGTATGCAATTTTGAAATGTATGCGGCATTATTTATTCGAAATGTTAAGTCACTCGAGCCTATATATGAAACTAGCGTAATTTCTTTGTTTCAGAGAGTATTTTTTCCCCCCTAAGGATTATCGATCCATTTTCCTTAGATTTATTTCCACACGTTTTCTGCAGAAATAGAAGCAGTTTTTGTTTTATTTTATTTATCACTTTCATTCCAAAGTTCTTAATACACCGTGTTTCAAAAAGAATGACCTGATTTTGGACAGTAATAATTACGGACCATGGGACGCGCTGACAAGGAAATGAGTGTTGTTTGAATGGGTTTGTCCTAGTTTCAGAAAATCACCGTTAGATGTCAGTCAATACGTCTTTTGAATTTGCAGTCAGTCAAAAGTAAGATGGCGTCCGCTCAACAGAAAGCGTTTTGTGTGCTGCAGTTTGCAAAGACTGAGTTAGTGATTCGGTCCAGCGTGCTTTTCGTCGGCGTTTTGGTATTGATCCGCCTGCGCCCGAAAACATCGCCAATTTGAAGAGAGGATGCTTGTGCAAAGGTAAGAGTCCTGGTCGGCATCGCACTTCCGAAATTTATGACAAATTTAGCTATCATCTAATGTTCGTGCTGCTGCTGATGGACACACACAGCATTTGTAATAGCATAGCTAAAATTTGAAGATTTTGTGAGTATTTTGCAATTTATCCCATTTTTGTAGTATATTTTTATCAATACATACGAACTTTTAAAATTAGGTTATTCTTTATGAAACACCCTGAAGAAAGACTTTGTATAGAAATAATATAACCTCAATAAAAGTTACTTTAATACTGTGTTGTGTTTCAACGGAATTGATAAACTGCTTTCTTCCAGAATGATTTGGACGACCCTGAACGTGGAATGATTTTCGTTTGTTCAGCAACGCACAAAACAAAATCAATGTTTTTCTTCTTGGCACAGACCGAACAGGGTGATATATTTAAGATTACTTTGGAAACAGATGAAGATATGGTTACAGAAATCAAGTTAAAATATTTCGATACAGTTCCTGTTGCATCTGCTATGTGTGTGTTGAAAACCGGATTTTTGTTCGTTGCATCTGAATTTGGAAATCAGTAAGTAAGGATTTTGTGTGCATATAATAAAATAGCGTATGGTATGGTCGTAAATGTTGTCAAATGTTTGGCTTCCCTTGAAGCGGGAGTAATTTCTGTTCAGTTTCCATTGATGCCGAATCTGTAAATCATGTTGGTATTGTCACTGTAAATTAGGGGGTGGCCAACCTTTTTAAGTTTCGGGATTACTTTTTATTTCAGAAATCACTGACGGTCTACTTGTCTCATGGTCATTATAGAGTAGTGGTGTCTATATTGAACACGACGTCCATAACCGTTTTTACAAATAAGACGGTTGGAGGCCCGCTACTTAAAAATCTTAAAAGATGTGTTTTTTAAAATTTCTTCCACATTATAAGGTCAGGTACAAGTTTGAATATTATTTTCAAAACTATGTAGATTTACGTAGAATATACTTGTTAAACCTTGTTACTATTTACTACCGTTATAAGTCAAATAAGGAGATACTATTTGGAACTTATATTTCCAAATTAATAATTGCTTCCCAGCAATTCCATACACCTTTTACCTTATATGGCGCATCTTTGTATTACATCCATTTATTTATAAACATAACCTTGGTAACGAGCATGGTTGCTATAGCAAATAAACTACAACGTGTCAACAGTTTCCTTCTCTAGCATCCGGAAAAAAAAAAATCGAAATTAATCATGACACTTGTATACTTCTCATAAATTGTAGCTATTGACAGATAACATTTTTGCCTAACATATTAAATAAAATAAGAGTAGTAAATTCATGTTATCGTTGTATCTTTCCACCCCCCCATTCATGACAATGATGCATTTTCAGGAATCTGAGAGCTTGACAATATTGACTTAAACAACAATTAGTTCTGTCTCAAAATCTTTCTATAATCGAAAAATATGCTTTCTGTAAATGCGTAGGAAAATATTTTGTTTGAAAGAAAGGAATGATTACAAACTTAAAAAGAAAAAAAGAAATATAACTTTTGTTACGAGTACAAGAATGGGTAGAAAACACATTTAAAACTTTTTATTTCACAAAACAGCTATAAAATGATTGCAGAGTGCAGAGTAGTGTTAAAATTTGAATAATGAACTATTTGAACAATTGTTGAATATTCGAATAATTTTCCCAGCTCGCGCCGTGTGAACTTTGTGGTGGACAAACACCGTGCTCGTGGGTTTTCTCGGGGTTCTCCCGTTTCCTCCCACTTTCTTCATCCCACCATTTCACTCATCTCTCATTATCACAGTCTCCTTTAGCCTAACCTGCATAACCGTGGGAAGTTAAACTTAATTTCATTTCATTTTCGAATAATTTTCTCAATACTAGCATAGAGGCTCTTATTTAAAGTTTATTCTTACTTTAAGCTATACAAAGTAAATAATGTGCTTTAAACTAGTTATTTTTAAAGGGATTAATTGGAATTGATAGTGCAAGAACATATCACCGCATGCTACCTCTCGTGAATTGCCGGTTGACGCGTTGGCCACCCCCTGCTAAGATAATCGGTATTAGATTATTTATCAATCACATATCTAATGCTAAACGTCATTTGAGTTTAAAAAAAAGTAAGATTTCGCAATATGTTGCCAGTATCAAATACTAATATACACCGACTTATTACTGAATTGTAATCACTTCCCTGTATAGTAGATTTGACATTGTTTCCACGTGAATTTTGTGAAAACGTAATGCGCATCTTTGTTAGTGCACAGCTACTAGTGAATGTAGTTACGTGCTTTTTTCTGGTGGTGGGAGTGCTGATACATTTTTTTCTGAGGTATTATTTCTGTAACCTTTCTTGAATTTTTGTACAGTATGTACGAAGTGATTTTTCCAGTTTCAACTATTTGAAGACTGGAACAACAGTATTCAGATATTATATGCACTTAGAAGGTAATATGATCACTTTGCAAATTTCTTCTATTTGGGTAGATTTTGACGCGCTCAAACCATTAAAAATCCCTCTTAAACGAAAGAAAAGGAGAGTGATATTAAGACCGCAAGCCCGACATTTCCTCTAAATCACACTTCGAACAATTGTAATATTTTCCAGTGAATGTAAAATGGGATTCTCTAAGTCATCTCGAGACGGACATATTATTCATTGATGTGCATCAGGGTAATAGTTTCACTGAAATACTGGAAGTTTTGTTGTTCTCATGAGCCACGATTTTTGCTTAATTCATGGATGTGTGTGTGCGTGTGGCAGAAATCCATAAGGCCTTCGTGCATGGTGTCAACACTGTAGGCCTGTGTTTGGTGGTTGTAGACAGTTGTATGAATGGTGTCCGCCATCGCATTCACGATCTCGAGGCGGACTATATCTCACCATGCTGCATTCTTCCAGCCTTCCACTCCCCAGCTGATTATGGTATCTTCCGAAATCACAGGGCATCTAGCTATTACATATATCTGCGCGAGAATGGATTGAAGAGTGGATTTACAGAATGTTACATGGTCTCCGAACACTGGATTTCAACTATAATTAGCACATATGGGGCACCATAAAATGTTTCACATAATCTCTGGAGACTTTTCCCCCATCCGTACAGAAGACTACGTTATATGCGGTTTGGTTGGCCATGCAAGCGGGCAGCTGCTTGTGTTTTACATCTTTACCAATTTTGTTTGTGATACAAATTGCTTAAGAATCGAAGCAAAACTACAATCTTAATGATAACAATCGTGGGAAAAAAAAAAAAAAAAAGATTACGATGAAGTTAAACTTTCTATTAACGAAAATTTTTCAGATACCTGAAGTTTGTAGCCCCTTTTTGTTTTTGGCATAAGTCTAATGGTGTCCACACGAAAACCTTATGTGAGCAATCGTGAACAAATTATGAACGAACCATCTTTAAGAGTCTACGGTCGTTGACGATGGATACCCAACCCCTTCCACTACGATTTATTTTCTGAATTCTAATAATTGAAGTATAAGTTATAGAAGTGTATGATAGATGGTTTATCATTATTTAACGTTCAAAACATCAATATAGTAACCCTACGTGATGCTACAATAGTTTAAATTTTATGACTAGTGTAGCTCGTGCGATTTGGCACTGGAAGGCCATAACGAGCCAGACTCATTTCAGTGCAAGAGGTTAAGATGATACAGATAACACACACATGTCACTTTTCCGGTAGTTGCGATTTTTTCTAACAGTTTACATTCTGTGGGAGACTCGGGTTCGATTCCCGGCGGGAGCTTGTTCGGATTCCACGTTCATCAGTAGGTCCCGTCTTATACAGCCTCGCTGCTGAAAAGGACGTTAAACTCCAAATCAACTCAATTCGTTTACATCGTGAAACTCACTGACGTTCAGTTTTTCACTGGCTCCTTTTTGATGCAATCACTGATATTCCTACCACGTTTTAATACCATACTGGCGTGTGCCAGATCAACAGTCCATCAGAAAAGTACATTTGGACTTTTGCGTAAGTGTTCTCAGATTTCTTCCCCAAATTCTTACTTGTCTCTGAAAGAAATGGGAAGACAGGGTGTCTATCGGTCACGAATGTCATGAAATCGGAAAACGGTCATAAAAGTCAAGAAATTTAGCTTTAGGGTCACGATTATTATTATTATTATTATTTTTTAATCTGTACAAATGTAAATACAGATTTGAAAATTTTGTTCTATAAAACGTCAAAATTAACCACCAGAAATGTCTATAGTCGACTTTAGACGTTATCAGATGCGCAAGCAAACCACGCTTCTACCGCAAGGATGAAAATTCGGCCTAATTAGCATCCAAATTCGCTCTTGAGTGTGTTATGAAATTTTATGATTTGGTAAAGAAAAGGTCACGAAATTTCATTTTGGAATTTATGACTCTATCCACAAACCACAATTGGAGCGTAAATCATCCATAACAGTTCTGTTCATCCGTTTCTTGTACACCTTTATTATTATTATTATTATTATTTTAGTTTCATTTTTATGTATTTTTAAGCGTGTAAGGAACGTTTATAACATTTTCATATTCCCAGAAGCCATGGGAATATGGCGGTCAGTGTTAGAAATAAAGTAAAAGTGGGTTCCAAGATGGGATGTCTCCTTATGACAGTGTAGACAAACAAATTAGCTTCGTGTTCCAGTCACTATAATATTTTCGTCTATCTTCTGCAGCCTTTTTCAAACAGTTAAAAAGAAATAAGTTATATTAAACTAATGGAAAAGCATAGTCTAGCATAACGTTTATTAGTCTTTTGTACGATTGATTACCATGAAATGATGATGTAATTTTATCCGTGTTTCAGCTGAAACATTTGTGACGAAAGAATCAAGACTGATGTATATATTTAGTTTAGTAAATAATGAACTTGTTTGTCATTCTTTTTATAAACGAAACTTCATTATTTTGTAATTTCAGTTATTTATATCAGATAGCACATCTTGGTGATGATGATGATGAACCAGAATTCAGTTCTGCGATGCCATTGGAAGAAGGAGATACATTTTTCTTTGCACCTCGACCGTTGCGTAATCTCGTATTAGTTGATGAGCTTGACTCGTTGTCACCTATATTGGCCTGTCAGGTTGCTGACTTGGGTAAGGATGTAGTTTAAAAAAATCATTTTCCGTTTGAATTGAATATAATTATAAAAGAGTAATTTAGTATATAAAATAGTAATTAAGGTAGTTTTAATCATAAGTAAGCCATTTACTTTGTTGATTGCGCCTGTACGAGTTTTTCTGTACGGTTTCAACCACTTGTTCTATGGCCTTATTCACGAGATTAAGTTACATGAAGATCACTTTATCAAGAACAACTGTTGAGGAACTATTTCAAAATAGGTAAATTGATCGCACTTCGGAGCTTCTCAAATGCTTGTCAAGTTTCTTTCTCTGCAGCCAGTTTGAATATTTACTTACAAGACAATAAGTCAGACATTTTTAGTTCATGGTTCACACTGACTTTGAAAATTAGCGAAATGCTTTAAAATATGCCACGGACCAGAAATTGCTATATTTCACAGAAGAGTCAGGGAAAATACAATCAGCTTTCATGAAAATATTTCGAGTTCCTATTAATCGAGCAGTATTAATAAGTATTAGAGCTGCTCATAGATTTAAAAAAAATACCTCAAAGAATCAAACCAAAGAGTGTTAAAACGTAAGCTTTGAAAAATGAAACTAAATCAGAAAGAGATGCTATAGCAAGTTTAGTTCGCTGGTTGTAGATAATCAGAGATAGGCCAAATTATATTTACTTGGTTTGAGTGTATTCCAAATAACAGCGAGTTGGTCTCATAAGTATTTACAATAGGAAAGAAAGCTTTCTGTATTTATAAAATATTAGAGGGAAAGAAAAGTGTTGGACAGCTATGGACCTTATATATATATATATATATATATATATATGGTGCGGAAAAAGTCCGGAACGGTCCGATATCTCGCGAAGTATAAAGATCAGCAAAACAAAAATAACACGTGTTAAATAGTTTTGAAAAAGCTATGCAATGATACCCAACGCAACCCCGTATCCCTATCCCCTTCGGAGGTACGGGGGTAACTTCAACATTTTAAATGGGAATCTCTATTTCTTATTGCACATTTGGATTTTCCAGAAAAAGTGACAGTGATTTGACCCAAAATTGAAAACGGTGTCCGCAGATGGCGCTTGATTCGACACACAAAAAAAGACTGCACCAACACGTTACGAAAATGTGAATTGTCAGTCCTGTGCTCTGTGGCCGTACGGTTAGCGTATTAGATTGCAGAGTCAGAGGTTCTCAGTTCGATCCCCGTTCAAGGCAAACGTTTCTTCTTTTATTTCCCCAAATAAATTCCATACGTTTAAACTTTAATTAGTACTTTTTTGAAGTTACATAGAATACTAATTTCGATAATTGTTTTGCAAACTAGCTTTATGAAGTAGTACTTAGTAATAGGGTTATTAGGGTTATTTAGAACAAAAATAAACCATTTTTGTCACTATTTTTATTTTCTTGCGAAATAATAAATATGGACAATTACATTATTTTTATCGAAGTTAAAATATATGAATTAATTATCTGGGTATAAAAATTCACAAAAAATATTACTCTGCGCGGGAATCGAACTCACGACCTCTGACTCCACAGTCCCGTACGCTAACCGTATGGCCACAGAGAGAAGCCACATTTTCATAATGTTTTGCCTCCTGTATTTTTTGTGTGTCAATTCAAGTGCCATCCGTGAAGGCACTGTTTTCAATTTGGGGTCAAATCACTCTCACTCTTTCTGGAGAATCCAAATGTGCAATAAAAAATGGGAGTTTCCATATAAAAGTTTAACGTTATCCCCTGAAGGGGGCGGGGATATGAGGTTGCGTTTGGTATCATTGGATAGCTTTTTCAAAATTGTTTAACACGTGTTATTTTTGATTTGCTGATCTGTATATTTCGCGAGATATTGGACCGTTCCGGGACTTTTTTCCGCACCCTTTTTATATATATACTTTTTCGTTAATGCGATATGTGCGAAACGTTAAAAATATGCGTATATGTTTCAGGAAACCTCAAACTTGGTTTCAGAGCCAGAAATTACGTTTATATTATCGCGAATTTTTGCGAAATTTGGCATCACTTGCGATAAATGCGAATGAAAACGAAAAAGTGGAATTCTTGTTAATTATTGCTAATAATAACTAAAAAGTGCATTTCCAATATTATTTAACAAAATGTTGCATTTACGAAGAAACTGCGAGTTATTTGATTCAGAGACTGTTTCACTTCATAAAGATAGACACACCAACAAGATTTTTGACTGTTTTGTGGTGAAAATGTTCATGATCTGAAATTCGGTTGGTTGCTTATTGTGAATTTCAAAGTATGATTATTAAAGTTCTCAAGAGTGAGGATAAGGTAGTTGACATTATATCATTGTTAAAGAAATTAAATGTTAACCACAGGTCATTTGCCGTCAGCTTGTTAGGTTAAATATGGTTGCCAGTCTCGAGTGTTGATGTCGAGAGATTTTTTTCAAAAAAAAAAAATATAATATGATTGTTACTGACAGGAGAACAAACTTAAAAAAAAGAATTGGTAATGTCTTGCTGCATGTCATTTAACTAAAGATGACGGTAGAGGAAGTGTTTAAATTTTTGCATTAATTTCTATATTTCAGTGAATACATTATTTAGAGTGTGCGCCTAATAAAGGTATATCCTCAGTTTTGTATTAAATGTTACCTTACTACCAAAAATATGTTGTTTACAAGTTCCATATTTTTTTAAAAAAAAGAACTTGTGCTACATTAAAAAAACAATAAATGCGACATAAATTCGAAAATTGTGATAATTAATGGTACAAAATATCAAAATTGTTGCGAAAAAATTTGGTCCCTATTAATAGGTAACGGTGTCTAACTTTCATCAGTTAGTCTACACGGTAACTCTTAAACAAAACTTAATTTATGAATTCTGTACTTTGCAATAGATACATAGAGCGATTGTATCCGTCCAGCTCATTAATGAAGCCAATCTGTTAATATACTCGTGGGTAACAGTGACTTTAGCGGTAGTTATTCGTATTTTCTACGATTGAAACAAAGGTAGAAGTAGTTACTTATCGCGCTGTTAAGGTGGCAGCAAACATTCTCCAACGGTTAATACTACCGGACGAAATTGAAACTCCAGTGCGTGATTCTTCCTAATATCCAGATATGTTATTTGTTTTTTGTTGAAGTCATTATTTTCTAGAACTGTTCTGTAGAAATCTTGACAGATCATTTTCAAGTCCATTCAGTCAGAAATTTCAGTCATTCCAAGTTCTGTTGACATTAGTTACTGTCATCAGATCATAAAGTTATTACACTAAACTCGTACGACATGTGCATTATTGACTTGTATAGCGATCAAGTTAGTTGAATCTCCTTTCTCGAAACACACACACCATTATTTACATCACCATCCTTCCTATGAAATGTTGGTAGACTTCAAAACAGAAAACATCAGTTCATTTCCATTGAAACAAGTTTTAATTTTCATTGTTATCGGTGTTATTGCCACGCAATAATATAGGCGCAACAATGAAAATTTAAATCGAGCCCTTTGTTACAAATGTAACTGCTAAGTAGAACATAATATAGTTTTATTTATTTATTTTTATTTTTGTTTATTTTATTTTTTAAGAAAAAGAACTGATGGATTAGATTTGTTTATAGAATTTTTAAGCTCCGACTAAGGAAGGATGGAAGATTTATGGGGCTGTTCTTTAGTTTAAAATCAGTTTTAGTAATACATGTAACGCTTCAAGAAACAGCGAATATTCATCAGTATAGCTTGCAATTATCCATCAGTGTATCTTACAGCTCGAATACACTTTTGAATTTTTAAATCGTGATTGAAAAATAAAATTAAAATATTAGTGGTAAACATAAAAATTAAAATAACATTATTGTTAATGAAACGAAAGAAGGCCCATAACATCTGACCTTTAAAGAAAATGTCTTGCCTCATTCCATGTTGACGACTGTTAAATGTAGTGTTTTCTGGCTGATGTTCATAATTTCAGTTCTGATAATTGTTTCAACATTTCTAGGATGATTGGCCTGTTTCTGTACACACGTCCCTTTAAGTAGCCACTCTAGAAAGATGTCAGGTTCAGACACTTCGAGGCCGCAGTCCCTTTAAAATAACTCCATTCTTCAAATTAAAAAATGAAGTTCTCATTGCCATTTGTTGTATGGCATGTTGCCCCATCCTGTTGGTAATAAATGTGAGTTCAGTATTATACAACTTTTCAATAAATTCCGTTGACGAGATTGAGATTTCTATTGACGACGAAACTCAAATTACCACTTCGCATTAACAAAGGGATGCAAATAAGTAACACAATTTTACTAGCCCAAGTAAAAAAGCTACTAGCCCACATCGTGATTTTTATAGTCTTTACTGTTTGAAATAAATAGTAATGACCTTAGAGACTCGCCCGCACCGATGAAGCACTCGCCGTGGGCGATTGGTTATTTGCATCCCTGCATTAACGCGTAAGATACACTGATGGATATTTACTGTTTTTCTTGAAGCGTTGTCTGTACTACGCGGGATAAATATAAAGTGGTAAACGGTAAACATAGACTCATCATCCTTCCGTGATCATTTGCCACCAACCGCATGAAAATTGGACTTCAGTTAGAAATTCTGTAAATAAATTAGATCCATCAATCCTAAAAAGATAATTACCCTGTGTCAGTAGGTAAGTTAATGTTAACCCCGTTTAATTTAATACATTGGCCTGTAGAATGTATTTTAAACCCGGACACTGGACGACGTCCGAGATCTGGCAGTTCTAAACTTATATAGTTTTACCTTTGGAAACTATGGGAAAATCAGTTAAAATTTGACGGGGAGTCAGAAAGTTCCCGGACTTTTGTTGTAGTTGTGGTATTTGTGATGCAGCCACAATGAATCTAGCACAGTACAGTCCTTAGGTTGACTAATAATGAACTTGATAAGTATGAACAAATCATAATAGGCAGTGTGCGAGTAATGTAGCTAAACGTAGGAGTGTGTGGTTATTAGTTTACGCAATGTCGCAGTTCGAGCAACGCGCAAACATAGAGTTAATGTGCAAATTGGAGAAATTACTTCAGAGGCGTACTTTGATAGCCTTAGAAACTGTTTACGGTGACATTGCTGTGAGGGAAATAGCACCGGCACACGTTGTCATCGTAGAAGATATCAAAGGAAACACGATAACTGATTTTCGGAAGATAATAAAGAAGGACTTCCGTCAGTGTTTCCAGGAATGACTGGAGCGTAGAGTGGGAGTCGGTGTTTCCGAAGGTGCTTGCGTTGAAGGTTATGAAGTAAATGTGCCTATATTGTGGTAATAAAGAGCTACAACGAAATTTCGGGAATTTTTTTTGACTAATCCTTGTGTATTTTAGGGATAGTTCTGTGCGTCTGTTGTTGGATTTTTATAACCTAACGAAGTTAAGGGGCAAGAATAGCATATAAAACTTCTTCTTCTTATAGAATAGTCCATATTTGGTTTTAATTCACATAAAAATGCGGAATAGAGTTGATGTGATGATTTTGATTATTTTAGCACATGTTAGACTGCTGAATTACTGTTGTAACTGTTGAAATATTTACACTGATCAGCTCTGTTCTATTAAAATTTGTAATCAAAGTTATGAACAGTTATTAATATATATATATATATATATATATATATATATATATATATATATAATTCCAAGTTATAAATTCAATATAAAGAACTAAAATTGTGAAAAAATGTTGGCTATCAAAACTATGTTAATTTTTATTGTTTTAACTGTACGGAGAACAGTTCATACATTCTGAACATTATATTCTTCCTCTGGGGATGAAAAATTCGGTGGTGTTGATTTGAATGGGAGAAACTTCTGCTGTTCAGTTTGTTTTCTCAAATATAATTCAGTTTAATATATATGTCTAATAATAGTTTCAAGATAAGCATATTATTTATTTAACATATATAAGTTAATTGTAAAATATTTACTTTTCTGATTAGCAAATGAGGATACGCCACAGTTATATATGCTGTGTGGGAGAGGTCCAAGGTCTTCAATACGAGTTTTGAGACATGGTTTAGAAGTTTCAGAAATGGCCGTTTCGGAGCTGCCAGGCAATCCTAATGCAGTATGGACTGTTAAACGCCGAAGTGACGGTATGGATTTAGCATTTCACACTTGCATATATTTTAAATAGTATGTGTGTTTACAAAGTTAGATGTCTAACAGCAATTGAGAAATTGTTGCCGTTAAACAAACGTGAAAATATAGTAAAGCGCAAAAGCACAAGTGGAATAGAGTAAACTCTTATTTGTAAAAATGTTTGCATAAAGATTTTGTTCATAAAAACATTTAACGGAACACCTAAATGGGCTTGCAAGAAAAGTAAGTTGTTTTATGTAGAACAATACGTTACATTCTTGAAAATCGTAGTTTGGTAGTGCGCCAAGGATGTATAAAATGCAACATGACATACCGTAGTACTCTCTAAGGAATTTGTTCTGTATGTGTATTTTCCTTAAAATAGAAGATATGTCTTATAATCATGAAAGTGCAAGAAAAGAAAGCATGTTTATTTCTTATGATGGAAGTTAATATTTGGTTTAAATTCGCTTAAAAATGTGGAAAATAGAGCTGATATGATGATACTGATTATTTCAGCACATGTTAGACTGCTGAATTCTACAAGTGTTGAAGAAAACCACTGATCAGCTCTACTAAATATTTCAGTCAAAGCTGTACACATACACTTACGTACATAAGAAAAAGTCGTAAACTCAATGTACAGAAGTGTAAAGTTGTGTTCACTAGCTGTTGGCCATCAGAATTGTGTTCATTTTAGGAATAGTTAAGGGTTCCAAGGATATATTCCGTCGCCTCTAATCTCTCTACTTAAAAAAAAAAAAAAAAAAAAAAAAGTGGTAGAAATTATTACCGCTTCGATTTCAGAATCAAATATATCACGCTGTACTAACAAAACTCCACGTGGTGTAAACCTAATACTGGTACTTGGTTTGGCGTTTCTCTTTTTATTTGTTAATCTTGTTTCAAAACTTAAAAATTTGCTGAGGGCGTGGAACATTTGGAAAGTTACCTGCCGATAATGGCAGAATATTTACACGATGATACGCTGTTCGCAGAGAATTTCTCATGCAGACTAAGTATACAAATTAACGTCACTTCGAGACCTTTAAAGAAGTTATACCTTTTAAGCCACATTCCTTCATCTACAATCTGGTAAGTCTTCCCAGCAATAGGCAAGAAATAACAAGATAATCTAACTTGGCTGACATTTTATTGGTTTTTGTAAAACCATTTGGATAAGTTTATAACCTAATGAAGTTAATATACGCACAGTGTACTGTTAATGCAATGTATTACCGTAACCCATTATGACAAAATTTTGTCTATCTATGATTAGTACATCCTGTGATGAAGGTTTAGATGGGTAGTACAGTTCGTCTTTTCGTAATTATATGTGTATTTGAGTTTGCATAATTATATTATTATTGTGTTTAACGGATTCGCGCGTGTGATAGTGGTCATACATCAGTAGATATTGGTTATTTATTATTATTGATAACGTAGTCGTGGCCATTTCATATTTTGTAGGGCTCTAGCCGCCAATGATCAACGCATCGATTTCCAAAGTTATCATTTTAAATATTTGCCATTCGTTCCGTTTCATTTTACAAGTAGTTGTACAATATTTTGCCCACTGTATTATGTTGAATACAGACACTTTGCTCTGTTGCTGTTGAATGAAAACTAAACCTACATGGTCGATTATGAAAATGCAAAGAGTAGCCATTGAAGGCTATCAGTTAAATTTAATGAAAATAATCCTATACGTATATTAAAAACATAGACTAGTTTAAGTTTTCAGTCAAATAAAACTCATTTCTTCAGTAATAATCAGCAAATGAATGTTAATAGTAATAAGGAGGCAAGGAATATTATAATACAAACTGGTGGATTGATAAGAGTCAATCAAACACCAGTTCGTTTTACTTTCAGGACCCGAAGATAGTAGGTGATTGAAGATGTGAGGCATGTGAAAAGCTGAAAAACAGGTGAGATAAGAATCAGGATCCCTTACCTGAAGACTGTTGGTTAAGTTAAGGTGGTTGTGGGTAGGGAAATAAGGGTGGGTTGTGCTAAATAGAATTATTAAATGCGATATAAGTTATAACGTCCGTAAATTCATTGTACACGGACGGACAGTTTTATTAGAACGCTCCATCGGTAGCATTTCGTCTGTGCTGGAAAATACTTTGTAGCAACTGAAAAGATAGAATACTATCATTAGGATTTTTTTTAAAAAAGTACAGTAAATATTCTTGAGAAATTATACTTAAGTGTCTAGCGTCTTTACGAACGGTAGAAGCGGGAGAATTTCAAGTGCTAGTTTATTTTGATTGAATTACTGAATAGTGTGCGCCTAAATTCACATTATCATTTGAACATTACAGAAGCTTGTTCAAGATTAATCATCGAATTGGAATGCCTGAACAAAGCAGTTTTATCGAGAAAAAAAATAAACTTTGAAATCTTGTCCGTAGTATTACTGTAAATTATTATTTAGTTCGACATTTGTAGGTATGTTGTTGATGGTCGTTTGTTGAGTATATCACTGAATTGGTTATAATCGTACAGTGAACGAGAGCGGCTGGATTTAGAAATCTTCATTTAAGGTATTTGAGTTGAGATAATTGAGTTCAATTTAATATTATACTTAAGTTTGAAGTTTATTCTTTGAAAATCTGTAAAAAGAGACTAAAGCAAATTTAATACAATGGATTATATATACTGTTCAATAGATGATGAATATCTTACAATATGAACGGTCTTTTATTACCAAGTAAAAATTTTATTAATTTGTGTGCGTTGACACCTTTGTCGATGACATCTGAACGTGACTGAACTGGAGATGTGAAGGTTCCTTCTTTCCTTTGTGAAAAAAGAGTAAAGAATCTGCCTTCTCAAAACCGTAATGAACTTGGTTTCTTGCGGAAAGTACGGTGCACAGTTTACAGGCTAACGCACTGATCTTAATTTGTTGTTCCTGTGGCTAAATATTGGAATGAATTTCCAGTTAGGTCCTGTAACTTGCCAAAAACTGAATTATAGTTATCTGGAAGTTCACTCCAATTTTTACTCGCAGGAAGAAAAACAAATTAAAATCAGTGATAAGCGTGTAAACTGTTCATCATATCTTTTCGAAACAGTCGAGTTTGTTAGTTTTGAGAAGTATTGTTATTTACTTTGTTTCAGAAGAATTCCACAGGAAGACGGAAATCTTCACATGTGTTCCCAGTTTAACAACGTTCAAATGTCATCGACAAAAGTGTCGGTGCGCACTGACATCGTATGATTAATAAAATACCTCTTAAAGTACCTATACCTCCTAAAATACCTTTTAAAGAACTCTTAAAATTTCCTACTAATATGTTCATGATCGTATATGAATATTAAAGAATTTTTCATTTAGGGAGTATGACACGATATCTCTTAAGGAAAGTTGGGAGTAATTTTGGTTCTGTACCTGTTACTTTTGTTAGAGTATTAGCTCTTGTATAATTTAAGTGTGTTTAGCTAATAAAGTGTGATATTTAAGCTACAACTAAAATAATAATAAATAAAAAAAGTTGACATGGTGTATTTGAGGACACATCTGAATATTGCTTTGATTACATATATATTCTGAAAATTTCTAATTTGATTTCATCTTATCTATTAACGGTAGAATTAAAGTTGAATTGTTTAATTCTGTTGGAACTTACTTCAGAATAGAGCATTATGGAAATTTATATCCATGAAGGTTTAGTATAGGCACCTATACTAACTCGAACTAAAAGTTTGATTCTGTTACCTCCCGAAAAAGTTCTGTCGGATATAGACTTTACACACAAAAAAAAGGTGATAAGGTGAAATAAGATTTAAAACGTTGTTTTTATATTCTTTAACATATTCATATCCAAGTATATATAAGCTACCTGTATGCTCGCGTCGTTCCCAAGTCTTAATTCAGAACCTGGATGAAAGGAGAGGAAGTCTTATTTCATATGTATGTATCCTCTGCTGTTATATAAGCTCGAATACCCAACACGTAATGGGGTTGCATATATGTAAGAAGTTTTTAGAAACTGCTAAAAACTTTTTATATATTAGAACACCCCGCAAATTTTTCCAAGCCGAAAATTAAAAAAAAAAAAACCTGCTTCGTACGCGCTTAGAGCAAAATTTGGTGGCTCTAGGTGACCTCTTTCTGTACAAAAGTAATGACACTATATATATATATATATATATATATATAATATTACTTTATCTATTGAGAGTTTGATTTTTTTCCGACTATAGTTTTCAAGATGATGGTTTAGGAGAAAAGTAGAACTTAGCTGCATTGCCTTCTGTGGCTACAGTATTATTTTTAATG
The DNA here is from genome assembly GCF_964235325.1 of Thermobia domestica. NCBI lineage: Eukaryota > Metazoa > Arthropoda > Insecta > Zygentoma > Lepismatidae > Thermobia > Thermobia domestica. Next base: position 65,034,359 of record NC_137471.1, on the reverse strand, counting down.
TGTAAAAGACAGTGGAAGTTTTCAATTTTCTCTTCTTGAAATGTCTTAAATGTATTGCAGTATAATAATCCTGATTAAAAGTCTTGTCTAAAAAAAATAATTCTCTGCAAATAAGTAGAGTAAAATATATTTTTTAAAGTGTGTGTGAGTTACCAGGAACTTCTGTCTGTCGCAGTATGTGTGTCCATTCTTCCAAGAGACAAAACTACTGACGGATAATCACTTTGGGTCAAGAAACTAGTTCCATTGATGGGGATGGTATTTGAAACGGAATGTTGTAGAAATCAGCTACTTTTGGTTTTACGTTTATCACTATAGAGCAAGAAGCTGTTTTCTGCAATCGAGTAAGTGTCCCAAGAATAAATTTCACATCTGTTCTTAAGTTTCTACTAGAGCCTTTCCATCTCAACTATTCCCCGTCTGGCGCTGCTGTCGATATGTGATTTCCCGTGCCTCCCTCGAAAGAGAAGGGACAAGTTTTGCGATCGAGATCTTTCAATTGTTAGATGCGGAAGCATTGCCAGAATGAATTATTTCACGGACTTCACTGTCCTCTGTCTTGTTAGCCATTCTAAGTAGCCTACGATCTTCACTCGTCAAGACCAAACGATTGATTGACAAATTGGCAACACAGCGGAGGTCATTCACTTCGTTTCCGTAAGCAAAGGGAGGGTTTCCTCCGTCAGAGGGCGGCAGGGGTGGAGCCGAAGTATAGTTTGCATAGTTTCCGAGGGCATAGATGGAATAGACAGGCTGTAACACACAGAGTGATGGAAATCCACTACAACTTCCGGTTTCAATCTTAATCTACATCGAGTGAAAACGATAAGAGAGCGAATTTTTCTTAAGCGTTCTAATAAGTGCAATCTTTCTTAACTCTATTCAAATCGGAAGTGGCAGAAATCAACTACTTCCGATTTTAATATTGACCACTGTGGATAAAAACACAACAAATATCGATATCTGCATTCAATTAATCGTCCCTATAATATAGAGGTTGTTCAGTCTTACGTTTGGCCGATTTCGTTCCTTCCCCCTCCCGGGCAGAATAGATTCACCCGACCTGGCTCGTGCCATCCTGCAGTGTTGTGCAGTGACTTCCTGGGATGGAGTTGTTTTTCCGCGTGGACGACAATAACGCACAAAAGAGGACCATTGTTGTGAGTGTTGTTAAATTTGTTTCCAAGTGTGTGTATTTCCGCTGTGTGACCAAAGTGCCGCCCAAACTAAGCCGTTTTGGCAAGGCTATGTTGCGGCTCTTTATGACGCCCACTTTAGTGTTTCTGTCATTAGAAAACAGTGCAAGAAGAATGGTTGCAACATCAGTTTAACTGGAATAAAAAGTACAAGGGCAACGAAGCTCCACTATTTGGATCACCAACGAAGTTGCCTAGGAAGCGGGAATGCACCAAGGCCACCTCCACCATGCAGAGAAAACTTCGCAAATTGGCAATGCAAGAAAATCCGCCAACACAAGGTGTATGGCTGATCGTCTTGACGTGTCTTTGGGGACTGAGAGCCGGACGTTACACCATCAATTCAAGTTGGAAAAAGTCATGAAACCTCGCGGCCATCTTCTCATGGATGCCCACCAAAAGGAACGAAAGTAACGCCCGGAAGCTATACGAACGGCATCTGGCAAAACAAAGGTGGATGTACGTCGTAACGCTCGATGAAGCATGGATTTACCTTTCAGATTGCGGGAAACCGAGAACCATCATGTACCGAGAGAAAGGCGCCAAGAACTTCAGAAGGTATGTCCGTGTCTGTAAAGAATCCTTCCCAAAAGGGTTCATGGTCGTTACTGGCTACTGTTACCGAAGTAAACTGAAGATTCGTAGGGTGGCGAAGAACTGCAAAATAAATTCGATTTTCATGCGGCCGATCTACGAGCATGAGATTCCAACAATGTACGGAAATGACGCCAATCTGGTGCGCATTCACATGGACAAGGCCTCATCACATATCTCACGATCGTCCCTCGCATTCTACAGAGAGATGGAGGAAGCAAGTGGTATACAGGTGATACCTTTCAATGAGGTACCTGTTAAATCTCCAGATGCAGTCCTATGGACTATTATGGATTTGGATTGCTGAAACGGGCTTTGGGGAAACGGCGTGTGACAACTGTGGAAGGACTTTGGAAAGCTGTGGAAAGGAAATGGGACAAGATTTCCCTCCCAGTTCTTCAGAGAAACCTATTACAGTGGAAATTACGCTGTCGGGCTATTGTTAGAAACCAAGGGAAACACATCGAGCACTTACGGACCTGGCGCCATGGATTCTTCTAAATGTTTAGGTAAGTCGAAATTGGCCAAATGTAGACTGAACAACCTCTGTATATTCCATCCCCACTCTTAATCCCTCTACTTAAATCAGAAGTGGTTTAGATGTTGAGATATCACGCCTTACAAACCAATCTTTTACATGGTGTACACGTGACACTAGTACGTGTTTATTAGATATACCGAAAAGGCTTTCTGGGTGTATTTCTGAACTACTGGTCTTGTAATACTAGAGTAAAATCTTTCAACGTAAAATATTGTACAATTGTATATACAATGAAATCGTGAAAAATTAGAGATGTCCACATTAGTATTTAGAAGTGACTTGAATTTCTTCATCCTGATTCTTTACAATTTCTAAAAAACTTATTACATGACTTGTTGCTTTGAGAAATAGACCTGGAAGATCAGATAGCGCCCATCAGACAGTAACCTCTTCCAACACTGGGTTGACTTATGAATCCTATGGTTGTAGAACTCGGCTGTCCAGGAACCACTAAGCCCAGTTTGTGGATCGATGTATCGAGAGTTTGGAGAAGTCATAACCGCAGGTGATTCTCTTAGAATATATGAAATTATGATTGTGCAATGACCGGTTAATATGGGGGACGCGTTAGCGCTTCTCAACTAAGTTGAGTAACGCGAACGACCTTACCAATATGAGAAGTATGATTGACCTGAAATAAAGTAACTCTCGTACAGATCACTGACTCGACTCCACTTCTCCATGCTGCTTTTCCAACTGCTGTGATATATAATTGTATAGTTCGTTTGACCAGATGGCAGCAATTCGCAAAATATGTTAACCCGTACTGTCCACCAAATACAAGAGCATAACTCATCGTTAACCATGTCGGTCCCGGAGTTGCACACAGGGAATATAAAATATGACATTGCTTTACAACTTTAAAATCAGACTGGCAACATTGAAAGCTGTTTACAGGGGATGATCATAGATGGATCATCCCTTATAAACAGTTTTCAATGTTGCTAGTCCTATTTTAAAGTTGTAAAGCAATAATAGTGTCGTCTCATTTTATGTCCCCTGTGGGGGACGCCGGGACCGACATGATTAATATGGTAGTTTTGGTTGTTTAAAATTAGATGTTATGTTGTAATGCTGTCTCATGACTGCATCGTTGAATATCGTAGAAAATGCGCCTTTCATCACATATATTGTTTCCAGAAGCTGGTTCTGGAGAGTGCACTTTATTACTAGGGTAAAGCCTGGCTCTATACCAAGCCAAGTGAATTTGTAGTGGATATCTTGTCCGTGAGGTTTTTGAGAGGTCTCTTTTCCTCCCACAGCATTCTAGGAATTCTTTCATTATCGTTCACATCGTACGTCTTCCTTACTCTAAAGGGCATAAACGTGCGACGTAAAATTAGAAATGTCATTTTCTTTCTCGGTAGGGAGTTACCTTTACCAGTAGCGGAAGACTCTTTTGAGAAATAGTAGTGATCTCAACTCTTGGTCGATAGTATCAGACAGGGAGGAGAAAGTTTTATCCACGTATCGGACGTATTCTTATTATCCATTCTATCAATAGACTCTGCCTAGGGCATTGAGTATCTACATGTGAAACTCAAGAAGGCATGGAAATGACTTCTGTAATAGGTGTTGGTGGGGTTGTAAGTGTACGATACCCACTGTAGTATTTCATAAGCTCAACCCACGTGAGGCGCTTGGTTTGCCATCGTCTCAAGCGTCTCTTTCAACTATTCCCATATATGGTCTCACTGACGTACCCATGTAACAACTGTAATCACAACCAAAGGCTGTTAACAAGTTGCCTTTTTTCCACCTCGAAGGAGATGTAGAGAGCGTATGCAGCGCCACCATTTGGATATCTGACAGAACTTTTTGATGTACCCATTAAGTGTTCGGTATTAATGTGTGTGTGTATAGTGTTAATGTATATTATAGATGTATGAATAGGGGAAAATTGTAATAAATACTATTATAGGTTTCACGAAACCATTGAAAGAAACTTTAAGACCGTGAAAAGTTGTTAAATTTTCGATTCGATTTGTTCTTTCAGAGGAATATGATGCATATATCATTGTATCTTTCGTGAATGCTACCCTCGTACTGTCTATTGGTGAAACTGTAGAGGAAGTAACAGATTCCGGCTTTTTGGGAACAACGCCAACTTTATCCTGTTCAGCTTTAGGTGAAGATGCGTTAGTACAGGTAATTTTTTGTTCTTTGTGAAAAAGCACTAAGGTATAAATGAAAATAGTTTTTGAATCTCCCAAAATTCAAGCAATTGATTTGAAGAACACTTTGTTTCTGCTTGTAGTTTCGCTTCAGAATTTGTTATTAGGGCGATTAAGTAAAATGTTAGAGATCACATTTTAAGCAAATTCTATAATAAAATTTGCACACATAAGTATTGTGTAATTTTCGTGTATTTTCTAGACAAGATTTTAGTTGATTATCAACAGCGTCAGAGAAGATCAGTGTAACTTTCATCTGAGTAGTCTCTTAAAAGATAAAATCAAAACAGAAAAACACTCCATCTTCTATAGTTAATGAAGTATTCCCAAAAACATCCTGATCAGTAGCGAGTCGCTTCTTCTTACGTCGCTGTGCATACTAATCGAACGGTTTTTGATATGATCATCTAAATTTTGTGCAGGTGCACAGCAAATTTTTTTTTTTTTTTTATGTACTTACTTGCTGAAATCTCAGTTCTTCATACGAGGAGAGTAGATTTACGAAAAATAACTGAACCCCTTTCCCTTTTGGGATACGCATTTTAATGGAAGTTGAAACTCGTAAGATTTTCCTATTGCATTAATTTTAACCTCCTTCCCCCTTAGGATACGCCTTTTAATCAGTGACAATTAAACCTGGCTCCAGGTAGGTACTGCACTCCAAAATTCATTTCAAACTTCTAAGTCGGTGTCCAGTGGTGCAATTACAAACACGTTACTTTCAATGTGGGAAAAACTACGGATAATGTTCTCCCCTCAAAACGGTTTTTCAAAAGCATTGGGAATATCTTCCCGCTAAATTTTTAATGAGAAGTTGATATATCAAGTTTAATCTTCCTAACTTTGATGGGCTTGAGATACTAAATTTTTCGCATCAATTTTGACTGCCCATATCCCCCTTAAAATAATCAAAGCAACGTGATAAAAAACTTGGTTGAGATAGGTGTAAACTATTCAAATATTCATTTCAAACGATTCAGCCGTTTTCTCGTGATACGATTCCACACTAAACGCTTTTATATTTATATATTAGATGATGTAAGTTTCTTGTTTGATTTAATAAAACTGACTAGGTGGAAGTTGAAGCATTATCAACAAAAAGAATTGTGAAGAAAATACGAAAAAATACACCACATTTAGAAGTAGTGCCAGCAAAAGGAGGGTTTGGAGATGAAGATTTCTGGGAAAAATGATAATTAGTTGGAAATGTCATGCAAATAAAGGTGCCACTGATATGCCATGATTAGTGAGCAAATTATTTTATAAAAGATAACTCAAGAGGGCTAACGCCAAATCATCCAATGCCGTTGTATGCTCACAGTCTGGAATTGATGAGATACCAGATCATTGCAAGCAAATTCAAATATTTTCTCTCTGGTGTGGAAAGAAATTGTGAGCAATATTTACTCATTATGAAACCATCGGAGATAATTGTAATCAATAATTTTATTGGAAGATCGTGATATGAAGAGGTAAAATTTGCACTTTTCCCCTCAGGTCCATATACTTTTACACTTATATTGATGTGAGGAATCACCTTTTATAGTTTGTGGGTATACTTCATTAACACCCTGTCCCTGGAAGGAGGGAATGGCAATACTTTGCGAAATGATGTGTGTGATCTAAGCAAAAAAGTTAAAATGAACACGGTCTTATTCTCAACGGTTTGAGAGCTACAAGTTGTGAACCATTTTATTCTTTGCTTATTGCTCTTCCTGTAGTTATTCTAGTGTGTTGTCATTCAATTTGCTTAAATCTTAATTTTCTCAAATTTCCTTTCAAAGACATCACTACCACGCATTGCATGCCGTTGGAAAGGCAATGCCAGCTTTCAAATGCCCTGTGGAATAACAGCGGAGTGAGCAATAAGCAGCGTAAGGTCAAAAATGGTTCATAGCCTGTAGTTCCCAAGTCGTTGAGAATAGGACATATGAAGTTTTTGCTTAGAATCACACATACTATCATATATATTATGTATAAGGTGTCCCGCGTGAAAATGGCAGTACTTTGGGAATTGATAGTATGTGTGATTCTAAGCAAAAAAGTTTCGGACGGATGTGTGTGTTCCATCATATCTCTGGAACGCCTGCACCAATTTTAACCAAAGTTGGTACACACATTTCTTTCGGTCTGGAAAAGAGTACTGTCAGTATAAGATCCCCTAGTACACCTAGGGAGAGTGGGAAGCGAAGATACATACATACACACACACACACAATATATATATATATATATATAGTAATTGAAAATAGCCGATATTAATATCGAATCCATAGTTTTTGGGATTCACAGCTTGACATTTTAGATGCCATTTAAGTTCAAGTTTAACTGCCATTAGTACTCGGGGGGGGGGGGGGGGGGGTGAAATTGTGATGCGTAAAAATAATTGAGAATGACCGATATTAGTATCGAATCCAAAGTTATTGGAGTCTAAGTTGATTGGCGGTAGTTCCGCATACTTTCAAGTTTTTCAGCCTCCAATAGAGGTAAGACCCCCTAGCACACCTAAGGAGAGTGGGAGGGGATAACATAAAATGATCGAGAACGACCAATATTTGTGTAGAGTGTATAGTTTTCGGGCTCGCTGAATTGAATAGCGACATATCTGATGCCGTTTAAATCAAGTTTAGTACCTCTGAAGGGGAGGGGGGATGGTGAAATGAAACAAATAAGCAAAAACGACTGATTTAATATTTAAAAAAAATAGTTTCTGATGTCCCTAAGTTGATTGGCGACACTCCCTATACCATTTCAATAAACGTTTAATCCAGGGTGGATTGATTTAAATCAGTCTGATTTAAATCAAGATTTAAATCACTTGATTTTTTTAATAAAAATCGTTGATTTAAATCGAATTCCGAAATAAATTAATTTAAAGTGAAAATAAGTAAAATCTAGTTTCTGTTCTGTTATTTCGATTATGGAAGTTAATAATCATAATACAATGAGACTGAAATGTAGAGTATAGTATGGAAACAAGTGTCATGCAGAGGATGATTAGGGAAAATCCCGTTTTGAACAGGTAACGGAGTAATCCTGCTTCCTCCTTTTCGTATCATTGGGTTTGGGTTTTAAAATCGTTAACTATTCCAACGGGAAAATCACCATCGACATTTAAGACGAAAATTCTTTTTTGTGCGTGTCTGTTTGTTTGTTCCCAGATAGTAGGGTGTATTTAGAGGGGTCCTATCCCCTCTTTTTTTTTTCTTTCTAATTTTATAACTTTAGGCGAAATTTATGTATTTCATACCGCAAGCTAGTAATAGTTTTTAAAAATAAGCCCCTGCCAAATATCAGTAACTTTTGTGAAAAAAGTGCCATTTTGATAATCGTTGCTTTACTTTTTCCTTAATGCTTAACCTTTTAAATTATGTCACCTATTTTTAGGTGATAGGGTAGATTTCATTATTCGATTAAAAAAGTACCAATAAGGCTTTTTACTTCGTTTTCTTCATGACTGGAGGCATTTTAGAACACGTTACATATGCTTTCACGCTTTTCTGCGTTGAGGTATGACGTCATAAATTTAAAAAGATATTTTTTTGTTATGCTATTATTATTATTTTTTGGCGGGTTACATTTTGCATTCAGGAGACTGAAATTTTGCACACTCGTTTACTGCACCCTTTAATAATTTTCAATGTTTTTAGATCTCTGTGTGGAAACAGCGGGGTCCAGAGGGGCAAAAATGTTTTAAAAAAGGATATTTTTTAACAAAAATAGCTTTTTTCGTGATTTTCCCGCCTCAGATGGAGACATATGAATGGTACCGTTTGAAAGGCTATTTTTGTTAAAATAAATGATGTACGTACTATGCTCCTAGGATAAATAGGGATGTCTCAGGAAACTGTTACCTGAGATCCTCTTTTATACGGGAATCTGGGGTATTTGGGGAATATTATTTTTCGCACCTACAAGATTGAAATTTTGCACATTTACTCAGTGCACCCCCTCAGTATTTTTCAGGTTTGTTTCAGATCTCTGCCTTAAAACAGGGGGAGGGGTCCACAGAGGTAAAAATTTAAAATATATATATATATTTAACAGAAAATGCCTTTTTTCGTGATTTACCCGCCCAAATACATGATGGAGACATTTGAAGGGTACGGTTTTTAAATTTGTTTTATTCTGAAAAGAATGATGTACAAATCATGATCCTAGAATAAATAGGGATGTTTGAGGAAATTTTTATATTCTATCCGGGTCATCTGGGGCATTGTAGGAATATTCTTAGCTCATTGTCAAATAGTTTTCTCACCCTTACTACTCAAGGTAGAAGCTTGAAATTTGTTACACACATTTAGTACACCCCTTAGTATTTTCCAGTTGATTTTGAGATCTGTGTGTTAACACAGGGGAATACAGACGGGATCCAAATTAAAAAAAAAAAAAAAAAAAAAAAAAGTAAAAAAAAAACGCCGATTACTCTAAAAATTTCCCGCTTCAGGGATATGATAGGGAAATGTGAATGTTACCATTTCAAAAGCTATTCTATTCTAAAGAGAGTGATGTATGTACCATGATCTTAGGATAAATAAGGATGATGCTGTAGCTGCTTGACGGAAAGTCTATAATTTACTTTTAAAAAGAGCCATAATTTAAAAGGGTTAAGAAACATTGTTTGGGATTGATATAGGTTAACGATTCGGGATAATTCAAAATTCAACCCCAATATTTTCACTTAAATGGCATAATTAGCATTTAATACTAATTCCTAATGCTTTTTCTTCAGTTCGCGACTTGTATTATACGAGGAGAAAGATTTGATTTAAATCAAAAAAATCGATTTAAATCAAAAAAATCAACAAAAATGATTTTTTTAAAAAAAAATCATGATTTTTTTCCACCCTGGTTTAATCCCATTAGCACCCCTAGAGTAGTGGGATGGGATTGACATGTAAAAATAATGGAAAACGACCGATGTTAGTGTCGAATCCATTGTTCTCGATGTCTCGGAGATAATTAATTGCACTCTCGATAGCGTTAAAGTCCAAGTTCAGCCCCCATCGGCATGGATGTGAGAAGGGGTGAAAATAAAGTGTCTCAAATGACTGACAAACTAATCTCGAATGGCTTAGTTATGGTTTCGTCAAGCTGTTAGTTTACAATCACGATGATATTTAATCCCAAGTTTAGGCATAAATAAGCATGTCAACTGGATTGGGAATGTACAAGCAATGCCATATACATTTGAATGTATGTGTATAAATGTATATTCCGGCGTAACTCCGAAACGTCTGGAAGAATTTTAACAAACTTCGTAAATACGACTTTTTTTTAAGGGGGGGGGGGGGCGGTAGGAGTTGGAAGAAGTAACATAAAAAATAATGCAAAACGACTAATATTAGTGTGCAGTCCATAGTTTTTGGAGTCGCTGAAATGAATCGTGACGCTCCCAATTCTACTTATGTCCAAGTTAATCTCCATCAGCAAAAGGTGGGTGAGGGGGTTGAAAAATGACTGAGATCTTTGTCGAATTTGTTTAATCGGGGTCGAAAAAGCGTTTGACCCGTTTGAAATAACTTTTGGAAGATAGTACCCACTTCAAGCTTTTTTTATAAATCGTATCAATTCGATTAAAGGCGTATTGTATTCGATAAGGTGTTTTATTATTATTTATATTAAAAATTAGAATATCTTCTGTATTTTTATCGTTTATACAATCGACATATTCGTGCATGTATTCTGCAATTCAAAAATCTTGCTAACCATGTAATGTCTATAAAAACTTTAAATGATCTGTTTTAATTACTTTTTTATAAAATATATATATATATATATATATATATATATATATATATATATATATATATATATATATATATATATATATATATATATATATATATATATATATATATATATATATATATATATATATATATATATATATATATATTCGAGCCTTCATTGCCAATATCCAGTGCTATAGTCTTAAAAATATTCCGAGTACACTCATCAAATCAACATGAACAGATACAAAGCTGACATAATCTATCCATTTTTTTTTCTCCTGTTTTAATCACAGAAGTCTTTGAATAATCGATATTCTTGAACAGTGGCTAAGAATATAATAGAAAGAAAAGTGATATAGTTACTTTATCACTGGAGTCATGACCCGATTAAATAAATAAATAAATATGAACGAAACAGCAGTACTAAGCTCCTTGAAGTAGAAAGTATACTCTCGACTACAACTCTGCCGGTATTCTTGTAAGATGTATTGCAAATATATTTTGTGAAATTATTAGATAAATATTTTGGTAACCTTTTTAACTTAAATACCAAGATAGAATAGTTGCTGTCTTCTTGCCTACTACAGTATTGAAACTACTGTTTTTTTGATTGGAATAATATTATGTCCACTTGTGTTCGGGTTGATATGATGATGTTTATAATCAGCGCACATGTTAGATTCTGAATTTTCATGATTGTTACTATTAATCTGATCAACCCGTAGTTTTTAAGCTTGTAATTTCATAGATGCAGCCAACTGTAACTTACAAGGATGCAACGAAGTAAAATGTGTATTTCTGTTTTCAGGTATATCCGGATGGCATTCGTCACATTCGAGCGGATAAAAGAGTAAATGAATGGAAAGCACCTGGCAAGAAAACAATTGTCAAGTGTGCTGTCAACCAAAGACAAGTGGTTATCGCTCTTACTGGTGGAGAATTGGTGTATTTCGAAATGGATCCGGTAAGTTAAATGTATATTGTATTAATGTCTCTCCCGAGAGAAAATACGAAAATACGCAGTATTTATGTCAAGAAATCTTTGCAACAATTTATCTGCAAAAACAACTATATCAAGAGGTCAGTTTCCCATTTTAAACCCTCGCACCTAAGGAGTAAAATGTTTGCATGAAGTTACTCGATTTTCATGGAGAGTGACTTCATCTGTTGAGAAAGTTTACAGTATGTGACTGAAACCACTCAGGAATACTTAAAAACCAATAAATTAATAATCCAAATTTTCAGATGGAAATGCATTCCCCTCGTATCTTTGACAGTTGCAACACTAATGATTTTTTAACCTTCAAGAAAATGCCATGAATGGAATAATATGTACGAAGATGATATGCTAATCGCTGTAACACGTGTCGAAAATACCGAGCTGTGCTCTCGGCCAATGCGCGGTATTCAACAACACCAAAATCAGTGTACTTGTTTTCACAAGTATGTTAGAAACATTGAAAACAAATAGTATGAAAGCATTTGTTATTGTCCGCAAATGCACTTGCGCAGCACACGACAGTCAATATATTTCGTCGAATTACTGGATGGGCTACAGTAGGGCACGTTTGGATTATAGTCTACTGTACGTAGCAATGTACAGTGATTCTAAAAGACTTGTGCAGTTTCACTGTATCACACTTTCATAATCAATCCCTCAATGATAAGGAAAAGTGCTTTGTGGGCATATATCGATGCGAAATAATTTCTATCATATACAAATAAGCACATCCGTTTCAGTCTGGCCAGTGGACTACAATTCGTCGTTGAAGGTCCGGCACATCTTACAACAGCGATAACAAATGTATGATGATCTTTACATACCGTGTAAAGAACCATCTGTGCATCAGTCACAAAACTTCATTTCATAGAACCTTCTTCAACAACGTCGTCGTCTTTGTTTTCCTGCTAGGAGGCTCTTTTGTAATTTCCAATACGAAATAAAACTTTTGACAATTTCTCTTTTCATTCAGTACATAACGTTGCTTTATTTCATTCCATTTTACATATGAATTGCAAAAGTTTCAGCTATTTTCAGTGTAATCAGTGCTGTTTAAGCGTTATCTATTGTTAAGGAATCTGGCAGCCAAATCTGCGACATCATGAGGAGGGAACTTATTCTCAGTACTGTGTTGGAAAGAGTGAAACCAAATATGACAGCATTTGTTAATTATGTAGAGAAGTCGTAATTTTATATTTTGTTTTTAAGTACTAGCCCAAAAAATTGTACGGTGATGTTAAATAGGATGGCTTATTTAGAAACTTTGTATTCTTGTGTCTTACTAGTGTTACAGAAGACAAATATTTCTGCTTCGAAATATTCTTGGCAGCGTACACATTGAAGAGTGGTAGTATAGAATGATACCATAATACTTTTGTGTTGAAATGTCTAGCTTCCTTATTGTGCTATGTTCGCGATATACGTATATATCTAATATAAATAAAATAGAGTTTGTGTGTGCGGCCTGGGGACCAGACGAGTGGACCCAGAGTTACCAAATTTGGATCACGGGTACCTTGGTCCAGGCTTCAGACCAAGACGAAGCTTTTATTATTATTATTATTTCGAACCAGGGGGTCTTGGGGAAGGAACGTTTACCGGGACCGGCCTGGGGACTAGACAAGTTGACCGAGAGTTACGAAATTTTGGTCACGGATACCTTGGTCCAGACCCTAGACCAAGGCGACGCGTTTCTTTTTCTTCAAGATTCGAACCAGGGGGATCTCAGGGGGACGTTTACCTGGACATGTAAAAGTAGTAGAAAATAACCGATATTAGTATCGAATTCATAGTTTTCGTGGTCGCTGAGATCAATGGTGAAGCTCTGATCACATTAACTTCCAATTCCCCCTATTCCTCTGTGGGCCGGGAATCACCGGGGAGGGGGGATACCGAGACGTAAAAGTAATCCAAAAATGACCGATATTAGTGTCAAATGCATAGTTTTCGCAGTCGCAGAGATCAATGGTGATACTCCCACAGGCGTTGACTTCCAAATACAGCCCCCATGCGAAAGTAGGTGGCTCAAAAGTAGGTATGGAGTCCCGTACTGATCAGTTATGACATTTTATATCATTTACTTATTATTATCCATACAGGTATTGACTTAGTTTCTTCCCTATCTATTAATTTATTTTCACTTATACCTTAAGCTCGAAAGAAACCAAAGCAAATAAATTCATTATTTTAATAAATTAAAATGTCATACTTGATTGATGCTGGTCTGTATACCTACTTTTGGGCCACTCTGTATATAAAACATACAAAAATAATTTCCCATTGTATTGCGTAATGTATGTAACGCCAGTACAAAAGTCTTATATTTAAGCGAAACGAAACCTTACAGCAACTGTTATTCAACCTGTCATCTTGTTTTATCTTTTTCAGACGGGACAGCTGAATGAATATACCGAGCGAAAGGAGATGCCATCTGATGTTATTTGTATGGCGTTGGCTAGTGTACCTCAAGGAGAGCAGAGATCTCGTTTCTTAGCAGTCGGCTTATCAGACAACACTGTTCGAATTATCTCTTTAGATCCTTCGGTAAGTATGTACTCTAATTAGAGTGAAGATACTTTGTTTATTGGCATAGGAGAAATAAAGCATACATGTGCACGGTAGGAGCTGTGGTCACTTGTTCATAGAGCGTTCGCCTGTGAAGGAACGCAGTAGTCGAAGATTGTTGTAACGTTTCATTAACAGACGTCAGTGAAGTGTCACTAACTCCAGCATCATCTTCATTCAGTTTTAACAAGTTGTCATATGCGCTCATGATCAGTGACTTACTTCATCCAGCATTCCGTAGGCAACTTTTTTTTTTTTTTCTTGAAAGTAATGTAAAATTTAAGGACATACCTAATCCCATAACGTAACAAAATTTTAGAGTAAAATTAAATGCAATTGTATCTAGGTGACCAGAAGTGAACTGAGACGAATAGTATTGTAGGTGTGTGTGAGTGAATACGAGAGAGAGAGAGAGAGAGAAAACCTTCATCACGTGCACTAAAGCTAGTCATGACCAGAGTACCTGTAAGCGTTGTCGTAACAACCTTCGCTGTTGTTAAACATTTATCCACACTTTGAGGTGTCGTACTATGAATAAAGATTTGATGTTTTTCTTTTCGTAATACTAGAAAGCATATGTTCCAGTTACAGTAATTGGAATAAAGGAATTCCGAAGCAGGATTACAAAATTTGAGTCAAGATATAATAATACACATTAAAAAAGTACACTATAATTCCAATGTGGACACTTCAGATTTCATTGTACTATTCTTTAATATTTCTCTTATTTCTTTCCTTCTTTGTTGATGAATCGATTAGCGAAAGCTTTAATAGTTTCCTTTTCTGTGTATGATTTTCTTTTGATAATTTTGTGGTACATATATACAAACTAAAATATGCATCATACCTTTACGTAATAAACTGAAAGTAGGATTTAGTAAATGTATGTTTAAGTATATTTTTTTCGCCCACAGGATTGCTTGTCTCCTCTTAGCATGCAGGCTTTACCTGCATCTGCAGAGTCCCTATGTATTGTTGAGATGGGTACAGGAGAAAGTCAGGAAGGTGAACCAGGTTCTCAAGGAGCATTATATTTAAACATAGGTCTTCAGAATGGTGTACTTCTGCGTACTGTTTTGGATGCTGTTACTGGCGATCTGGCTGATACCAGGACTCGATATTTGGGATCTCGGCCCGTTAAGTTATTCAGAATTAAGATGCAAGGAAGTGAAGCCGTAAGTACTTTTCCGACATACTAGGCGATAATATTTTGTGAATAAAGGAACTGTGAGGGCGTTTATTTTCTTCTGCGTTTTCCTTACATGTTGTAACTACAACTTCGTATTTAAATTGGTATTCCGAGAAGTAATGTATGAATATACGTTGCTAGCCTACGAGGGGGTATCGTAGTTTTAATTATCATAGTTAAAAAAAAAAAAAAAAATAAAAAAAAATAAAGATACAGTTATTATGGTGATTTGTAGTTGTTAACCCCTCTCAATGTAGTCACCATCCAGATTTACGCATTTCTCCCAGCTTTCCTTCAGAATACCATCATTGTAGAAGTCTGCACATTGTGTTGTAAACCACTCTTTCACCTCATGAATGACGTCATCTTGTCAAAATGGCGACACGCAACGGATTCTTCATTTGGGGAAACAAGTCACTGGGTGCGAGGTTAGGAGAATAAAACGGATGCTGCAATACTTGGAAGCCACATGCCCTTGCTTTGTCGGCAACAACTTGAGATGAATGAGTGGGTGTTTCTGAAAAGGTGTCAGCAAATAAGGTATCCAGTGCGCAGATACCTTGAACATGTGAAGTTCATGGATAATTTTCCACACATAGCTGAGACCAGATTCATTCATAATCGTTTGGATGGTTACACATCTATCTTCGAGGATTAAACGCTCCACTTTCTTCACAATGGCCGCATTGTCAGTCAGGGGTAGTGTTCCAGGTCTTCGGTCATCTGTGAGGATATCGAACTAGTTTGGAATTTCCTTTTCCACTTTACAGTGGTGTCATAAGGTGAACAATCACCGCCATACACAGCCGTCATCTCGTCAAGAATTTTTCTGGAATAAATACCCTTCGAAGTGCAGGAACTTCATGACACTGCGAGCCCTTTGGTCACTTTTGGCACACCCTGTAAAAAAAAAAAAAAAAAGAGTTAATTTCCTTAACATCATGCACATAACCAAACATAACTGACAAAATTTCATCATCATATCTTAATAACTTCCTGGTGATGATTAAAACTTTACGATACCCCCTCTTAAAGTGTCCTTAGTAACCGAGTGGTTACGACGCGTGGCATGTTAACCTCGGTATTGATTCCGTATTTAGATGATACCAGTTTATTATTATATTTTAACTAGAGTACAAGTTAGTAACTCACATTAAATCTGTGTGCCACCTTTCCTGAAAAGAGAAAATTGCTGTTCTATGGCGGTAAATATATCTGTACAAAATGATTTTGTATGCTAGTATCTATTTTATTCGATGATATAAAATTGCCATATCTGTGTTCTTATTTTTTTTTAAATTTCAGTTAATGATTTAAAGACAATAAAGAATATTAAAAAAAAAATGTAGAAAGTAAGCCAGTTAAAATGTGCAAAATACTGTTAAATAAACTAACAACTGGTTCCAAACCGTCTCTTATAGTCCAGAAATTTTAGTGCGCAGTTTGATGGCATAATTGCGTGGCACCCAAAGTTAAACTCAAGAAAGGCCTTGAAAACGATTGTAACTTTATGTAATAGCATTTTGCACATACTACATAGCTTACTTAATTTTTGGTAAGTTATCTTTAAAAAAAAAAAAAAATGCACTGAGGTATCTCCAGTATTTGACCATATGAAGTACTGGTCGTCAAAACAGTGCAAAATGAATAGTAGGTATATAGGCATCGTTGGGTGTTGCAGTTTTGTTTGTTTCACCCTGGTTTTAATCCTTCGACAGTTTAACTTGATGCACGTCATGATTGATCGTTATCGTTTGAATTACAAAGTAAATTTACGTAACACCTAAATAAATAAAATACTTTGTATTACAACATTGGTTTCCAAGAAAATCTTTACTGATCTTCATGCGACATAAAGTAGAGCAACTACTCAGTCATAGCTCTCGCGTGCTGTAGCAATACAGTTTATTATATAACAACAAAATCAAACCAGATACACAATGGCCCGAAGTGTCAGTCCTTCTCGAAAGAGAAGGCTGATACTTTTAATGCTAAATTTAGCCAAAAAATATTCCACTGCTAGTACTCTTTCTCCATTCTACAAGTACGTAAAACTTACAGTATCTTAGTCGAATGGATGCGTTGATTTTCAATTTTCGCAGAGTACACATTTTCTTGTATTAAGCACACAGGGGACACGGTGGCTCAGCGGTAAAGCGATCACCTCTCGTGCGTGAGATCCCTGGTTCGATCCCAGCTCAACGCCAAGTAGGCTTTGTGATGGACAAACACCGTGTTCATGGGTTTTCTCTGGGTTCTTCCGTTTCCTCTCACTTTATTCATTCCACCATTGCATTAATTTTTCATCATCACCGTCTCCTTTAGCCTAGCTGGCATAATCGTAGGACGTAAAACTTAGATTTCATTTTTGTCTTAGGTGCAGAAATGTAAAGAAGATAAAATGAATAGGAAAATATGTTTACACTAGAAGTGATTTGAGCTACGTGTGTACTCAATATATGATATAGCAGTTTGATTTCTTTATATTATCACTTACAAGGAGAAGGCAGACTTTGGTAAGTGAACTTCGGGGCCATTTTTTGCGAGTTGGTAGTGCACATTTAAAGCATTAATATTTCAAACTGGGAGAGCGCAATGGCCAAAAATAACGGAGTAAAACAGTCTTAAAGTTTTCTACACGCTGCATATATTTACAAAGTGTCGGCGTGGAAAAGTGAGGAAAATTTTTGACTCATGAGTAAAGGGTTCCGGGTTCGAGTCATACTTTTTTCTTTTTTTGCTTCAACCAATAAAGTAGCCATTTGTAACTATAAGTAAAATATTGATTCACAATATGTTTATAATGAATAAAACAATAGAAATTTTCATATCACTTGTAAAATCTTCGTGTTCCATATTAATTACGGTAGGAACAAAATTTAATCTATTCCGTAAATATTATTGGTACCGCAGTCGTTGTGTAAAAATGTTCTTGACGCTTCGTGTCTACATCTGTAGAAAGTGTGCGAATTACAAGGGGAATGAGAAGGAAATCTCCTTTGGTTATAGCAACATCCAGTATTAGCAAAGGGGATTTCCCCCTCAACTCCTTCGTAATTCGCAAACTGTCAACAGATGTAGACACGAAGCGTCAAGAACATTTCTTACACAACGACTGTCGTAACCAGTGGCGTATTTAAGGGGGGCGCCCCCCGAAATGTTATTTACCATATTAAAGTAAATGAAATATCTTGGAGAATTTTCACATTTCCAGGACTAAAGTTGGCAAAGCCCCCCGAAATAAAATCGTAAATACGCCACTGGTCGTAACCATAATGTAACTCGTGATATCAGTATATTTACGGAAAAGATTAAATTTTGTTTGCAGTTAACATGGAACATTGAAAGATTTTACAAGTGATTTGAAAATTTCTATTGTTTTATTCATTATAAACATACGATGAATTAATATTTTACTTACAGTTGCAAATGCTTGCTTTATTGGTTGAAGCAAAAAAAAGATGTATGACTCGAACAGGAATCGAACCCGGGACACCTTAAACATAAGTTACAGATTTTACTCACTGCCACACCGTCACTTGGTAAATTCGCGCGTCGTAGATATATGCGGCGAGTAGAAAACTTTGACTGTTTTTTCTCCGGTATTTTTGCCCATTGCGCTCTCCCAGTTTGTAATATTAACTCTTTAAATGTGCACTACCACCTTGCAAAAAATGGCCCTGAAGTTCACTTACCAAACTCTGCCTTGTTAGATGAGGTGTACCAATTTGTTTGTAGGCTCAAATTATGAGCAAGAAAATAGTTTTAGGTGTGCGCATGCGCGCAGATATCTTTCCTGTTTTCGCTTGGCAGCGACAGTAACAGAAATGGTGATTCCTCAACAGAAAGCTTTTTTACTAGTTGTAAATTAGTTATTACGCTTCAGCGTGTGTTTCGTAGGGAGTTTCATCGTGATCTCCGAAATGCCAGCAACATTCGTAACCAGTTTGAAACGACCGGTTGTCTGTATAAGGGTAAAAGTACGGGACCATGTGTCTGAGGAGAATGTTGCGCGTTAGTTTTTTCGAAGTCTTTCACATCATTTAATCTAAATTCACATGATCCCTTTCGTATTCTTAGCAAGGCTCTGACGAAAACCACAGGATCAAGATGTTGAAATCATTTTTATTTTTCCTTCCAACAGTTGACTCCCGTTAGGTAAGATGTGATTTATGTATGATGGTGTGTTTACTCGAAAGTTCTATAAATTTATTAAAGAAGTTACTACCATACAAACGTATAAAGTCATTCTCATAATATTTTGCGGATACCATTTGAATCATTTTACGAATTACTTCAATCTTCTTATCATGGAAAATAATTGTTTGAAGTGTGTGAATGTGTGAATAATTTATCGTATGTTACAGGTTTTGGCTATGTCAAGTCGTTCATGGTTAAGTTATTACTATCAGAATAGATTTCATTTGACGCCGTTGTCATACGAAGCTCTGGAATTTGCATCAGGATTCTCATCAGAACAGTGTCCTGAAGGTATTGTGGCTATCTCAACAAATACACTACGTATTTTGGCTCTGGAAAAGCTTGGAGCAGTTTTTAACCAGGTATGTGAGCACTGAACGTGTAATTTAAAAATTTAAATAATCCATGTAGTAATTGATGTAAGTGGAAATTCTGATTTGATACACTAAATCATTGATTAATATGAAGGCCATGAAATGATGATTATTTTTAGTCCGTGTTTCTGAAATGACTTTGATTATTTATTATTCTGATCATGGCATTGAACTGCGAGGATACAGTTTTGTATGATTTAATAACGCAGTGGATCAAAGTACAGGGTTGTGAAATCTAAATTGACAATACTTTTTAAGTAGTGTCATTTTTATATATTTATCTGTTCTGTATTTTTACTTTATACTACCTTCCTTCTATGAGAAAGCGTTTAGCGAAGGAACTTACTGTGTACTTTAGTGTTGTGTGATAATGCTTTTAGGTGAGTAATTTATCACCGAAAGTAAACAATGTACTTACAAAAGGGTTAATTCTTATAATGTAGTAGAAGCTATTAAATATAAGTGGAAATTATGAACATTTTTGTCCTTGTTTCTGAAATGACTTTATCGTGGCGCTAAACTGATTATAACTGGGAGAATAACAGTTTTGTTTGCTTTAGTAATGCAGTGGATGTGAAAATACAGGGTTCTCAGATCTAGAATTGGCAATACTTTTATATAGAATCATGAAATATATATATATATATATATATATATATATATATATATATATATACTTTTCGTTATCTGAGAAATTGTTTGGCGATTGCTATGTCAGAATGCTTTGGTAATCAATGTATTACAGAAAGAAAACGGTATACACTTAAAAAAGAGTAAATTCCTAGCCTTGCAGTATTTCCACAACCCAAACAGTAGGCCCATGTATACACTGTGATGACACTAAGTACAAGATTAAATTGTCCTAAGCGGTAATGTGGCAAACTGACTGCTGAATACAGAGTCCGCCACTCCATCAGTATCTTCAATCGGTTTTTAGTGGCGTTGATGAATGCTCAACAACGTCTATTACGTGAACATTTGCTGCATGAGTTCGAACTCGGGACACAGTGTTGCGGCAGCAACCCAAAACATTTGTCATTTGAAAGTGGAAGATGCAGTGAACCATTGCATTGCAACTTGTTGGTTCCAGAAATTTCATGCGAGTTATAAAAATGTGAGAGATAGTGAAGGAACGGCAGTAACATATTCTAAGGTCATGCAACACGCCATTGATGGAAATCCATTCACCAGCACACGACTATTATCAAACTAACTCGACATGTCCTAGTCCACTGTAGTGCGTCACCTTCACGAACTCGGGAAAACTACCACGAGCTCACGCATTGTGACACATAAGTTGACTCCAGCTCATTCCCAAAGTGTATCGACAACCGCTGCAAAATCTTCGTGATGTGAATTTCCTGAAACGGATTGTCACATACGACGAAAAAGGGTGATTTTTCCGAAATCCGAATATACAAAAACTGGTTAAGCAAGTGTTCCAGTCGTCAGAACCGGTCGTCAAACAGGACCGTTTCGATCTTAGTCACGCTCGCAGCGTAGTGGATCTACGAGGGGTAATTCATTTCGAGTTCGTTTCTATCGCACGTACCATCGATGCAGACCTTTATTCCTTACAGTTGAAGCGGATGTATGCTGCTCTACGCCAAAAAATCGTGCATTGGTGACCCAAAAGCGTACCCTGCTCCAACAGTATAACTTAATACTAGGTTCGAAAAACTCAGTCGATGGCATCGAACTGATACATATAGCCCTGGCGTAGCCCCTTCGGATTAATACCTGTTTGTCCATGGCCCACTTTGAAATCACGATGCTTCACCAACTAGCAGGAGGTAGATAACAGCAGTGACACATCTTTGCCTGTAGGGATGAGCTTTGGAATCCAGGAACTGGCAGAAAGATGGCTGCAGACAGTTCAACATGAGCAGCAACTCGAACCTGTTTTCATTGTTCTGTAATAAATACATATATGTTGTATACCAGAATATTGGAATACTTATAACTCAATGGTAATATTGTAGTAAAAATAGTAGGGTGAAAATTAATTCGAACAAGATAAACATTTTGTCATGTAATACGATTGCTGAAATATACAATGACACGTTTAGGCATGGGTTGCACCAAATTTACACAAACATTTTTTAATTTCTTCGTCGTGGTACCACACATTAACAAGAGCACAAAGCATTTTCATCGTGGTTGAATAATCCACTTTTGACATCCTTTTGGAGGTCGACCACAAATTTTCTCTTGAATTTAAGTCTGGTGAATTTCCTGGAGAAAGAAGTATATTGTTACTATTAATGAACTCATTAACTTTTGAGATGTATGAAATTTTTCTAGACCCCATTAGAAAACACAATCACCGGCAGGAAAATATTTTTTTCAGATGAGATAAGACTTTTCGTAGCAGTATTTCAATGTATTTCTCATGTTCATCATCCCTTAACAGGAATTATTGGTTCAGGCCCTTCAAATGTGAAACAATTCCAGAACTTTTGTGTGTGTGTGCTGGTGAAAATTTTTCAGTTTCCTCTACAAACGAAAGCAGCCTTGCGACCAAGTACTTCAAACTAGCGTTCGTCTGAAAAAAAAGTACTTTCTTCCAGTCACTCACGGTACAGTCCCGATGAAGTTTTGTCCAAATTACACATTTCTTACACTTTTCTTTTGTAAGCAACAAGCAACTTTTTTTTTAATAGCCTACAAGCTTTTCATCTAGATTCAAGAAGGGTGCGACATACTGTTGTAACGTGAACGTCTAGTTCATTTGACACTAAATTACGTGTTAAATCAACAGCAGTCAGTCCAGTGTGTGTGTGTGTGTGTGTGTGTGTGTGTGTGTGTGTGTGTGAAGGGGGGGATTTGTTTTTTGTCTAATAATTCGGTCATCCTTCATCAAAGTTTTCTCTTCACAACCACATTTTGTTTTTCTTTGAGGGTCTGTGGGTCTAGTCATTCGGTACTTTTCATAATTGAATTAGTAATACCCAATTCGACACCACATTCTTCAGCAATTCGTCTGTCATTGAAGTATGCTGTGACAACGTAACAATTTTGGACCGTTTGGGTGGCATTGGCATTAAGTAGCAGCCGTAATGAGAATCACTCATACGAAGAACTAACTTTCCGCTTGGCGCATAACTTCCAACAATACAACTGACTTCGTCTGTCGATGAGAAAACATTTCAACAATAGACTCCACAAACCATATCAACTTTGTCTTCAACAATAAACTATTGAGCAACAGTAGATTGTTGTTCAGAGCACAGGACCTTATTGAGAGAGAATATCTACTTAATTAAAGAAAGAAAGAAAAAGTGCAACTAAAGCTTAAAACTGTCTTAAGATTATTGTATACCTGAAAAAGTATGCATCTCTTTCAGATCAATTTGCACACTATTGTACAAATATAAGTAGAAATTCTGATTTGACACTCCAAATCATTCTGATTAACTTGAACGCCATGAAATGATGATAATTTGAGTCCGTGTTTCTGAAATGACATTGATTATTTCTTATTCTGATCATGGCAATTAATGAAATATAACTGAGGATACAGTTAACTGTTTATTTAGTAATTCAGTAGATAAAAGTATCGGCTCTCAAATCTAGGATTTACAATACTTTTTTAAATAGGAGTGTCATTTTTATATATTTTTCTGTTTTGTTTTTTTCTTTATACTATCTTCCCTGAGAAAGCGTTTAGCGAAGGAACTTACTGTGTACTTAAGTGTTGTGTTGGTAATGCTTTTAGATAAATAATTTATTACAGAAAGAAAACAGGATTTACTTACAAGAGAGTTAATTATTGTAATATCTTGTTTGGCGCGTGAGATCCAGGTGCGATTCCCGGTAGAAGCTCAGTTAGAATCCCATGTTAAGCTGTAGGTCCACTTGTCATATAGCCTCACTGCTGAAAAAGGGACTCTAAAGTCATGATCAGCATTATGTTATGTAAAAACGGATATAAGAGGAAATTCTGTTTTGACACTTAAATAGTTTTCAGATTAACATGAACGCCATGAAATGATGATAAAATTTTGTCCGTGTTTCAACTGAAATGACTTTGATTAACTATTATTCTGATCATGGTGTTGAGTGGAATATAACTGCTTGTAAGGTTACAATTAAAATTTAATTTTGTAATTTCACAATTTAATAGAAATTTTGAAATTTAAATAAAATCATAGTCTAACTATAAACTAGATGATGATTTCCTTGCCTTACTGAAGACCTGAAAAAGGATAAATATTGTTACCTTTAACTACGTAGTCATAGTTTAAGGAATATTAATCTTTCACTATTAGGTAACTAGTTTATGTGAATGACTTCGAAAAAAATAATAATAATAATAATAATAATAAGACCATTCGGACCATTTGTCTTCTGCTTGGTAGACAGATGCTGTACCACTTTAGCTATTAACAAAATCAAACGAAATCAAGAATACACTCATTTCTCTGGTAGCTCAAGTGTAGAGCATTTGTTTGACAGGTGTAAGATCCTGGTTGTGTCTACGCTAGTCTGTTTCTAAATTCAAACTATAGTGTAGTATTAGGTTGGTAGAAATAGTGTTCACTGCGGGTGCATCATTTTCAAAGTTTTTTTTAATGAAAAAGCCGCTGTCAGCAACCACAAACTTTTTCCATCGCTCGACCAAGAATTTAATTCCGTAGCGAAAGAAATTATATTGTGCGAGGCAAAGTAGTCCTCAACCACAAGTTGCACTCCCAATAATCTGAGAGTCTTCCCCAATCAAGTAATAATCGAGATGCCGGAAGAGGTCGGAGAGAGACGTGAGCAGAGTACGGTGGATGAGGAGGTGTTTCATGTTGTATTTCGTGGAGAGTCTGCAACTCCTAAGCGACATGTGGGCATAAATTGTTGAACGTGATATCGTATCTGTTGACAATTGCTGGGTGCTAGCCACCATAACTGCAGCAGTGCCTTTTGTAGGTTGATTGATTGGTACACTGTTCTGGACGTTCACGCCCATCTAGCCATTGTCTTGCTTATCTTCCAAGTTACTCCATAAACTCAAAGAAGTGCAGAGCTCCTGACAGCCGACCAATGTCAATTCAAGCTTCACCCATGAGTCCAACTTTCTCATTGTACTGATTACACGGAGCCGCCGATTGACAGGGTATGGTGTATGCCTATAGAGATGATCCGTGAAGTTTCTTACTGCAATCGGACGGAAAATGCAGCCCCTATTTTGGTGCTATTGTTACCAACCACAGTTACTCTGTCTTACACCATTAATTAAATTCCCATTATAGATGCATCGAAAAAAGCCTTAACACGTGAGTAGTAGCAGCGCCACTGTGAGCTGTCAGAGACCTCTTGCTGGCTCCTCTATAACTCGTCTGCAGCGATACAAACACTTTTCCTATGGTCTTCTCCCAGGGTCTTCTTGAGAAGCTCAAAGTGTGTATTCATTCGAAGCTCTTGGCCCAAAAGCACCGGTAGTGTTTTTCTTGCAGCTTGCTGTGGAAAATGTCCCAGTTTAAAAAATCACTCACATGTGTTTTCTCCAAGAGACATTTTCGTACGACCCAATTCTTGTGATTGGTCAGCATGTTTGCTGCAAAATCGTAATTAGTTTTGACGCAATACCTCTGACCTTAGACCATCTGTGTTAATGTTTCTGAGCTGTTTCCCACCAGACATAAGCCAGAACATACGACACGTCATTGAGGAAAATCTATCCACCAGCACAGACAATCATCAACCAACTCAGCGTGTTTTACTCTATTGTAGTGCGGCCCCCGCCAAGTGAACTTTGTGGTGGACAAACACCGTGTGCATGGGTTTCCTCGGGGTTCTCCCGTTTCCTCCCACTTTCTTCATTCCACCATTTCATTCATTACTCATCATCACCGTCTCCTTTAGCCTAACCGGCAGAAACGTGGGACGTAAAACTCATATTTCATTTCATTTTCTATTGTAGTGCGTCACCTTCACAAACTCGAGAATGCCATCAGCAGCTACTGCATTGTGGTATATAAGTTAACTTCAGCGCAGCCCGGAAGAGAATGGATATGTATCAACAACCGATGCAAAATCCGCTTGATGTGCGTTTCTTCAAACGGATTGTTACATGCAACAGAAAATTGGTTATATTCCGATATCTGAACGTGCAAAAAGGCGTGGTTGAGCAAGTGCCAACTTCCGAAACCGGTCATGAAACAGGGCCGTTTCGAGCATAAAGTTTTGCTCTTGTGGTGGAATCGTAGGAGGGATAATTCATTTCGAATTCGTTTCTAACGGAAGTAGCAGCAATGCCTATTTTCGTTCCGAACAGTTGAAGCGGATGTATATTACACTATGGCAAAATCATCCTGCATTGATGAAACGAAAGCGCATCCTGCTGCAAAAGGGTAACGCAAAGCCATACTCGACTTGTAATACGCAGAAAAATTCAGAAACCTTATTGAATGCAACTGATGCTACACCAGGGATACAATCCTGACCTTGTCCCTTCCGATTACTACCTGTTTCGGTCCATGACGCACTTCCTGAAATTACGATATTTCATTAACCAGCAAACGGTAGATAAAAACAACAGTGACTAACTTCGTTGACTCTTAAGGATAAGACGTGGAATCCAGGAACTGATAGAAAGATGGTTGCAGACAGTCCAACACGAGGAGCTATGCTTTGGACGTTAACTTGTTTTCATTCATTGTAATAAATACATGTACCGGGATATTTTAATACTTGTGACTTACCATGGTAGCATTGTAGGAAAGACCATTCTGATTTAACACTCCAAATTCATTGTTTGATTAATGTGAACGCCATGAAGTGATGATAATTTGAGTCCGTGTTTCTGATATGACTTTGATTACTACTTATTCTGATCATGGCGTTGAATAGAGTATAACTGTGAGAATACAGTTATTTTTGTAGTAATTCAATGGATAAAAGTACCGGCTCTCAAGTCTAGAATTTACAATACTTCTTAAAAGGAATGTGATTTTTACTTATCTTCTTCTCCCTGTTAGATTGTTAGATACTTCTTGTTCTGTAATTTTTCTTTCCTTACCTAAGAGAGCGTTTAACGAACGAACGTATTGTGTAGTTTAGTGTTATACAGAAAGAAAAACACCATGAACTTAGAAAAGGGTAATTGTAATATTTTATTGTTTGGCGTGGATGATTCGGGTTCTAATCTTAAATTAAGCTGTAGCTGCACGTCTCGTATTACTTCGCTGCTGAAAGAGACGTTAAACTCATCATCATGTTGTAGTAAAAATAGTTAGATGTAAGTAGAAATTCTCTTTTGATACTCAGATCGTTTTCTGATTAACATGAACACCATGAAATGATGATGAACTTCTGTCCGTGTTTCAACTGAAATGACTTTGATTAACTCTTGTTCTGATCATGGTGTCAAATGGAATATGACTGTTCGTAAGGGTAAAATTATTGTTTAATTTTGTAATTATTTGATAATTTAATAGAAATTCTGAAATTTGATCAAGATCGTATTCTAATTACTAGAAGATATACGATATCACAGAGAACTTAAAATTCTCGCTGCACAATTAACTCTTTAATTGGCAAGCATTGATAGCATTACCATTAAAATATTTAGTTTGCGTTTATAATTGAACCATGTCTTCGTGATCATAATTTCGCAATTTTTAAAGTATTTTTGTACTTTGGTTATAAAATACAGGATGTTCATTTCAAAGCAACATTGCCATAAAATAGGTCTTACGTGTAGTTACTGAGCAGCATTGCTCTGTTATGGTAAAATATCATAAGAATACTCTCAGTAATTACCAACAGTTTCGTTGAAATATTTTCCTACAGGACAAGAAACCACAAATTAAAAAAAAAAAAAAAAAAAAAAAACGTAGGAGATAAAACTTCTTCAATACTAAATTTGACTATCCCCTGTTGACGACGTATCTAAAGAAGCGACCCGCAAATCATGTATATGAATATTGTATGAAAGCAATAATGTCAATTAAATGATCACTGAAGATAAAATTCATGCGGATAACGCAATGGAATACAATGTTGCTTGAGAGCAACACTGCCCAATAAAGGGTTTAAAAAAAGGGGGGGAGGTATATTGTTAGCTTTAACCATGTAATTGTACTTCAAGAATTAGCAAACTTTGATTTTCAGATAATAAGCAGTCTTTGTGGAATAATTAAAAAAAAAAAAAGCCTTATTAGCTAGAACTTGAACCAACAGTTTTCTGCTTGGCAGACTGATGCTATACCACTATAGCTATTAACAAACTTAAACAAAAACAAAAGTTTTGTTTTAATTTTCCCTGGTAGCTCAAGTATTCGTAGAGCATTTCCTTGATAGAGCCGTCAGTATTTATGTCTACACTACTTTTTCGAAAACTAGTGTAGTATTAAGTTAGGAATTAAGTGTCCACCCCAGATGCATTTTTGAATAAAAAAAAAAATCAAGATAATTTCGGTCTGCAACCACAAACTTTTGTAATCGCTCAACCAAGAATTTAATTCCGTAGCGAAAGAAATCTATATTCTGCGTTGCGAAATAGCCCTCAACTGCATGTTGCACTCCGCCAAATCGTCTAAGAGTCTTCCCCTCCCAAGTAAGTGATCAAGGAATTAGGAGGGGTTTCATGTAACTCATGGGAAATCCATAAATTGTTGTAGAACATGATACCGTATCTATTGACCTTTGTTGGATGCTAACCACCATAATAGCAACAATACCTTTTGCAGGTTTATGGTTTGGAACAATGTTCTGGGCCCCGTTTACTACCATCCAGTCATTGTCTTGCCCATCTTTCAAGTTATTCCGTAAACTCAGAGAAGTGCATACGTCCAGACGGCCATACTTGTTAACCAATGTCGCTCAAGTGGTAACCATTAGTCGAACTTTTTCACCGTATAGATTATATGGAGCCGCCTAAGGACAATGGTTATGGTGTATGTGTAACTTGTCTGCAGCGACACAAATACTTTTTCGATGATCTGCTTCCACTGTCTTCCTGAGAAGTTCAGAATGTACATTCGTTGTCATTCTTGGCCCAAAAGCACTGGTAATGTTTTTCTTGCATCTAGCTGTGAAGAATGTCTGAAGTCGTAAAGAAAAATCACTTGCAGTTGTGTTTTCTCCAAGGGACACTTTATACGTCCGTATTCAAGAACGCACTGTCTTCTGACTGACTGGGTATCCCAGCCTATTTACGTAATACGTATGACTTAGACCATCTTTGTTGTGTTGCTAAGGTGTTTCCACCAGGCATAAAAGTGAACAGTTTCTTTGCACCAACCGAATAATAGATGGACACGTAATGTTGAGAATAGCAATAATACAGAAACGCTCAGGTTGCCAAATTCTATTTAGTAATGAGTAGTATTGTAAGTAGCAGAGACCCATAAGATTGAGATCGTGTGCATAATTTTCTATTTTAGTCCTTATTACAATAAGTGACTTTTTTAATAGGTTTCATTTCCATTGGAATACACCCCAAGGAAGTTCGTAATTCACCAAGAATCTGCCCATTTAATTATAATTGAAACAGACCACAATGCCTACACAGAAGAAACGAAAAAACAAAGGCGAATTCAAATGGCTGAGGTAAGTTTTAATTTTAACCAACTTAGAAACTATAATTAGAATTTCGTTCAGCCTTCCAATAAGTATTATGTAATAGTAATCGTGATTCTCTTTGGACAAGAAATGTTCCAACTCGCGAGTACGAGCTCCATTGCGGTAGCGAGCCTGACTGAGCCCTAGTGAATAATCGCAGAACGACCATCTCTCCGTTGAACTTAGTTAGATGAAATCCCATTCATAGATTTTTGCCGTCGAGCGACGAAAGGTGAGAAGAAAGCATGGTGATAATGAAAAAAATCGAATTCAAGATTTCAGATTTTATTCGTTTCATGGTCCATCCCTACATATCGAGAGTGATTTTTGAATCTCTCTCTCCTTTCCGTTGTATGTACTTTAGGCCATACCGTTCAAACTATCCACGCCAATTTTAAACTTCAAGATTTTTTTTTTTTTTTTTTTATGAAATTCTCTACGGTAGGTTTACGATTTTTTTCTGTTCAGAAAAAAAGTTTACCCAAGGGTGAAAATTAAAAATGCGGTTTTCTGTATATTGAGTTTATATTTTATATATTAATATTTCATTAACAAGCTTATACTGTAGTTCGAAAAAAATATAACAAGGATTTAGTTTTGGTAGAGTTCAGACGTTATTCTCAAGAAGGACTCAGGTGATTTTGTTCGTATTAGAGAAATATTTCATTAGTAATTTGACAGCATGACAGAACTCTTTCGTCCAGAGAAAATAGAGGAAGGGTAGTTTAGAGGCCGCGGCAGCTCAGTTGTAGAGCGTTCACCTCTGGTGCATGGCGTCTCTGGTTTGATGCCAGCTCACGCCAAGTGAACATTTTCGGTGGTGGACAAACCGCCGTGTGTATGAGTTTTCCTCGGAGTTCTTCCGTTTCCTCCCATTTTCTTCATTCCAGCCTTTCATTCATTCCTCATAATCACCGTCTCGTTTAGCCTACCCGGTATAACCGTGGGACGTAAAACTTCCAAGATTTCATTTCATTTCATTTACGGGGGGTAGTTTGCTGTTTTTAATGATTCAAAAGATACATAGAAGATTCTGTTCATATTTCATAAACATTTCATCGATAACTGTAAATTACTGTGTAGTACATTGAGTGTAAATTAGTACTTACGAAAATACTCACAACATGTATTTTACTTTTGAAGTGAGTGTCTTCTCAGATGATTTACTGGAAGACTACTCAAGGGATTTTGTTTATATTTAATAAATATATATTTCATTAATAATCGTATAATGTGGAATAAATCAATTCCATAAAAATATCCAGAACAGCTAGTTTACTATTAGGATGAGTTTTTATTTATTTTCCCTCTCAAATACGACTCACGATTTTCTTTATTATGTTAATTATATTAACCCCGGCCTAAGCAATTTCTTATGAAGAAATCCACAAGGGGTAGTTTATTTTTGAAAGTTTTTTCGAGCGAAGTTTCCCAATAACGCCTTAAATTTCTGAGCTATAATTGACTTTTGTGGGTGTTTTTTCATACGATTTACTAAAGAACGACTCAGGCGGTTGTTCATATTTCATTAATAACCTGACAGCATAGCATAACTCATTTGTCCCTGAAAAAATTTACGAAGGATAGTTTATTCTTAAGAGTTAGTGAGCGCTCAGTGGTAGTATGCTTATCTCGGGTTCGATCCTCAGCCAGGTAAGTTTGTAGTGGACAACATCGTGCCCGTGGGTTTTCTCGGGGTACTCTCCTCTTCCACAATTTTCATTCCACCAATTCTTCCATCATCGTGCACTTGCTTTAATCAGTTTCCTTTAGCCTAACGGGCATAACGTGGTATGATAAACGGAAAGATTTTATTTCATTTTTTGGGGTTAGTTACGCTATTTTTATGTTCTATCTATTCATAAAGGACTTAGAATGTACTAGCTAAGTCAATATAAATTAATACTTTCTATTTACAAGCTGACTTTACCGGTATTTTGAACAATATTAAAAATTAGGTAGAGATAATCCTGACAGTATGGAATTACATTAACGTAATTTGTGTCTAACGAACTTCACATCAAAAGAATTTTGGTAGTTGGCAAAACAAATAAGAGAAATCAAACTAGGACTTTAGTAGTTATATGCATGAGATTTTTATTTTTAACAGTGGTTTTAGCACTTAGTCTTATTAAATACTAATTCCAGACTAAAATGCAAAAGAATAAAACTAGCCTGTAGAGGAGACAGGAATTGAAGATTCAACATCAGGAACATTATTTCTCCCAATAGTCGAGCGTCAAACGTGAATGAAATATAAAATAATAATAGGACCACGCAACTTAACAGATAAAACTTTTATATACAGATGGTGATCAGAAAAATGGAAACACCTGAACGAAATGGCAACTTACCAGATTAATATGGTGTCGGGTCACCTTTCGCCTTCAGAACAGTCTTGATGCGACGTGGGATGGAGGCATAGAGGTCGTGAATGGTAGCAAGTGGAATTTTACATCATTCCTCGTGCAGCGCATCGGCCAGTTCTGTGAGAGTGGATGGAGGTGGAAATCGTCGCCGAAGTCGTGTTTCCAAGACGGACCACAGATGTTCAATTATGTTGAGATCTGGGGATCGGGCGGGCCAGGGGAGGTGTTGAAATTCATCCCGATGTTCCTCAAACCACACTGCAACAACGCCAGCTGTGTGAATGGGTTCATTATTATCCTGGAAGATGGTGTCATTGTCCGGGAACAACATCCGGATCATAGGATGCAAGTGGTCTCCTAAAATTGCGACATAATCGTTGGCAGTGATTCGTCAGCGAAGTGTAACCACAGGACACAATGAAAATCATGATATGGCGGCCCACAGCATCACCGAGCCGCCGCCATGTTTCACAGTTGGGCGGAGACACTGCAGATCATAAGCTTCTTTGGGCGTTCTCCACACACAAACACGGCCCGTGGTTGGGAATAGGGTGAAGGATGACTCATCCGACCATATCACATGTTTCCAGTCCTCAATGGTTCAAGTTGCATGGTCGCGGCACCATTTGCGGCGTGCGAAAGCGTTATGGTCCCTGATGAGCGGTTTGGCCCGTGCAACACGACCCCGTAAGTTCATGTCATGTAATTCGCGGCGGACTGTGATTGTCGAAACAGGGTGGGGGAGGTGCTGATTGAGTTCCTCCGTCACTTGCTTCGCAGTGGCACGACGGTTCTGCGTGACAATGCGCTTTTAATACCCTGCGTGACCTGTCACTCATGATTTTCTTCCGATCACTGTTCCGCGTCCCCGATGTGGTTTTCCCGTGTGTTGTGTAGGCCGTCACCACCTTCGACACTGTCCCACGCGACACACCTAACACAGTAGTCACTGCCGTCACACTCACTCCACATAACCGCACACCAACAATTTGCCCTCTTTGAAAATCTGAGAGGTCTCCCATTTTACCCTACCTCCGTCTGCTGCAGCCACTGGACACTGCTGGTTCACTGCGCGTGACGTAGTATGGAGACCGACCTAACACACCACCACCAGCGGTCCGGCGCTGCGGGCGCCACGACACCACTGCCAACCCATACATCTGACGTGTTGCCAACTACAGGTGTTTCCATTTTTCTGATCACCATCTGTATATGTATTTTTACATTTCGTTCTTAATGTGTAAAAATATGAAATGCACCCATGCATTGAAGTTCATAATTTGTTGGTTTAATATAGGAAATGCAAGAAGCTGCTGGAGAAGAAGAACAAGAGTTAGCTAGAGAAATGGCAGAAGCATTTTTAAATGAAGATTTACCAGAGAGTGTATTCAGTGCGCCAAAAGCAGGACCAGGAATGTGGGCATCAATAATTAGAGTAATGGACCCGGTTGAGGGGCGAACTGAGCAAATTATAAGACTGGACCAAAATGAAGCTGCGTTGAGGTATGTATTTGAATTGGATTATTTCAGTATCTAAAAAGTTGCTAAAATGGGGTTCACGCTTACTTTGAAAATCAGGGTAATATGCTATATTTCACAGAAGATTCTGGGAATTTATATATACCCACAAATGGTATAAACATGAATATATGTATCAAAGAATGAAGACATATTCCAAAAGATAAGAAAAAGGCTGCGAAAAGAATTATCTTTAAAAATAAAGAAGCTTGAGGAGCGCCGAAAAATCTTCGTTTCGATAGAAAAACAGCAATTAAATAATTGGTTTCCTATGTTGTACATAGTGATAGGTCAAATTATATATGTTGTTTGACTATTCAAAATGCCGAGATATTAAAGATATAGACAGTGCATAATTATTGTTTGGTACTAGTGCTTTATTGTATTGCAAATGCAGGAATTTTGATTCAAATATTTATAGTAAGAAAGTAAGGTTATATTATATTAAAAAAAAAAAAAATACTAAGCAGTCGTAAATGATAGTGTTCGTGGGAGATTTTCAGCGTCAGACTTGGATTTATATGTGGTTATACACAAATTGTCACAAATTCATAACAGAATAAAAATTATATACTAGTCTAAATAGTAAATAAAAATGGCAATATTTTCACACAGTAACACATGTTAGTCAATTGTTTCAAACTTTTTATATTTTTATTTCAGTATTGCTTTGGTTAAATTTGCCAATCAACCTGAAAACCATCAATTCGTTATCGTTGGCGTTGGCAAAGATTACCAGTTGAATCCAAGATCAGTTGCAGGAGGGTACCTTTATACTTACAAGTAAGTGAAATTAACTATTGGAATACAGCGTATTTAAAATAATAATAATAATTAAAAATTCGTCTTTGAAGCGGGAGACTTGGATTCGATTCCCAGTGGTAGCCCATGTTTCACAAAGTAGACAGTTACTCATTATTTACTTGTTTAAGTGTACAGCAGTTCTCAAGTTGTGCTATTTTTAAGATAAAATTATCTTTAAATGTTAAAGCAGTGATTGCCTCAAGTCGTACCAAAGATATCTCCCACTATGAAATATTTAAAATAACGTTTAAAGTGTAAAATCTTCATCTCGGTGTCCCACAAATGTTCACTTTAAGGTAAAGAGGCTGATAATAGACACAAGTAAATAATTGAAAAATTGATGGGATAAACAGTGGGAGGAAACAGGAGAACTTTTGAAAATGTATATTGACATGATGTCTTTAAAGTCCACATAATCAGGAAACTCCAGATGTGAGCGTACTGAGGTGTCTCCCCTAACAGTAAGTAAAAATTTTATACATAAAACATCCAAGACAGAATCTGTAAGCGGTTTCGAGGCACTTCTCATCCCTTCCTCCGCATCTAAAGAAAACTTGCTCCGAATTAAAAGGACATGATATACGGAATTTCGTGCATATATAAAATGTCGGATATGTAACAATAAATGTTCTTTAGATGTGCTGAGGAAGAGATAAGAAGTGCCTCGAAACTGTACGCAGATTTTCTCTGTTGGGTGTTATATAACATATGAGAACTATATTTACTGTCAATAGATATGCATTCCATTGTATCTATTAGTATTACCTCTCCTGTTCCCACGACTGTTAGTTGTAAAAGTTGTCTTTTAGAAATGCACGTTTGTACTTGTCTGATTTTCTTCTCTTTGTTTTTCTTTTTTTAATAAATATAATTTTGTTGCATTATAAAGTTCTTTCTCATTGATATAGGATGTATATGAAACAATCAAAATAAAATTAAGTCCGCGCTAAATTCAAAAACTATGAACATTATTTCTTACAATGGTTAAAATTTATCAAAATGTGTAGTTTAAGGAACGTACGTTCTCAATGGATAATCAGTGAGAATAGCGACAACTTGCCGCTGAAACGTTTGTATGATTTCTTATTTCGTTGTTTTGATGTGTATTTAATTTTGTTTTGATTCGTCCTTATTCATTCTTATTCAATTCTTCCTTATTGGTAAAACAATAAACAGGTATGATGATACATGACACATACATATATGATAGTAGTGATTTAAACGTCCTGCAGTGCTGACTTGACATTCCTGATATCTTAGTATGATATATCATAGAATTTTGTGTAACTTTTTCAAGTTTCTTTGTTTGCTATGATTTCAGAGTCAATAGCGAGTGTACATCACTAGAATTGGTGCATAAAACACCAGTTGATGAAGTGCCTACATCCATATGCGCATTTCAAGGAAGGATTCTTGTTGGTGTTGGCAGACTGTTGAGGTTATATGATATGGGCAAAAAGAAGCTACTTAGGAAATGCGAAAATAAGGTACGATTTAAAGTATATAGTTAGCGTAACACATTTTTGTTCGTTGGTGCAAAATGTGGCTGGCAAACGTATGTTCGGATATTGTAGGTTTCTTCCATATACAGTGAAACCTCTCTAAAGCGGACAGCCGTGGAGAATCAAAAATTGTCCGCTATAGAGAGGTGTCCGCCTTCAAGAGGTTTCAGTATTTTGTTATGTAAGTTAGTGAGGAAGGTAATATTCAATTAGAAAAAAAATATTTTTGCATGAATCACGTATTTACGAATACTACATCCATTATCCTCTGTCATCCAGAGTTCGAGGCACAACATGGAAATAACATGTTATAGTTCTGTGCACTTTATACTTATCTGTACTTCCTTCGTTTTCAGTATGGCGCTTTAATTTGTGGAGTAATTGCAGTCCTGAAGTGTCCTTTTTGAGACAATAAACATACCTGAAGGCAAAAATTACTAAATTTGTCTTCTGGTTGGTTAGAGACTCCAACGGGACAGTAGCATAACGTGTCATCCTTAACGGTGGGCAACTGTCAATCACTTTTGTGTCTAAAACAGCTTGGGTGGGAATGGGATGCAAGCAAAGGACATAAGAATGTTGTTAAACAGAGACGCTTCGTCTGGGTTGCTGAGCAGACAGTTGAGGGGGCAAAATGTTGTCACAATGCTTCCTTGGTGACACATGTATGAATTACTAAAAATGTATTTTTACTACACTTTTCAACATATTTCTAGATAAAGTGTCCGTAATACGGAGGTAAATAATACCTATGAAAGACAGAAAAGACTGTCCGTGTCCGTACTAGAGAGGTCCGCTTTAGAGAGGTTTGCCAATAGTTTTTTTCCTATTCTAATGTTTGGGGATTACAAAATATGTCCGTTAAGGGAGGTGTCCGTTAGTAGAGGTTTCACTGTACGAATATTTCATCGTATTGCAAGATTCGATTTTCCAGAGACTGGAGTAGACAAAGTTTAGTGTGATTTGCTGGAGTTTATGCATTACATTCATCATTGTATACCTATTATGTTTTCGTTCAGAGTATGGACTAGTCATAGAGATCATGTAGACATTGAAGCGGGATATGATTCAATGTCTATTTGTTATAGCGCCTTGTAATTTAGCAATTGTAGCTTCATCCTAAAAGAAATTTGCAATTTGCAGATTTTATAATGTGAAGACGGAAGACCAAATTGTTCATTATCTCTAGATTTTACTGGTTTACTTCCGTGCAGCGAAAAATGCTCGTTAAGCTTGTGAAAAGTTGAGTAAAGTTTATACGGTAACAAAGGTTCTACAAGAACGTCAATACCAGTGATGATTCACGAAATTCTCTGCTGGTAAATTTATTTCCACCATGCTTCTCGGTTAGCGAGGCCCACCGAGGCTGATGAAAAGAAGGAATAAAATAATCATGAAACCCACGTGTAGAAATACTGAACTCAATTATTGGAGCGTTCACAACCATCTGAAGAAGCTGGGATACGTAAGAAAGCTCGACGTTTTGGTCCATCATGAACTGAAGAAATTTATTTGATGTTGCGTATGAACATGTAAAATATGCTTTTTGTAGCTGAGGAAAACTTCTGATATGTGATAATGAGAAGTGGATTGTTTACAATAATATAATGCACAAATGTTCTTCATGCCGTCGTGATGATTCGGTTCAAATAACACAGAAAGCTGATATTCATCAGTGGTGCTGTGTGGTGGAATTTTAAGTGTGTTGTGCTTTTCAAACTCGAACCAAGGAACCAAGCAATCAGTTCGAATAATACTGTCGGCAATGAGATGATTTAGTTGACTTTACCATCCAGAAACGTCTAGAGCTCAATTGCAAAAGAGTTGTTCCATCAAGACACGCAAAAGCATACATGTTTGCTTCAAAACGTATTAGGGCTTGGGTGGGATGTGTTGTAACACCTATCATACTCATCTGATTTTGCACGTATAGTTCCGCTTATTAAAATTTCCTTGCGTGATTAAAATTTTCTTACACAAGGGGATTTTTTACACAATCTCGGTACTGATAATTGAAGTTTGATGTAATATATTCCATTAGATAAGGCATAGCAGTGTTCAAATTCTCTCAACCTTTTATGCTTAGCTATATGCCTAAAATGAAGTAGTAAAATAAATTTTATGTAAATTATAATCACATCAACGCTGACAAGTAAGAATGATGAAATATACACACATGTATGATAGGAATGATTCATTGTCCTGCAGTTCTGACTTACTTGTTTTGAAGTTGGGTGAGTTTGGTGTGGTTGGATTTTATAAATGTTTCTATATTAAACAAAAATATTTTTAAACATTCCTGTGCAGTGAGAAACGAAATGCTGTCAATGAAAAACTGTGATTGTTCTTGTCAATGTTATAATATGTTTATTGTGTTGAATGATATAATTGTAAACAGTTGGTACAGAGTACATTTTGATACAAATTTCTTTTGGATTTTGCAGCACATTCCAAACCTAATAGTGAATATTCATGCAATGGGTCATAGAATATATGTATCTGACGTCCAAGAAAGCGTATATTTTGTACGCTACAAAAGGCAAGAAAATCAGTTAATAATTTTCGCTGATGATACTCACCCACGTTGGATAACCACGTCATCTGTATTGGATTACGACACTGTGGCAGGGGCCGATAAGTTTGGAAATATAGCTATTGTAAGTAACTTTAAGTCTAAAACCAAATATTCACATGTCCCTTCCTTTTCTTCCTTTCCCATGTTATTGAAAGTAAGGAAAAGTTTATGTATATCAATGTTTATTGTGAAACATAATTGCAACAAAATAAAACGTCGTTCAAATATCCAATAAACTTTAGTCCAATGTGATCAGAATTAGGGTACCGAGTACAAGTTTTAGTCGCAGATTTGTCGCTTGGAACATGGATGTTTATAGTAATTCGCTATTGTGTTGTTTAGTCTGATAGTTTGTTAATAAAATACTTTGAGAACTTTAAATTATTTGGATATTCAGATGTAGTTTATTCTTTTAAAAGCCTTTTCATGTGTTCTCAGGGTGCAGGTTTTCCAATGAAATAATAATAATAAAGAAGGAATGTAAAGGGTCATATAAAAAGTTTCCATGTTTTAGTACATTTTTGAACAAAAAAAATTCTTTATTGAA
The DNA here is from genome assembly GCF_964235325.1 of Thermobia domestica. NCBI lineage: Eukaryota > Metazoa > Arthropoda > Insecta > Zygentoma > Lepismatidae > Thermobia > Thermobia domestica. The sequence goes on along the minus strand of NC_137471.1, from coordinate 64,995,918 downwards.
AATCCATTTTAATCAAGTACATATTGACCATTATCTGTGACCTTTTGCCATTTTTCGGGTAGCTTCATAATTCCATTGGTGTAGAACCTCCATGGTTTATCGTCGAAAAACTTGGCCAAGTGACTCAGCGGCGCTTCGGTCGGCAAATTTTTTACCATCAAGAGTTTTGAAGAGACCAAAGCAAATGGTAGTCAGGCGGTGCTGGGTCCGGGCTATATGGTGGACGCATCAAAATTTCCCAACCAAGTTCCGCCAATTTGTTCCGACTTATCAAAGATGTGTGTGGCCGCGCATTGTCATGATGACCCTCCACAAACAACTTCAAAGCCTGGATTGTCGGCAAACAAGGTTATGTTGAGTGTTAGGTGAGATTGGAAGGGAATTGTCCATTATGAGCTGCTGCAACCTGACGAAACCATCAATTCGGTCTTGTACTGTACACAACTCGACCGTTTGAACGAAGCAATGCAGAAAAAGCGACCAGAATTGGCCAACAGAAAGGGAGTTGTGGTCCATCATGACAATGTGTATTTACACACATCTTGGATGAGTCGGAACAAATTGACGAAACTTGGTTGGGAAGTTTTGTTGCATCTACCGTATAACCCGAACCTTGCACCGTCTGACTACTATTTGTTTCGGTCTCTGCAAATCTCTCTTGATGGTAAAAAAAAAAAAAAAAAATGACCGACCGAAGCGCCACTGAAAATACTTGGCCAAGTTTTTCGACGATAAACCACAGAAGTTCTACACCGATAGAATTATGAAGCTACCCGAAAAATGGCAAAGGTCGTAGATAATAATGGTGAATATGTACTTCATTAAAATCGATTTTCAATAAAGAAATTTTTTGTTCAAAAAATGTATCAAAAAGCTGCAGAGACTTTTTATATTACCCTATATATAGAAAAGAATTTGACCCGAATTTCTCATGCTTTAACGCATAGTCAAAGCCAATTGTCCAGCACAGTCAATATTTACTTCCCTGAAAACATTGCAAAGCATTAAAATTAGACTAATGGATACGGTAGTACAATGAAGGGTACGTGATGACAATATTGCAAATTTTAACTAACATTTATTAAGCAATTTACTGCTAGAAAAAGACACTGTAAAGTAACACTCGAGAAACTAATTTGAATCTGAAACTGAGGCTAAAAATGTAAGCAGTTGATACACAAAAGAGAGAGATGCGAATAATAAATAGGAGTATCATCGTATTTGAATGTAACTAGTATGATTTAAAAATAACTGATAGAAAAATCGACCGTCTTTAGTATATCAATTGAATAGAAATAATATTACAGTAGAGCGTCGATTATCCGAACGTCGGTCAACCGAACGACCGCTTAACCGAACTGTGTACTCGCTCGCACCTGTTACTCTCGCACCCTACCGTCCATCATCCCCCTCACTCCCAAACCAAGTTTCCCACAGTAGTTGCCGCACTGAGCCACCGCTGGCGGAACATTGATTCTAATGGGGCCTTCATAAGGCGCTGCTGACCGGCCAAGCCGCCAATCGCTGTGTTTCAACAATCAGCACACTTCTTTTTATGAATAAATTTACTGTACAGTACTTCTTTTTGGCAAATAAAAATGTACAGTTCGATTATCCGAACAAACCAGTTTTCCGAACACCCATGTCCCCCAATTACTTCGGATAATCGACGCTCTACTGTATATATAAAGCTTGACTTATATACGCATCTTAAAGGCGAGGGAAGAGGGTTTCAAATGTTTTCCATAAACTTACTCTTTCTGTGCGAAGAACGGCTACTTTAGCTAATAGTACTTAAAAGTAGTAAAATTAGAGGGTGGATATATATACAGGGTTTAACTTAATGTAACAAACGTCGGGAGGTGATTCCTGACACCGAGATAAACAAAAAACTGTCGTATGAACATATAGCATATTGACAAAGTTAGCGAGGGTAAAAGTTCGAAACGGTAGTTATTGAAAACCAATAAGCTTAGAGATGGCGGTCTATGAAAGCGGAGAGGTGGCGCTTGTGTTCAAGGGGTTACGTACAGGAGTGCGGTCATTGTGCTGCGAGTGAATAGGACAAGTGGCAGTGCTCGACTAAACCATGGTGAATTATTCAAACCGCGAACAGGCTGACATGCTATTCATGTACGGTCGTGCATATGGCAGTGGACGTGAAGCAGTCCAATTTACAGGAGCGTTTTCCTAACAGACGCCAGTCATTATACAGGATGTTTGAGCAATTTATCAGCGCGTGTGAAACGGACCGTACTAATGAATGTGTGTTAGAAATTGTGAACAATGAGGCAGATGCGAGTACGAGGGAACTGGCCGCAAAATGCATGTTAGTCACATATGTGTGGCGTGCGTTACATCAAAATACCTTGTACCGTACCACCTGCAAAGGGTACAAGGACTGGCATAAGCAGAGTTCCAACCACATAAAGCATTCTCTTAGTGGTTCTTTCAACAGACCGTTACCATCATTCTGTTTCAGGCATCAGTACTGTTCACTTTCGAGGCCACCTATGGAAGGGATAGTATTATCGATATTCATAACACCAATTTGGACTTATGTATGATGTGATATTGCCCATGATCAATTGATCGGCTCCATATGCTACCCCGAAGCCTTAATGGAGCATAGTACTTGACCTTCCTGCAGGACACTGTCCAAATTACTGGAAAATGTTCACCTAACGATTCGCAACAACATGTGTTATGTGCATGATGTGGCTCCCTTGCACTCCCGTGTGAATCTCCGTCGGTAGTTGAACAACGCCTCAGAATGTTGGATCAGACGTGGCGGCCCAATGCATGGGCTTGCCCGGTCTCCGGACCTGATCCACTGGATTTTTATCTGTGTAGGGACAGTAAAATGTGGCGTATGCTACTCCTGTCAATGACCTGGAATAGCGTATCCATACTCTGCAACTATTCGTCATGACGCAGGCATCTTCGAACGGATTTGCCAATCTATGATCCGGAGTTGGTATGCATGCATTTCTGGACACTTTGAACATCTGTTTTGTGCCCGACAAACGTACATTTGTCTCTTTCTGCACGTCAATATCTACCGCTTCGAACTTACTGTGCCACACTTTTGGTCCTTGCTAACTGCTAATATACTATATGTTCATAGTACCTTTTTTGCTTATCTCGGTGTCAGGAATCACCTCCCGACATTCGTTACGTTAAGTTATACCTTCTATAGAAGGAATTTTAGGATATAGAAGTGTTCAAGTGTTGTTCAAGTTAAGCATGTAAGCATTTCGGAAATAAAAGTGTAGTTTTTCAATATGAGAAGTGTGTGCTGAATAATGTTAATTAGAAGCTGGTTAACATTTCAATTGTTTTTAAATTTATTTATTTAGGTAAGGCTGTCGTCAAATGTTAGTGACGAAGTGGATGAAGATCCTACTGGAAACAAAGCTCTTTGGGATAGAGGACTTCTAAATGGAGCCTCTCAAAAAGCTGATGTCATAGCGAATTTCCATGTTGGAGAAATATGCATGTCTCTGCAGGTAAGAAGGAAATTACAAGTTTAAGTATTTCGCTTTCAATATATCTGATGCTCAAAATTATTTGTAGTTACATTTTGCGTGATTAGAAGCAGAATCAATTATTTCTAAAGATCCTAAATCAAGAACGGCCAAAATTGGCGCTTTTGAACGTGAGAAACGATCTTTTTTGGGGAAAAAAGCGCGTGTTATTATTATACCTTAGCCCTAGTGACAGTGTTGAACTTACGGGCTCAAAACGATCCTTTAAACTTGAATACAAAAATAACGACAAGTTATGTGAAAATTTTAGTGAGAACCGGCAAATCTACACAGATCGGAAGGAATTGACCACAAACATCAAGAAGTAGCATTTTAATTTACAGATGTTCGGATAAGTTTGTGGCAAATTTGCAGAAGTCACATAGATGATGTAAAATGGAAATATTGTCTTCATACAAGGAAAGTTCAAAAATAGGTATACAGTTATAAGAATTCTTGTTTTCTTGTTTAGTAGTTACGTAGTATATAATGAAACTTGATTATATTTAAAAAAAAAAAAAAAAAAAATACTTTGAGACAGGAATTAAGTACAATCTTTGAGGTTTTCAGAATGCGAATCTTCAGCGTTTGCACATTCCTGCAGTCTAGTTTTTAGGTTATTAATTTCGTGGCACGTTTCTCGTATGAACTTAGTTATGTCGTTAATAGTACGTTTCCTCGAAAATATTTCATCTTTGACAACCCTCTTCCCCCAATCCAAAAAAACAAAAAGATGGGTGAGGTCTGGTGATCATGATAGCCATTCAACTGGCCCTCATCGACCTATTCAACAACTGGGTAATTCGTTGTCAAGAAACTAGCGCATTGTTACAGCAACAGTACATTTAAAGATTACATTATAGTCAGCGTTACCAACAATAAAAATTGCCTAAATTTTTATGCGCATAATACTAAAATATCATCCACGTAATAATAGGATACTCAGCTATGAGCCTACATTTCCACCCCTCCGAATTTCGCATCACAGGCATAAATAGCATTATAATTCATCTCTTAAAAATGGCCTCAGCGATTGACTTACCAATCTAGAGTAGATCTGCATTCTGTGTGCTGTATGGATTTGCAAGTGAAGAACGTGTACTACATTCGGTGGAAGACTTCAGTTTCGTTTACACTATCACTTCGCAGATAATTTCATATTCTTTAGACAAAAAGACATGATTTCTATACTCAAAATTTATTTACGTTCTTGTAAAGCATTTTCTTTAGGTAATAAAATATGAATAACTTGGTAAGACAGATATGATTTTTGGTTAAGCTGCAAATGTAGAGACCCTCATTGTTTTTCACTATTCATGTTACTTTTATTACCTTTGCCAGAACATGCGAATTTTAAGTTACAATTAAACTTTATTTGACTACTAGTAATGTTACCATGTTCCTTTTGCACAATATCTAATATTAAAGTTTGAAAAATCTCAGAGCATAGTTACGAAAGTGCAAGAAATACTCGGAGATGTTTCTCGAATGGGATTTTGATGAGACTGTGCACTTGTATTTTTACAGAAAGCGACTCTGATTCCTGGAGGAAGTGAGTCTTTGGTGTACACTACGTTGTCAGGTACAGTGGGTGTTCTGGTTCCATTCACTTCCCATGAGGACCATGACTTTTTCCAGCATCTCGAAATGCACATGCGCTCAGAAAATCCTCCTCTCTGCGGAAGAGACCATTTGTCCTTCAGATCATATTATTATCCGGTCAAGGTAAGTCATGTGTACAGATCAAATGTATATTCATAAATTGCATTATAAGTGCATTTTTAATTTTTTAGTATCTTATTTGCAACCGAAATAACATTGTCCGAGTAAATATTAAAGTTTTCAGAAAAATTCAACTAAAGGTACAGTGAATACTCTGACATCAATGAAATATTATTTTGTTCATAAGAGGTATCCATTATTGAAATGTAACACAAATTTAGACTACTCTGTTTATCCCTAATGTATTCAATAGGCAGTAAGTACAGTGGTTGTAAATTAATATCGAAAGACCGTACTCATTGTTCGAATTATTGAGGGGGATTAGGAAGGAAATATCCCTTTGTGAAAAAAATAAAAGTATTCATGGAGAATTTTTTATACCGGGTGTATACTGCAAAGTTATTGCATGTGTAGTAATTTTCCCAAAGGGAAAGGGCAGAAACTTCGCATAAAATTCATGACCTTACGACTGGCTGTCCATTATTTCTACTTACTGAAAGTTTTCTAGAACTCTCTCAGAAAGCAATTTATTACAGATAAAGTAAGAATTTCAAGTTCAGTTTGAACTGTTCTATGTAGTGATTCATCAGATCACTGATTCATAATAAATACATTTTGTGCAGATGGGATGTTTATCCACTGTAATGTATCACAAATTTATTTTCAAATTGCAGAAAGTATTTTGTGCCAAATGCATACGAACTAAGAATAAGAGACGCATGTCAAGGAAAGGGCCGATATTTAAAAAATAAATAATAATAATAATAATAATAAAAAGATAATAATAGAAGAAGACATTTATTGTGTTTGATGAAGTACATATCTTAGCTGTTTTTGGACGTAGTCATCATGAACTTCCAGACATTTCTGATAGCGTAGCACAAGCTTCTCTATACCTTCTGTGTAAAACCTTGCCACCTGAGAGTACAGCCAGAATTACTGTCTTGAGCACTTCTCTGTCGTCCAAATGCTTCAATGCAAGTCACTTTTTCAGGTGAAGAAAAGGGAAGAAATCGCTGGGGATAAAGGTAGAGGCTGGAAGGGGATGTTGAAATAGTTCCCATCCCAAAATCTCGAAATCCCAACAGTACGAGCAGCTGTGTGTAGGCGGGCGTTGCAATGGATCAGAATAATTCCCGAGTGTAACCTTCCTCTTTGCCAGTTTTGGATGGCACGCTATAGATTATTTAATGTTTGGCAATGCACATCTGCCGTAATTGTTCTTCCTGGTTCCAAGAATTCCATCCTTTCAGTCCCAAAGCACATTGTCATAGTTTTCTGAACTGATAATGTTTGATTTTTTTTTTCGCTTTAGAAGAGCCAGAGTGCCGCTATTGCACTGACTGCTGCTTCGACTCGTCAGTGGTGTACGATATCCTGGTTTCACTCCTGTCACTATGTGAGAAGATGTTATCCCCATTCTTCCCCCAGTGGGTCAAAAAATTATGCTCAGCTGTCGTTCTTTGCTCTTTGTGAGCGTCTGCCAGTATTTTTGGCACCCAGCTTGACAATCACAATTTTATGCACTGTTTTCGCACTTCTGGAAACACCTTAGCGAGTTCAATTATTATGAACCAGCGATTGGATCGCACTTTGTCCTTAACGCGTTCCACCTGATCTTCCGTCTGACTATTAGGGCTTTCGCGAATTTCATAACCATGAACATTTGAACACCTTTCCCGAAACACTGCACTTATGCCTGATTTTCCCTTATTCATTACTGTCGGTCCGTAAATGGCACCTAATTCTGATTGGATGTCAGCTGTATTTTGTCCTTTGGCGTTCAGAAATCGTATGACAAATCTCACTTCACATTTAGTGGGATTTTGTATAACGGGAACCATTTCAACTTACTACTCCTCGCACGTACACGACTCCACTCGAATGATTCTATCTCTGTTGCAAGTACAGAATACTAAGGCATGCTTCTGGTACGCTCAACTTCATCAGTATTGCCAATCTCGCGTAAAAAATTGACCTCTTTGTGACATGCGCCTCGTAATTTTTGTCCGGTACCGCAGAAAAGACTTCTATTCCGGTATAAGGAGATTACGTAAACATTGGGGGAAGGAAAAGAAGGTTGTAACCGTAAAAGTGAGGGTTCTGCTCCTTAGTAATGCTTGTATTTTTGCTGGGACCGACAAAAAAAATAAAATATTGTTAAGTGTCTGCTAAGGAACATTGATGTTTCGTTAGTTGGCTGATTAAAATCTATTTTGAGTGATGTATGTAGATGGATGAAATTGAAATTCTACCGTAATATATATATATATCGATGGCAGCTGGCTAGGAAACTATGTATAGTAGTGATAAAAGGCCAAAATTGGAAACCGCATGCCGCATTTGTGTGTGTATAGTGTATATTTACGAATTTATCCTCAAATTTCATGGCGTGTAATACACGGAATAATTCCGCAAGAATATGAATCCATGTGCACTTGCACTAAGTCGCGCCATATAATATGTAGACACTAATAGGTGAAATTGTTATGGCCATAACTTATATCGGAAAACCCATACTCCCAGTGTTTGTAGGATAGTGTTTATGTACCCACCGGTACTTACGACCTTCGTAATCCCGAGAATTTAATCTGTGAATATAATAGTTTCGTGATTCCTTCTGCAGATGTCTTCGATTCAGAGTTCATTTTGTGGGCACGATGTTAACACTTTCTTCAAGCACAAAACGAACAGCTTAACGAATAACAACTAAGAAAATAATTTGTATCGATTGTGCTGTGCGTTACGTAAAAGATGCCGTTTTAGGTAGAGTTTTCACATTAAAACTAGAATGCTCATTTTATAGCTGAAATGTAGTATGTTGTTCCTATGCGGATAATATTCTCCAAGAAAACAAGCAGTATAGGAATGGATAAACTAAACATGAGGTTGAACTTCATAATGACATTTTAAGAAGTATTACAGTATAGTTTGAAGCAATTTCTATTCTTATTCACACTTGCTGTATTTTAAAAATGTTCTGTGTAAAGGAAACTGAGTACTTACTTTCTAACTTGATAGTTTTGGCTTTGGAATCAGGTAGGATTTCATAATTTTTAATTGGCGATGTAATTTAATTCACATAAAATTTTAAATTTTGAGAAATATTGCTGTTATTTCTTAAATGTTGGGTACAGAGATTAGTATTACTTGGAACGAGTATCGTAACTTTGTAATATAAAAATTGTGTTCATAATTTTCATCGCTGATTCTTTGATCAGACTAGGTGCCTCAATGGTTCAGTGGTAGAGCGTTCACCTCTGGTGCGTGGGGTCTCTTGTTCGATCCCAGCTCGCGCCAAGTGGACTTTGTGGTGGACACCGCGTGCATGGGTTTTGTCTGGGTTCTCCCGTTTCCTCCCACTTTATTCATTCCACCATTACATTCATTTCTCATAGCCGGCATAATCGTGGGACGTAAAACTGAAAGATTTTGTTTCCTTTCTTTGATCAGACCAATGTCGATAATCCTTCAGAGCTTAACTATGTAAAAAAAAAAAAAAAATCATTTAATTCCACGTGATTGGGGAAAAATAATTGCGTTAATAACCAGGAACTTCCAAGAATCATGATTATTGAATATGTCGTTCTGGATTTGCCCTAGATATGCACACGTACAAAATGTCATGAAATGTAGGTTATTTCAGTTCCATGGTAAATAACACTATTGAGGACATATTAAAAAAAAAAATCCTTAATATTTTAAGTTAAACGTCAGAAAGTTATACATTTTCAAAATTAGTAAGTTTACTACTTGACATAAGTAAATAGACAACCGTAGGGCCACTCGATTTCGCGGAAATACCGAACGCATGCGTAAGGTCGAAGTGTATTGCGTAGGTTTTGGTGTGAGTATGCAATACTTATCAGTGGCACTATGGAGCGCTACTGTGACTGTGAAGAGCTGAAAAAATGTATACTTAAGGTCCACTATCACTCATCGGACTGTGGTAGAAATCAGCAAATTATTAGTGCTATTAACTGTACTGTTAGCAACAGGCCAGAGATTGCATCGCTCAGGACCAATACTACATCTGAAACATTTGGTCGCACAAAGTATTAGACTCAGCCATAGAAATATGTTATACCTCGCAGCAGAGGTTGACAACCCAGTGCGAACCGTCCAGCAATTTTTGTATAGTGCGTGAATGTACAGACTCGTTGCCAAAAAGAAGCATCTTTTTATCGTACCACAAATGACACTATTATAATTGGGCCAACTCGATTACACTTATAATTGGTTACAATTGATTACACTTTTAAAAGCATGCTCCATTCTCGTATAAAAGCAGATTTTGCCAATTCTTGTACAACGACCGTTACTGTGGAAGCGATGGAGACCGATTTACTACACCTCAACCTACAATGAAATACGGCTGCGCGTCAGTGTGGGGCGAAATTTAGAAAGGTGGTTGGATAATCTTATTTTTGCGATGGGCACATCAATACTGCGAAATACGAGGGTGGTTCAATAATTATTGTCCCTGACCTATTATTTTTCCAAAAAGTCTCCTTTCATAGTAATGCACTTCTTCCACCTATGCTGTAAAGCCCCTATGCCAGCTTCAAAGAAAGTCTCTGGCTGAGTCGTGAACCATTCTTCCACAGCTTCAATAACAGCTGCATTTGAGTGAAACTCTTTCCCTTGAGGTGCTCCTTCAACTTTGGGAACAAATGAAAGTTACTAGGGGCGAGGTCGGGTGAGTAGGAAGGATGTTCCAACACATCAAAACCAGCAGGATGGATTGTGGCACCAGTAAGATGGTTTTTGTGGGCCGGAGCATTATCTTGGTGGAACAGCACTGTTCGCTGCAACATCTCGCGCAGTTTTTCCTTGATTGCTTCGCGTAACTTAGGGATTAGGGCTGCATAATAGGCCCCCGTGATAATGTGTCCAACCTCCAGGTAGTCAATAAGGAGCACACCCTTCGCATCCCAAAAAATTGTGGCCATAACCTTGCGTGCGGATGCTTGCACCTTGAACTTGCGTGGGGGAGGCGAACTGCTGTGCCGCCACTCGCTCTGTCGTTCGGACTCGGGATCATAGTGGTGGAGCCACGTCTCATCCACTGTCATAGAACTGTTTCAGGTCTGCCCCCATAACCTCCAAACCAGCCCTTGAACTTCGAACTCTTTCTGTTTTTAACGAGATGACATTTTGGGTACCCATCGCGCTGACACCTTTCTGAAACAGAAGTGTTCATGCATAATGGTTTCCACTGAGCCTACTGCTAACTGTTGCACCGTGATTCGTCTGTCTGCTATAATCGTATCATGCACAGCATCAATGTTTTCTGGGGTGCATGCTGTTGTTGAAGAACCAGTACCAGGGGCCTGTTAACAGCTTTCCCTGCCGCAACGGAAGTCGCGGCACCAGTTCTTTATCACCTGGTAGGAAGGAGCCCCATCACCCAACACACTGATCATGTCCTCATGAATCTCCTTTGGGCTTAACCCCTTTCTCTGGAGGTACTTGATGACAGCTCATTGTTCGGTTTTCTCAATTTTTAAAGCTAGGTGCCACTTCTCACATCTGAAACGACAAAAAGATTAATATAGTAGCTATGGTTATGAAATTTAGCATATAGGCATCTAAGACATTAGGCTACAATATCCGCCATTAGCCATCCCAGCTCAAGTATTTTAAATATACCGGGGACAATAATTATTGAACCTCCCGCGTACATTTTGATTAGAAAATAAATGGTTACTTTCTCTTTGAAACAAACTGTGCTGGACATCACGGAATTTATAAGCTAAAGTTGACTACCGCTAGAAGAGGCAAAATGAGTTTTAGACTACCGTGACACAGTCTCTAGATTTGAATTTGTAGAAAATGTTCGGAATTTGAAACAAATTACGAACAGACAGACAGTAGTTACTTGACACTCCGTAACAAATGGTATCGCCTACGAGATTTAGTAGATACCATTCTGTGTGGGATTGAAGCTTCAAGTGCTGCCTCCACGTTGGTACGTAATAATGACCACAGACTTAATTTACAGGCCCCTTACTTATGTCAGGCTAGTATATTATATGATTATTATGGAATGTTATCTGCCTAAATGTGAAGTGTTAATACTCCACCTTAATTTTACTAGAGGTTTTAATTGTGGTTATTGATTTCTTTCTAGAATGTACTAGATGGAGATTTGTGTGAACAATTTAACTCCATTGATCCGAGCAAACAGAAGAGTATTGCAGAGGACTTAGACAGAACTTCAAGTGAAGTATCCAAAAAATTGGAAGATATTCGTACTCGTTACGCATTTTAAGGATTCTCTCATGTTCATTTGTGTATGTGCAGACGTGTGTATTGTACATTTGTATGTATATTATTAATTCATTTTATTCATCAGAAGCACAAGAGATGTGTTATTGAACTTTCATTTATTAGTACAAAGATCGACTTTTCATCTGTGATGGATCATGTAGTTGTTTCAGATGTGTAAATACTCTCTAATTTGTAATAAAATCGATTAAAATCTTAGTGTTTTAGTATTTAGTTCCTTTTAAAAAAAGTGAAAGCTCTTGTATTATTATTAATGAATTTTATATTTCAACTGTAGTAGTCATTTGTCAGAAAGACCGTAATTAAGAAAATTTTGAGGTTAAAAGTGGAATTAAGGTGTCATTAATGTACAGGCTTGTTCAAAAATCTTTACTGTCCCTGACTTCTATTATCATAGTCAAAAGTAAAAAATATAAATTTTAATATTATTTTCTCTTGCAATTCTTAATTGAAGTCAAGAGGAGTGGTGTTAAAGTTTCCTTGAACAGATCTGTACTACAGAAGTACCAGGGTGTCTATCGGTCACAAAAGTCACGAAATCAGAAAACGGTCATGAAAGTCACGAAATTTAGCTTTTGGGTCACGATTTTTTCAACTGTGCAAATGTAAGTACAGATTGAAAAATTTTGTTCTATAAAACGTCAAAATTCACCACCAAAAATGTCTATGGTCGGCTTTAGACGCTACGAAATCGCAAGCAAAATACGTTTGTATCGTATGGATGAAAATTCGACCTAATTCGCACCCAAATTCACTCTTAAAAATGTTAGAAAATTTTATGATTTGGTAAAGAAGAGGTCACGAAATTTCATTTTGGAATTTTAATAAGACAGCGTGAGTACACAAGTCCACATTTATGGAAACAAAATGGAGCAACCGTTATGGGTGCTGTAAACGCACGATGAGAAAGCGAAACAGCACTGAGAAGACACGTTTGTGTGAAGAAGACGCTTGCAGACAGTGAAGTGTGTCGAGCGTAAAAGCCTCCAAAAATTATCGCATTGTGCGAGTGGTACGTCTTAGCACTTTCCGACATAGGCTACATCTACAGTGAAATAGTGTTTGGCGAAGGGTTTCGCCGTATCTAAGAAGGGGGTTGCTGCTGTAATCAAACGCAACAAACATGCACCCCAAGAAGAGGTATATGCGCAAAAAAAACACCGTCCCAAACGGACAATGGATGTGGTTTGACAAGTGTATCAAGATGGTCACAGAAGAATCCGACGACAAAGTGGACATGGTTAGGACAGTGTGGAGCTCAAAAACAACCGGGCAGAGGATAATCACCCTGCGGCTTAAAGTGAATTTTAAGCCACGTGTTTACACACTAGCAGCCAAACACACCTGTGAATGCAGGGTACATTGCAGCCACTTTATGAACGGTATTTAGCGGTTGACAAGGGAAGTATATGGTAATCTTATGTAACACCTGGATCTACTTCCAACTTCTACGCGGATCCGAACCATGTACTACCTAGGTATATCATTCAAAGGATGTCAAGGACCAGGCAAATTGGGTTCTCATTTCGCGTGCAAGTTTTCCTCGGGGTTTCATGCTGGTTGCAAGAGTTATGGAACTTCTGCAAGGATATGTGGTTAAAACTAGATCGTATGTCTCTCGATAGACGCCTCCTCCAATGGAAACTCCGCTGTTAACTATTGCGTACAGCCAGGGTAGGCATGTAGAACACAGCCGCTGACGGAAACACGCCCTAGGATGGGTATTCCAAAATTGTTTCCAGAAACGTGGGCTTACCTCTGTATGCTAAGGGACAGTGTTTGTGTCGTTTAAAAGTCGCGCCCCGAGTTCCTTTGAAACACTTTGCGTCTGGTCACCTGTACTCCTTTACCACACACGATCGTCGCGTCACAGCTTTCATTCTATTCTAACCGACACTCCATCTATTGCGTCCCATGCTAGGTTAAGTTGAATTATAGTATTAATTAATTAAGTTGAATTATAGTGTTAAAAATGTTTTGTTATTCAGGACATTAATGGTCAAGGGCTAGGTAGAAGTAAAGCTCCACGACTTCGACACTTCAAGAGGATGACGGATAGGTTGATTGAACGTATGAACCACAACAAAACGAGAGAAAAGTTACCAACCCCACCAGGAATTAAACCCGCGCCACTTAGTAAGACACCTTAACGATTATACTACCTCAGCTCTGTTATGTCTGAAGCAAGACGTTGGAAGTCACCTTTGCAGCTGATTTGAGTTTTCTGTGCAGTTAGTTCTAATAACGTTTTCTTCACATCGGAAGTTTTATTTTGTCTAAATTTCTTTGATCTGAATTTGTTTTTGTTTCTGTCAGAAAAGGCTGGTCACAGATTAGCCTTTCCCTTTTTTTTTTCAGAAAGGAAAAAAAAAAATCGGTCATGGTGTAGCATTATATTGACCGGACCACTTCTAGTGTATATATATATATATATATATATATATATATATATATATATATATATATATATATATATATATATATATATATATATATATATATAGAGAGAGAGAGAGAGAGAGAGAGAGAGAGAGAGTTAGTTTGTAACAAAATAACTGCACCACTTAAACCAACGCAAGAAATATTGAGTTTTTGATTATTAACAGCAAATAATACTGTTCATATTATACATTACATCTATCCGAGTCCTTGGTTGGTATGTATGTTAACTTACAAACTAATTGTTCACATAATGCCATAATCTGTCTATATGATGCCAAGTGGTCTCGATATGTTACTTTTGAATAAAGTAATACTATTAACATATTGTAATGTCATATTTTTCAATAATGTTTATTATGAGCAAAACTTAATATATCTTAATGAATATTAAGGTAAACAGAAACCTTATTTTCCTATAAATGTCTCTCAGAACATCATATCACATCCCTTAGCCACGTACAGTGCTGCCAACTCTGTGACACGCTGTGTACACTAATGCTTGGCATACATCAACCGCTATTTTTTGGTACCATACGGTAACAATGGCTTAAATAAGATCTGGCCTGGTCTTAAAGGTTCTCCCTGAAGCCAACGGGACATTAGGTGCCACAAATTCTGAACAGGGTTCATATCAGGGGAGCTCGGTAGCCACCACAACCGATTAATGCCCATCTCAGAACAGCACATATTAACTACGCATGCTCTGACAGGGAGCTTTATCGCCTTGGAAGATGTAGTCTAAATTTTCACATGAAAGGTAATCTCTAGCAGCTGGCAATAAACTTTTCGGTAGTATTGTGGTGCATTGTTCGGCAGAAGCGGTTTCACTTCAAATTTACAGTCTGCTCACATCTGTCGAGGTGAAACAAGCCGACACCATAAAATTTGCATTGAACTTCTGTATTGCCAAAACGCAATTCGCAGTCACTCTTCAGTTCCTCACTCTTCCTCATCCAGAGCCTGTACCGCTATCATTCCCAGGTAGCATCAATTTCTTTCCGTCAGAAAATATTACGTGATTCCATTGGTCAATACCCCAAGTACTATACATGTCACTAAACTTTTTCCGAAGACAAGGCTATCTTCGAAATTCCTTTCTTCAGTTCCCTGACAATAGTCATGTGGGACACAGTGACACCAACACCTCAGAAACAGTTCGAGCAATTTTTCTTGTAATAGAAGATCGATCGTTTAATGTTATTGCCTTTATTTTCCACACAAGACGTGGATTTATTTCTGGTTTTCTCCCACAATTTCTCCTGAAAGATGATGTAGTAAGGTTACTTTCCTTCCTAAGAATTATTCCTACTGTTGTGTTATCCACACAAACTTTTGCAGCTATCTACTGCTGCGAAAAGCCCGCCGATTTCAGAGCAAGTATCATCCCTTGTTTGCATGTAACCTATCGCTTATTATTTTATCATGATATATACAGGTCACGGTTACTGCACAAATTTGCTACAATAATGCACAATATAATTCTTGGAAAACTATTTAACAACTGAATAAGTCAGGAACATCAATTTTCCACACCATTTCCACCTGTAAACGACTATATCTAATTAATAGGCATCAGCCATTTCCACAAAGATATATCAGAGCCATCTGTTAGAGGAAAGCAGAATTAAAAACAGCGGTGAAAAAGTACAAAAAACATCCAAGTAGCACCAAGCAACAATTTGGGACTCGATTCGACATTGTAGGGTACTTATTTTGATATTAAAACATATTTCGATGTTTCTGTAAATTTCTTAGGTGGTGCAGCTATTTTGTTACAGACTGTATATATATATATTTTCTCTCTCTTTCTCAACTCGGCACTCCATCAATGAGTCATTTTAGGCTTCAGAACTCAAGATTTTTATTAATGCTTTCAATATGTTTGTGTTCTAAATAGAGTAAGTACAAATACTACAAGTAATCTCTGATTTTGTTCGCACCATCTTGTGCTAAAAGTATGAGCCGTAGAGCATTGAAACATACAGCATGAAAAAAAAAAAAAAAAAAAACTAAGTTTCGTTTCAAATATCCTGAGAGCTCTTGGTACAACAGTGTGACTGCTAGGCGCGCGTAAGAAATTCATATGCAAATTTTCCAGCAAATCGACTATAGGAGTTGCGCGGTGCATGTGATAGTGTTAACATTTCTGAAAGTGAGGTACAGAAGAGCAAGTGGTTAAAGTGAACATTTTTCATCGTACACTTGTTTTGCACATTTCTACAAATACTCATGAAACCCTACATCCATATACAACTACTATACGCGCCTTTATTTAATTTATTTTTCACTTTTACCAATTTTCATACCCTGACCAACTGGGTGGCTGGCTCTCTTCCCCGTTGGAGCTCCTTCACGATCTAGACTGCAGTTATACATTATTTAGACTATTATTACACCCTATTGTGACTATACATTTCTAACACTGAGTTCGAGAAATTGTTTTTATGATCTTGAATTTCCACAATGACAGTTTTTATTCTAATACATTTTCTTAACTATACATATAACAGGCAATTCGACTGAAAAGTCGACCAACAAATGCAAATGACCGCATTCGCCATTTGTAAATTTCTTTACAATTTTAATACAATTTATGAATAAGTAATTCAAAATACGCACATTTTTAGCATACTTGGCTTATATAGCTGATGCACCTATTAAAACACCATTATTGGTGAAGAAGACAAGACAAATCGACTATAAAGGCAGGCAGAGAGCTTGGTATACCATATCGGACAGCGTGGAAAGTGCTGCGGAAATCACCTCACCAGCTGATCTTGATTTGAAAAATCCGATCAGAGCGGCTGTGGGTAAGATTGATCAGGATATGCTCTGACGTGGGTAGATAACGTTCGGACTATCTCGAGAGTGTGTGCTGTGTGATTAGAGGAGAGCATAACGAGCATATGTAGCTAAAACTAGGTGACTTTTTTTCCTTTTATGCTGTATGTTTCAATACTCTATGCCTCATACATTTAATACAAGGTGGCTAACGAAATCAGGGAGATATTTTGTGGTAATTCTGTATAATGAACTACTTATAATGCTAATGTTCTGTGAAAGGAAAGAGTCAACATAGATAATATATAATTATGTTTTAATTATTTAATATTTACTACTATTCAGTTGATACAAAATCAGTTTTAGGCAAAGAATAATAAAAAGTGTGTCCAAAAGCTTACAAAATATTATCTCAGAAATCACCAAGAACAACTTGCGCTGCTTTTAAGAATATAAAAGCTTTCTTGTTAGCCTATACTGTGTCTTTTCAACACTAAATGAATATATTGCAAGACATTCAATTGTGGAGTTGATTGTTGCTTAGCAAATATATTAAAATATATTTTATTACATCACAATAATTGTCCATTTTCAATGGGAACTGGAAAACGAAGATATGAATGAAACAATAGTAATCAACAAGTAATTTGGATTTAGTATTATTTTTCTACAGTCAATTTTTTTTCTATCTTTCAACCGTAAGTTTCACTTGTAAATGTGGTAAATGACACTTAGTATTTAAGCAAAAAAGTCTTATTTTATTCCACTTTATGCTAATGGTGCGAAGAGACCTCCTTCTAAACATGGAATCTTGATTGGTGGAAGATCAGCATCTCCTGCAGAATCATATCTTAACTTATTGTTCAGGTCCCTGAAAGCATAGCTGCCTCTACCAAAAGAATGCATTTGGAAAAATATTAAAAGATCGAAAAAGAAGTTAGATAATAGCTATTATTATAAGCAAACAATTAGTAATTATGAAGACTAATAATTCCTTTCCTAAATAAATATTGAATACTTATGTACAGTATGTTATTGTGAAATTCATACTGTAACGTTGACAGCAGTAATGAGATCAAATAGGTTCGAGCCCACAGATCCAGTAATAACATACATTAACTAAAAGTCCTTCCCAAAATAATGTTTCTGTATTTATTGCACATTATTGTGTTACTATGTAAGATTATACAATAATTCATTTGTAAGCAGTATGTAAAGGTCCTTTCCAAAATATGATTTCAACTCTGTATGTTTAATAAAACAAACTGTATTTTTAGAATGTTCTTCCCTGTCAAATTTCTATAAAGTCTGTATATATGTTATTTTTCCAGACGTTAATTGACATTATATAGATATGTATGCCGATTAACGTCTGATGAAAATAACGTTACGCTATAGAAACTGTTACGACTTATTTTAATATTAATAAAGAAGTATGTACTCTGGTCAGAAAAATATTAGTTATTTAAGTAATAATTCCAGAGCCAAGATGGATGGGCTTACTGTAAATATGTATATATTGCTAAGTATGGGACGCATGTTGTTTCCAACTTCCAAAGCACCGTTTTTATTATTATTATTTATTAATTCAAGATGTGATCTCTAGGAGCAGTAGCGTACACAGAATTTCAGGGGGGCGAACTATGGTAAATGTTTTTTTATTTTTTTTATATCTTGTTCAAGATGATGTTAACACTCCAGAAGCTTCCTTTTGCGTACGCCACTGTTTAGAAGGGAATAATAGCTTCTCTGATCAGTTTTTCCATTTGCAATGATCTTCAGAGCTACCCCGAAAGAAACGAAGGAGACAAAATCTTTGTTAGGGCACTACTCAATTTTACATCTATTTGCAACTTCTTCGTTGTTACCGGAAAATAGTTAAAGATATCTTGACCATATTCTTCCTAACAATTAAAAATGAAATTAAATTTTAGTGATGCCACTCTTCTAACAAATAAGTTATACTTAGAAACACTACTAAACGCTATCAATACCAAACGTGTTGTAGCCCTACTGACTTATCTGTCCTTGTTGAGTTTTATATGTTTTAGTAATTTTTGTTTAAGTTAGCTATCATTAGAACATAAGATCTGGTAACACTGAAAAGAAAGGAGAGAGAGTGTGTGTGTCGATTGCGGTGTGTAAGGCCATGAAAGCGGACTTGTGGTGGCACTGAACCAATGTTTGTGTAAAAATTGAAGCTAATGTGTAACATTATTTGAATACAGTCCACATGTTTTATATAATGACTTCTGTCATTTAGAACCAAACCAAAACATGGTCCATATCGGGCCGGATCGTGTGTAGATGTGGTGTAGTGAAGAATGAACTCGTCCAGCCTTTGTTTGCGGAATGGCGGGAGAGTGATTATTTCTAATAACTTTGATTGTTTTAGTGACTGTGGTGTAGTTTGATTTTTGTAGCGGTGAACATAAATACGTTGGTGTTTTTGTAAAATTAAATGTCACCATGGAGAAGTTACGTGCGACGAAAACAGTAATAAAACGCGGAATTACAAGGTTAAAGAATAAGGTTGGTGATACGTCATTAAGCCAAGTAGCCATTCAGTGCTATATTGACAAAGCAAAAGAACTTACTGCTGAATGTAAAGAATTGTTCGTAGAATTTGCAGTTATAGCTAAAGAAGAAGAACTTGCAGCTTTGGAAAATGAGATCAGTGAAATGGAAGAGACTTTGGACCAAATTAGTGAAACGTTACTAGAGCGAAAGGCTAGTTCGCAACAGCATTCTCAGAATAATTCAGGTAGTTCACTCCCCCATTCTGAAGTGCGGTTACCGAAGTTGGACTTGCCCAAATTCAATGGTGTATTAAGAGAATGGACAACATTTAGAGATTTATTCATAGCAGCAGTGCACAAAAACACTAATTTAAGTAACGCGCAAAAACTACAGTATTTAAAATCATCTATAGGTGGTGAGGCTAGCATATTAATTCAAGGAATTAGCATTTCAGATGACAACTATACCAATGCTTGGGATGTTTTAGTTCAACGTTATGACAACAAACGTATGCTTGTAAATGACGCAATTGGACGGCTGCTGAATCAAAAAAGGGTAGATAAAGAATCCAGTGTGCAGTTACGGAAGTTACTCGATACAACAAATGAATGTGTGCGTGCTTTAAAGGTTTTAAAAATTCCAGTTGAAGCTTGGGATGCAATATTAGTCTATATTGTGGTGGACAAGCTGGATCCCAAGACAAGAGAATCGTGGGAATTGTCATTGGAAGGACAGGAGATGGCAATCTTCACTGAACTCTCAAATCATCTCGAGAAAAGATCCAGAGCATTATTAGCGCAAGAAGCAGCTTCGTCTATCCCCTCTCTCAAAGTGAAAGGCAGTACAACAGGAAAACAGCAGTTTTATCACAAGAAATCCACCAGTTCGTTTCATACTGAATCTGTGTTTAAGTGTTTTTTCTGTGGTGATAAACATGCGTTGGCAGTGTGATAAATTTGTAAAGTTAGATCCAACAGAGCGCCATAGTTTTGTTAAGAAAAAAGGTCTGTGTTTTGTTTGCTTCAGTGATCAGCACAAGATAGGGGTCTGTGATAGCAGGTCAAAGTGCAGTGTGCCATAATAAACATAATGAGTTATTGCACTTCGAGAAGAAGGAAGGAGCGCAGGGACAAAGCACAAATGAAGTGAGATCCCATTACATGCATAAAAATCATCCCACACAAGTGTTGCTTTCAACTGCGTTGGTAAAAGTAAAAAATAAAAATGGTGGCTTTCAAACGTATCGTGCTTTAATAGATTCAGCCAGTGAATGTAGCTTCATAACTGAAAATTGTTGTCAACAGTTAGGATTACGAAAAGAAAAATGCAGTGTTGATATTTCTGGCATAACTAACACACGTGTCTCACGAGCTCATTCAGTTGTTAATCTTGAGATTCAGTCTCGAGCAAATGAATCAGCTGATGTGTTTAGTACTAGTGCTATTGTAATACGAAAGATCAGTGGGGATTTGCCTAAAGAGGCCCACTCACGGTCCATGGTTTGCGCAAACAAGGCTGTTTGTGCAAACAGTTTGACCGTGTGTGGTGATGTATGAACTGTTTGTGCAAACATTTTCCACATCGAACTCGTTCGAAAATTGTTTACACGAACATGATGTTTGCGCAAACACGTGGACCGTGTATGGGCATGTTTGTGCAAACACGAGCTTTATTTCCGAGTAGGAAGCCTAGTGTACAGACGCTTATTTCTTGCGCTATGGCGTCAATGAATAGGAATCAAGAATTCTGGCGAGAATTTATTGACCTTTATCGAAATTTACCTGAACTGTGGAAGGTAAAGAGTGAAGATTATAAAAACAGGAATTTGAAAAATGTGGCATATGAGAAGTTACTGCAGATTTCAGATGAGAAACGACATGGCCTTGTGTTGGCTTCACACGGCGTCCAATTGGCATTGAGCGGTGTTGACAGTTCGCGACAAGCAGTTATGTACGCTCTCTTCTCGCGCTACTGCGAATCTTGACAATATCACAGGCGCTACTTAGAAATATTGTACTAGCACATTAACTGCTCACTTTACCAAGTAGAGAAAAGAATTACGAACAAATACGTGAAAACTACATCTTTCTATGTCAACTGGTTGTCATGATAGACGCTTTGAAAGGTTTCCATATAAAACAATTAGTAAAACGAGCGTTAAGTCCCGCGTCTAATTTCCAGTGGATTTTGTTTCGATTTTCAAATAGAACTCACAACTTTTATTACAGGATAATCAGCGGTGTAGCCAGCAAGTTGTTCTAGGAGAAGATTACTTTCAGGGGGAGGCAAGCTTTTCACATATTAAAAGCAGAACAAATTACCTCTTTCACAACATGAAAGGATTTTAACTTACCATACATACATACATACTATGCGCATATTATATTTTCACAATGCTTCCTTATCAAAAGACGGATCGTGACAATACTGAAGTTAAAAACCGGAGTGTAAAAGATGAATCAATAAGCTATTAATAAGAAAATAAATGCTGTTTATAGGAGTCTGTTTATCTGACTTTGTGTTTATGTAGGTTAAAATACTAAAGAGGAAAAAAACGAAAAAATATTAACTCCGATATTATTTTGCAATAATATAGTAGTGAGTTCACAGTGCACCCAGTTAGGGAAATGAGAATATAAAGCATATGATTAATTTTAGTTGATTCAATTAGGTATAGAAACCGTATTGATGATGATTGATTTTTTTTAAAAAATTCATATTTTATTATAAAGTCCTTCATTTGCATTAACTGTTAAATAAGTTTATTAAACATATACCAGACGAACCTCATTTTGGAGCTGGAAATAATTCGGAAAGACAGAGCCCCCTTTTCCCCCATGGCTACATACCTTTGCAATCTTTGCCATCATCGTAAGAATAAAGCATGGGAAGTTTGTAATTTGTTTTGAAATTTACTTCAAGATAGACCCTTTGTTATTCGACAGAGGGAACGCAGTATGTTTTGTTCCTTTTTTTCTTTCACGTTCCACTGCCTTATCTGCGACTTTTAACACCCTCTTTTCTCCTCTATAAGGGAATCAAAAGCATCAGGCGTCTGAATGGTGTAATAAATTATCGTAACCCAAAACAAACTCGAGCATATCGAGTTGCTTAGGAATCGTAAGCAAACCGAGTACAGCAGAAGTTTTATTTTCTGTCTTCCTTTTTTTCTTTTTCTTTCAAGTGCTACGAAGTCAAGCTCGAAGAATTATTTTTTGTGTTTACAGTTTTTGGAACCCATAAAAATAAATTTACAAGAGTCAGATTCAGACAAAGACGAAATATTAACTGACATATATGATAGTGAAAGTAGTGTTGAAGACAAGTGTTTAGCATTTTCACTGGAAAAGTTAACATGTAAGTAATTTAGTTGCTATACATACTTCTAGGATGCATAGTCAAAATTCTTGAGTTTGCTGGAATAGTACATTTACATTGTGAATAATGTTGCCAATGTATGTGTCATAATCAACCACTCTTTCATCCACACCCTCTTCTTTCTTTTTGGTTTCGCGGGTATTTCCGCTTCCAAAGCACAAGCAATTACTATCGCTAAACAAGCTGCTTCAGTGGACATGCTTACGCGATTCAACTCAAAATTGAACTGAAGTTTGTGCAAACAGTTGTATCGTGTGTGGCCGAGTGTTTGCGCAAACATGATGTTTGCGCAAACCATGGACCGTGTGTGGGCCTCTTAAGATTTCTTTGGCAAACGTAAACCAATGGTCACACATAAAAGGTTTATTTTTAGCTGATCCTAATTTCCACGTAAGTAAACAAGTTGATATTCTGTTGGGTGCGGATATATTTCCTGTATTAATTGGAGGTGACAAAAAAGTAGGAAAAGAAGGTCAGCCTATCGCAATTGAAACCAAATTAGGGTATGTTGTGTGTGGAAAGTTACGTTCAGAATGCAATTATGACAGGAAAGTAAGGTGTCATTTTGTATCTAATAATCTAGATCATTGTTTGAAGAGATTTTGAAAATTGAAAATGTTCCTTCTCGTTACCATTTAACGGAAGATGAGAAAGCGTGCGAATTG
The DNA here is from genome assembly GCF_964235325.1 of Thermobia domestica. Lineage (NCBI taxonomy): Eukaryota > Metazoa > Arthropoda > Insecta > Zygentoma > Lepismatidae > Thermobia > Thermobia domestica. The sequence goes on along the minus strand of NC_137471.1, from coordinate 64,972,592 downwards.
CAATTTGATAACACACATTATCGAAATTCAGAAGGTAGATATGTAGTGAAACTGCCATTTGCAGAGAATAAAGATCAATTAGGCACTTCAAAGGAAATAGCTGTTAATCGTTTGTTGTCGAATGAAAAAAGGTTTATGAAAAATGACATGTTACAAAAGAAATATACGGAACTTATGCTTGAATATTTAGAATTAGGTCATATGGAACTTGTAGATAATTCTGAGAGTCCAGATCCTGCTAAAATTTCTGCCGCATCATGCTGTGTTTAAGGATAATAAAATCAGAGTTGTTCTTGATGCTAGCGCTAAGACCAGTACAGGCATATCATTAAATGATACATTGTTAGTAGGTCCTAAGTTACAAGGAGATATAATTCCATTACTTATTAGATTTCGGGGTCACCAAGTAGCATTAAGTGCAGATATTGTAAAAATGTATAGACAAATTCGTGTTGACGACAATGACGTTGATTTCCAACGTATTGTCTGGCGTAGTTCTACCAACGAAAAAATACAAGAGTATAGATTGTTGACTGTAACATATGGTACAGCATGTGCGCCATATTTAGCTACAAAATGTTTACAGCAATTGGCGAAAGATGAAGGTCATAAATATCCGCTTGCTTCAAATGTAGTATTACAAGATTTCTTTGTAGATGATGTTCTGTCTGGAGCTGATAATGTTGCACAAGCCATAGAGTTAAAACAGCAATTAATTGAATTGTTAAAAGAAGGTGGCTTCGAGCTAAGCAAATGGGCTTCTAATAGTAAGGAAGTACTTGATTCAATGTCAAGAGAAAGCGATGAAATAAAAGTTTCTTTGACATTTGAAAGTGATGCAGTAAAGGTGCTGGGAATTCAGTGGTGTCCCAGTTCTGATTGTTTTTCATTTTGTGTAGTTAAGCCTAAGGGTAAGGATAGATTAACAAAACGGGTGTTATTGTCAAATATAGCTCAATTGTACGATCCTCTGGGATGGTTGTCTCCCATTACCGTAAGGGCTAAAATTCTTTTGCAAGAATTATGGATATTAAAGCTAGATTGGGATGATGAATTACCGACGAATGTAAGAGTAATGTGGGAGCAATATTGTTCTGAGCTTCCATTAATTGAGTCAATTAAAATCAAACGTTGCTTAATGCAGCCAAATGCAGTAAAATTAAATCCAGAAACAAGTTCTGACTCCCCCTCCGCGAAATCAAAAGGAGTTCGGTTAGTTTCAGCTAAACAAGAAGCAAATCAAACTAATGCCAGAGGAAACGTAATTCATAAAAATCATAATTCTTCCTGATAATAACCAAAATTTAACAATCCATATCTCTCAGCTAAAAATACAAAAGATAACAAAATTAATGCCAGACTAACCTCATAAGAAATAGTCTGCGCTACCGCCCGAAGACCCCCTAGCAAAGAGTATGAAGAATTAGAAGATCAGCCAGCAATTATTACAGTATACACACCTATACTTGTACAACATAAAAAAAATAACTATGCTTTCAATATAAGCTACCCAAATATACAAATATAAAGAAGCAAAGGAAAATTGTAAAAAATAAAAAAATTAATAAATACATTTTAAATAGATTGTCCTGCGATTGTTGAATCAATATTGAACCGTCCTTAAAACTACTATATATGCCCTGAGCACCAAGACATTCTCTCCATCCTTGATCAATATTATTATAATATAGGCCTCCTACATATTAGGCCTCGTATGAAGAATTAAAACCCAAAATATTGATCGTATTTTGTGACGCAAGTGAAAAAGCGTACGCGGCAGTAGTGTATTTACGTTCTCTGTATTCAGATGGTCATGTAGAATGCAATCTTATAGTAAGTAAGACAAAAGTAGCGCCATGCAAGAAAATTACTTTACCTAGATTAGAACTTTGTGGTGCATTATTGTTAACTAGATTGATTAATGTAGTAAAGGAGTCATGTTTGTTCCCGGTGGATGATGTATTGGCTTTTACAGACTCTACAATAGTATTGTTAGGCTGTCATCTCCTCCTAGTAGGTGGCAGACTTTGTAGCCAATCGAGTAGCAGAAATTCAGGAATCTCTTCCTATAAACAAGTGGTCTCACATCAATTCTCAATTAAACAGTGCAGATATTGCTTCCCGAGGGCTTGCAGTAAAACATTTAATAAATAATGAATTTTGGTGGCATGGCCCCGAATTTCTGAAACAAACAGTGTTGCCAATCTGCAAAACACAGGTGTTTCATCCAGATGCTATCAATGAACAGAAAAGACAGGTAGTAGTTATGCATTCGGCAATATGTATGGAATTGATAGAAAGATTTTCATCATTTTCTAGGTTGCTAAGAGCAATAGCTTGGTGTCTAAGGTTTATTTACAATTGTAGAGCGTCAAGTAAGTTGAAGGGAACTTTGAGCACTAGTGAATTAGGTCAGACCTCGATTGCCTTAGTAAAAGTAGTGCAAGCCTTAAGTTTTCAAACAGAAATTAGAAATTTAGAGAACAAAAAAGAACTCAGCAATAAAAGTAGATTATTGAGTTTAAATCCTTTCTTAGATGAGCAGGGAGTTCTGCGTGTAGGAGGTAGACTACGTAATGCTTAAATTTCAGAAGATCAAAAATTTCCAATGTTACTTCCCAGTAAACATCATTTTATTGAGTTGTTGGTACAGAATGAACATTTACAAACATTGCATGGAGGTGCAGAGCTGGTGTTAGCCAATTTGTGTCAAAGATTTTGGATTTTACGAGGCAGAGATGTTGTAAGGCGTATAATAAAAGCTTGTGTAAGGTGTCATCGATTTGAAAAGAACACGACTACGCAATTGATGGGTAATTTGCCATTGGCCAGAGTTACTCCTGGTAAGGTTTTTACTTATTGCGGAATTGATTATGCTGGGCCCATGTTAGTTAAATCTAGTAAGCTTAGAGGCCAGCGAGCGTACAAATGTTATATTGTACTCTTTATCTGTTTGACTACTAAGGCCATACATCTTGAGCTTGTAAGTGATGCTAGTACTGAAACATTTCTTCCTGCCTTACGAAGATTTGTATCGCGTAGAGGGAAACCATTACATGTATATACTGACTGCGGTAGCAATTTTGTCGGTGCCAATGTAGAGTTAAAAAGATTATTGAAATTTATGTTAGATACACAACATAAGGAAAAGTTATCAGAATTTGTTAATAGTCAAGGTATTGAATGGCATTTCAATCCTCCTACAGCTAGTCATTTTGGTGGACTCTGGGAAGCAGGTGTAAAATCAATAAAATATCACTTAAAACGTATTGTTGGCAGTGTATAGTTAACATTCGAGGAGTTGTATACAGTGTTAACTCAAATTGAAGCATGTTTAAACTCTAGGCCTTTGACTCCATTATCTAGTGACCCCAATGATTTGCATGTATTGACACCAGGTCATTTTTTGGTTGGGCAGGCATTATTAGTTGTGCCCAGTGAAGATTGTACAGTAGGTAGGATAAGTTTGATATCTAGGTGGAAACTTGTTCAAAGTTTGGTTCAAACATTCTGGAAACGGTGGCGATTGGAATATTTGTCAAGGTTACAACAGAGGCCTAAATGGTTGTTACAAAAAGAAAATTTAAAGGTTGGTAGCATGGTTTTGCTGAAGGATGATCATTTGCCACCGCAGCAATGGAAACTAGGTAGGATCATAAAGGTTCATATGGGAACAGATGGATTGGTACGTGTAGTAACTGTACGCACTGCGCAAGGAGAATGTAAGAGGTCTATTGTAAAAGTCTCGATCTTGCCTTTTGAACAATAATGAATCGAAAATTGTAATTATTATATGTAAGTATATGTTGAAGTGAAGACTTCAAGGGCGGGGGCATATTGGGTTTTATATATTTTAGTAATTTTTGTTTAAGTTAGCTATCATTAGAACATAAGATCTGGTAACACTGAAAAGAAAGGAGAGAGTGTGTGTGTGTGTCGATGGCGGTGTGTAAGGCCATGATAGCGGACTTGTGGTGGCACTGAACCAATTTTTGTGTAAAAATTGAAGCTAATGTGTAACATTATTTGAATACAGTTCACATTTTTTATATAATGACTTCTGACATTTAGAACCAAACCAAAACAGTCCTTATTTAAGTAAAATGTTGACAGGAGCTTTAGAAGGGAAAATGACTGATAAATAACGTTCTATTTAGAGAAGGATCGTGAAAGTACCTCGATTACTTGTACTAGACAGATAACTAGGTGAAAAACATCTTGCCCATTATTTGTTTTGGGATTAATAATTGTGTGATTATGATTTAATTTTGTGTACTTTTTTTTTTAAATAATGTGATATTTCTACGTATAGTAAAGATATTGAGTTGAATTACAAGGATACTTATGTATAAGTTATTGACAAATTAGGTGTATGTTAAACATATCCTTTTGTAATTGTAATACCTTTATAAACACTTGCCTCGATCTACGTTTCCGTCCTTGTGTTCTTTTGATAATCAATCCGTCTGAACTTTTGAATGATTTATTGGAACTTCCTCCAGTGCTATCATTACACAACTCGTAATTAAAAGAATCAGAAGCATTTATCTCACCAAAATCGTGCGAAGTATTGCTAGGTTGAGTTGTTTCAGACGAAACGTAAGTTGTTGGTGCATAGTAAGAATTTGGAGCAGCAAAGCTATTTTGTACACTAGTAAAATGAGTCTGGACATTATTCCCTTGAAAGGCATTATCATCCATGACATACACTAGCGGATCTATTACAGTAGGTTCGTTTGTTGACGGAAACGAACTGTAATAAGGTTGAACACATTCCTGTTGATACTGAACAGTTTCAATTGATATATTTGTCACTTCTTGAAAAGAATCTTGTTCTTTGTCTTCCATTTGAGAATTTTCGTTTGCCTCGAGTTCTGTTGGATAGCTCGTCGCACTTACCGTAATACTTTCGTCACTAGTATCATATCCAAATAGTTCACCGATCAACAATTTTATAACCAAATTAAAAGTTGCAAGCTGGTGATCTTCAGAATCAATGTAGGTCTTGTCTACTCCAGCGACAGTTAATTCTAAATTTTTAGGGAGCAAACGTTGTTCGATTATCCCAGTACTTTCTTCTACGTACGCAGATCGTGCGCGTTGAACGTGGTAAAATATATTTTCAGTGTTGACAAAATTGTCAACAAGTGATTCTAAGTTTCGTAGGAAAGGTATTTTCATGCGGTAACACAAGATTCTTTGTAAGGTAAAATCTCCATTGGAGAAGCGAGGAAGTAAGGAGTTTATCTGAAAAAAAAAAAAAAAAAAAATATCAGGATTCTTATAAATACTATATTATAAATATTTTGAATTAAGAAATGAATTCCATATATATCCGTAATGATAATGGTACTTCTTGTGTTTAGTTTTTGCTTATAACTACCAATGTTCCATTTTATTTACAGAATAAATAAATAATAAAAAAAAACTTCCACGGTGGACAGGCTCACTTACAATAAAATTAGACAACAAAACATACTTAATTGTTATAGGAGGAAAATAACTAGATATTAGGAATTAGATTTCTGGGCTTTCGTTATATATGCCCATGTTAGCCCTCAGACATATGAGGGATGACATCCCTTGGCGATCACACTGCCCGGAGAATTGGGGAAGAAGGAAGGAAGCGGCCTGGAACTTGTATGTTAGGTACCATCTCGGCATTTGCCTGATTGAATGAGGAAAATCTTGGGAAACCTCACTCGGGATGGCTAGCCTGAAAAAGCTGTTATACCTGTTCGACTGGGTGTCAGCTAGATTTCAATTGGCTGCGCCATCACATATTTGTTTAATTATGCAAGGCGTATGTGAACCATGTATTCCCTTTCCTCCAAGTTGAAACCTACCTTATAGAATAGAACGGGAACAAAGCTCGGACTATTTGTGCGCGTTATTTACATTAGCGGCGTCATGATGCCCAAGCTTTTTTTTTTTTTTTTTAACTATTTATAATTTATTCCTCTATGACAATAAATTCGGAGGTTCAAGAAGATCGTTTGAAGGTCGAGTTTGTAAAATGGATGCTTTTTAAAAGTATTTTCTATATGGTATTTGATATTTTTACTCACCTAAATAATCTCATTAACAATACAATTAATTAAAACATCGTCAGCAATTATCTAATACAACCCAAAAAAAGAATAGTATCACATATTTAGAAAGAAGAAGCTGTTGGAAAACTTCAAAATGCTAAAACAAGGACTATGAAAACCTTATAAACTTTATAGCTACATTATTCATGTAGGACAGTTACAGCGTGAATCAACTTTTTTTTTTTTTTTTTTTTTTTTAAGTTTTAACGTGTGAAGATTAATACTTGAAACGTTTAATATGAGAAAGAAACCAAAAACCTTCTTTACAAATGGTGGTTGGAGATATTTATTTTATGTATCTTTTATACTTTTGAAAATATTAATTGGACATATCCAGCCCATGAAAATATTAATTGGACATATCCAACTTATGAAGAATAATATATCAAGGATCATTAGAGTTGCCAACTCGCCGGTATTTTCAACTTTAACTATGTATTTCAAAGTTTAGTCTTCATCTGTTTTGAAGAGTAAAGCGGATGCTGGTAATTTTATTTTTCAGAGTTGGTAAACTTAAGGTTCGTCATGTTCCGCGTAAAACCAATTTATAATCATGCAATACAATATTATTTGAGCAGTTGAATTGGAATTACTTTTTCATCTTTTTTTAAAAAAAAATGCGCGCAACGTAAGAAGTCCAGAAATGTTTTAATTGTCGAGCTGATAAAGGAATGTTATTTTTAGTCAAATGTATGTGTTTCCTTCTTAGATCAACCCCATAAGAACAAATAAATATGCAAAAAAAAAAAAAAAAAAAAAAGTGATTATCAAGTGGTTTGCAGCCACTTAGGTCTATTGAGAATACGAGAAGATAGGAACGATGGAAGTATAAAGGTAACCAAGAAAGTTCTATCGCTTTTTGTGGAGGTATGTGTTCCATTGGCCGTCACGCCGTGAGTTGAATGCGAGAAAGGAGATAAGGCGAAGGTCAGTTGTTGGTGTGAGTATATCCAACATACTACCTGTTGTGGCAGTTCAGTTACACCGTGAACTTGCGTAAGGACAGTGTGAACATGGGACCTCCACAGAGCGTGTATGCTATTCGAGTTCAAGCAGGTCAAACGCCGCTGCAGCGGGGCGGAAGATATATCAGGCCTTTGGTGAGGGTGTCGTGACCACCGACAGTGCAGCGGTGGTTTAACAAGTTTAAGGACGGTAACGAAACACTCGAACACGCACCACGTGCCGAAAGACCAACACATATACACCCATGTTCAAAATTATTGTCGCATGTCTATAAATATGTTGTTGTAGGAATATAATTTGGTAACGAATTCGCCCGGTATTTCTTATAATGTTAGTATGTGTATAATCGACAAAGAAATGTTTGTGGCAAATTTCATGTCAAAAGAGCAGTAAATAAGAATAATAAAACGAAAATAAAACTTTCTTGTCCATTTAGCAACATTTTGTTTTACTCATTCTAATTTTCAAATTTATAATTCCTTATCAATAAAATTTACCTCAAATGTTCATGAGGCGAACAGTGGCCAGACATCTGAGGAACTGGGATTACAATTCAGTGTGTTGGAGAAACCATTCGGCAGCACCTCAATCAACTTGCGAAGCACTATAAATTGTGTCGATGGGTCCCACATGATTTGACTCCGGACCAGAAGGTAACGCGAACAGACACATGTATTTCTTTGCTGTTTCGTCTAAGGAGCCATTTCTGGACAGGGGTTGACATGTGATGAGAAGTGGGTCCTGTACGTAGCTCCACGGCGCCGTCATCATTGGTTAGCATCCTATGAACTGGTTCCAAAATAGCCGGAACCAGCACTGCACCAGAAAAGGTCCTCCTGCGTGTTTGGTGAACTGCTCGCGGCATCGTGTATCGGGAACGGCTGCCAGTTGGTCAGAGCATCAATGCAACTGTATACTGTCAGCAGTTGAGCCGTGTTCAATAAAAGTCAAAACTCTGGAGCCAGCACTTCTCAATCGCAAAGAATACAGGGCAACGCTAATTCCCACGTGGCTAGGATGACCCGGGACACCATTCTACTACTTGGATGGGAAACATTATCGCATCTGCCATACTCCCCGGACATTGCATCGTCCGATTATCATCTGTTCCATGAACAATCACCTTAGAGGACGCCAGTACAAATCCCTAGCAGAGATGCAAAATGCACTTGATACCTACCTTCTTCGCTTCACGGCGCACCAAGTTCTACCGTGATGGAATCCATGGCCCTCCAGAACGTGGGCAGAAGGTCGTCAATATTGATGGGGACTATTTTTGATCTTCCAGATACGTCTTAGGTGACATATCGATGTTCGAAAGTGGTGGGCAAAAAAGCGACAGAACTTCCTTGGTTGCTTTTAAGGGCCGTCCACATATTACGTAACGCTATTTTTGACCAATTTTTTACCCCCTCCCTCCCCCTTGTCACACTTCGTAAGGCAAGGTCAAACCCCTCTCTCCTTCGTTACGTAACGCTTTATGATTTTTGTTTTTTCGTTAATTTTGCTTATTTTGGGGGCTATTACAATAAGAAAAAACTACTTTAAATGGTAGAACTTTTTATTACAAAATGCTTGTATTCTGAAAATATTGTAGTGTTTTTCGCGAATAAATCAAAGTATGTATTAGAAAATGGTAGAACCGTAATAATATTTTAACCCAATAAGGTTGCTTAATTAAGCAATCCTAATTCTTCAAAACTGCATACTGTCGCTTTCCCAAGGAGATCGCACCCATCCTTTTAAGTCACCGATGATGTCAAGGAGGAAATACTGCCAGACGATGCAGATGAAACAAGAGCTAAAGAACTGACATCGAACTCTCTTTCAGGGATCGAGGATGTTTCGTGCATTTGAACTTTGCCAGTATCGACGATGCAAAGTTCTCTTCCTCGTCGACCACAGATTCGAATTGGATGCACACGTGAAGGAGCAGGGAAATCTCGTTGGGACACAAGCTTTCCAGCCTCTTCTTTGGACTTTGGATTTTAGTTTACCCCTTTAGAAATTCTTCCTGTCCTAAATCAGTGCGAGAATGCGAATAAACTCAAAATATTCAGAAATATTCAATCCAAAAATTTCAAAAAAAAAAAAAAAAAAAAAAAACAGTACGAGACGAATTAGGTTTTTAATTTCCTACTTTGATCTGCAAATCGTGGATCATTTCATTGCGGAAATTATTATTTCACGAAAAAGAATTTCTTCTGTTTCACATGCGAAACCCCTTAGAAGAGAGGAGTGACAATGATTCAAATCAAAGGTTTTAGATAATATTCTTAAAAATAGTGATATGAGTGGGTACACCTAGGGCATTTTCAAGCAGTGGTTACAATAACTAACTCCAGAAAAGCTTGTTCCGTAAATCCAATGCTGCGATAGCCACAAAACGGAGTTTTACTGTATTGTAATATACGCAGGGTTCGTTACCAGTAATGCTGTCTAGTGCGTCTTCGAATCCCTTCTGTACGATTCAATTTATATAGGCTATAGTTCGCAATTTTCCAAAACAATGGAAATATTTATTTATCTACATGTATATAAAAATGAAAGTGACTGCGTTTGTAACTTAATGACTCTTAACCACCCGATCGATCTCGATCTAACTTTTAACATAGATGAAGTTCGGCTTGGGGTGGTTTTTGTTATTTTACTCTGATGGTGCGACTTGGAGATGATCGAAAATTACAGATGCTAGTCGTCAAATCCATAGTTTTCGGGGTCGCTGAGATAAACAGTGACACTTCCGATGCCGTTTAAATCCAAAGTCAGCCCCGCAACCTGGAGGAAGGGGAGGGGTGACATATAAAAATATTCGAAAATGACCAATATTAGTGTTGAGTCCATAGTTTTCGGGATGGTGGAAATGAAGAGTAAAACTTTTGATGTCGTTTAAATTAAAATTTAGCCTCGCAACTTGGGGGAGGGGGAGATGTATAAAATTGATCAAAAATGACCGATGTTAGGGGCAAATCCATAGCTTTTGGGGTCGCGGAGATGAAGAGTGGCACTTTCGATGCTGTTTAAATTTAAATTCAGCCCCCATTAGTACTCCTAAGTGGAAGGTGGCATGTAGAAATACACTGCTCCACAGAACTTAAGCAACCCGAGAGAACGTGGTATAACTGACGTGTGGGGCCCATTCAACACTGGTTAGTGGCATGCACATACACGCAGGCATACAGGCAAGGCGAGCACCCACTCTATCGCATAAGCAGCACCGTTGCAAGCGCGGTGAACAACTTATGCCATGGGACGTATACGATAGCCCAGTAGTGTCCGAAACTCCAAGCACTGAGTTAGTGGTTCTTGTGTAGGGTACACACCTTGCAATGGCTGGTAGACGATATTTGAGTGACTGACCGCGGGCGAATAACTGGACGGTTGGAATTGGGCCGATCGCAAGTGGAAGTAGCGCAGGAATTCAACGTGAACAAAAGTGTTGTGTCGAGGCTGTGGAGTCGCTTCCAAAATGGAGGTGGTCAGTAGGCGTCATGAAGGAGGCCATCCGAAGTCGAGGATCGATTTCTCACAATTTCTGCCAAACGTAACCGTCAAGCTTCATGCTCTCAACTGACCAATGATTGTTTCAGGCTACAGGACAACGCGTGAGTCGTGAAACTGTTCGTCGGCGGTTCAATAGTTCAGGACTGTATGTAAAAAGGCTTGTGCTGTGTGTGCCATTGAAACTTTAGCACAAACGTGCGCGTTACACAGGGTGTCAGGAACATATTGCATGGGGGGAACACCAGTGGACGCATGTCATGTTCTCCTATGAGTCGACATTCAGCCTGTCGTCAGATTCTCGTCGAACTTTAGTATGGAGAGAGCCAGGAACACGCTATCATCCAAACTTCATTGCTGAACGCCCGTCCTATGCGGTGGTTCCATTATGGTGTGGGGTGGAATTATGCTGGATGGGATTACGGACGTCCATATTGTGCAACATGACACTTTGACAGCACAATGGTACCGGAATGAAACTCTCAATACACATGTGCGCAATTTCCGCGGAGCATTTGGTCCAGACTTCCTATTCATGGATGACAATGCCCGGCTACACCGTGCACATCTTGTGTCCGAGTATCTGGAGAGCGAAGACATTACGCGTATTGCATGACCTGCATATTCGCCAGACTCGGATCCCATCGAGCATGTGTGGGATGCTTTTGGGCGGCGAATAGCGCAGCGCAGTCCACCAACATGTACTCTCCCTGACCTGCAAACAGCTCTTATCGAGGAGTGGCGCCATCTGCCGCAAGACTTGATCAGCACTGATTTGCAGCATGGAAGCCAGATGTCGTGCCTGTATAGCTGTTCGTGGTGGTCACACGTCATCTTGACTGCCCATGCCCTCGCACAATCCAGCTTCACCTGTTGAGGTATTGTGCTAAACTTTTTGGTCACTCTGTACATCCTAACTGTATTGTTCGTCTTTACTTGTGTTGCATTATACATCTGAACCGTCTGTTTGTTGCAGTGATCGTGTCATTTTATTTTCTGCCACTTTGTTCGAGTTGCTTAAGTTTTGTGGAGCAGTGTAATTGAAAATAACCGATATTAGTGTCAAATTCATAGTTTTTAGGATCCCTAAGTTGATTGGTGACAGTTTTGGAGTCCTTTATGTCCAAAATGAAATGTATTCTCCCCGTGCAAAGAACGGGTATTCTACTAGTTTATTTATAAAAAAGAAAAGAACCGAATAAAATTATTTGTTTAAAAGATTGCATATAAATTTGAGAATAAAAATAAAAATTACAGAAAAAACGCGTTACGTAACGAAGACCTAAACCCCCTCTTCCCTCTTTGTCACGCTTCGTAACGCAAGGCTGAACCCCTTCCCCCTTTGCCGCGTTACCGGTACGTAATATGTGGACGACCCCTTATACTACTTTAGATAAAATAAATAAAGTCGCAAATTCTATTTTCTGAAAGTGTGCAATTCTTTTTTAAAAACATGGCCACTATTTCGTTCTACTGATTGCTCCTACCTGTGTCTCTAAGTTCATTGATGCATTTACACAACTAACATGCATAAAACATTGCGTTCTGTAAAATTGTAACATTTCACAGTCCAACCTTACATTTTCCACAAAAGAAGATAACGACCGTTCTGAAAGCAAAAATATGTTCAAAAAGAAATAATATAATCATTCGTATTCATGATTAGGATAAAACATACAATATGTAAATTATTGACATTCAAAAATCTTAACCGTTAAACAGTCTGTCTTCTTCGTTAAAATAATTAAATAAGGACAAACTAACATATACGAGGTCAGTACGAAAAGTAACAGCTATAAAATATACAAGTTGTAGTGTGTCTAAGACAATGACACTTGAACTCTCTTCAAGGAGACACTTTGAGCACTCACACACTTCTCCCAACATCTCTACCGCTTTCCAAAATTTTTCAGTGGCGGCTTTTGAGGGAAGACACATTGATAAATAGGTTGAGTTGAGTTGATTTTGAGTTTAACGTCAAGTTCAGCAGCTAGGCTATATGAGACGTGGAATCCGAACCACATGAGCTCCCGCCAGGAATCGAACTCGGGTCTCCCATGCCAAAGGCGCGTACGTTAACCGCTTAGCTACGAAGGAGCTCCATTGGTAAATAGGGTTGCCACCTATCCCGAATTAGACGGAACATCCCGAATTTTAAGGAAATTTTCTGTGCCTCGAATTATGCCTAAGACATTTATAAATACTTCTAAAATATGCTATAGGAATTCTTAGGTAAATTTCGACTCACCTATGACTATCGAGATATTAATATGGTTCTATAAAATATTTCGGGTTGATAGCAGTGAGATCAACACCAATTATATGATTCTTTGACCGGCTCAATTGTTCATTAACTTCTGTTCAAGTAAGTGCCAAAAAAACTGACGCTAAATTTTAAAATAGGTGAATTGTTCCGTGTACAAATTTAGATATGAAGAACCGCAAACTACATTAGGCTTGCCAACTGACTGGTATTTTTATGAGTTCAACTATATTTTACGAGGTTTAAAATTCAAGTATTGTTTACCTGTTTTGAGGATTATGAGCGGATGACGGAAATTTCATTTTTCAAAGTTGGAAACCTTAGTCTGCGCATGTTCGATAAGTATGCCCTGGTTTAGCTTTACCAAACGGTGGTAACCCTATCGGTAAAGAATTACTTAATTTCTACAGAGTAAGAAAAAAACTTAAAATGTGTATTGTACTCGGATCAAAATAAGAAACAAGCTGATGTCCGGAGAGGTATGTGTTGTCCTGGTATCGTGTAATGAGTATTTCGCTGAGGCATCTCTCTGTGCTCCTTTCAATTCGGTTAACGAAATTCTGGACTTGCGTTAAAAGACGGCACTTTTTTTTTAAAAAAAAAAAAAAAGAAACAGAAATCCATATGTAACTACCGCCACGACATTTGTGATTGGCCCCCTCACCACAAATTTCCATGTAGTTCAAAATTGTCAATTCGGTTTTAATTTTGATCCGAGTATAATACACTTAACTTGCAGCGATAAAATGATAATTTTTACCGATGTGATTTACACCCTCAAGACCTGCCACTTGTATTACTAATGGTGATTCTGCGTTCTGAAAAAACAGAAACCTCGGAGCAACACATTTGAGTTCAAGAAAGATAATTTACCCAGCCAAGTAATTTACTATTTTGTGCAAAACAGCTTGCACGAGAAGCGATGAATAAGTAACAACGTTTTCGCAGTCGATCAACCAATCAGCAACTGAATACAACTGCGACTATTTTCTCCGTACTGCATCTTTCATCCGCTGAAGAACACAAGATAGTCCTTACTAATTTTTGGACTTAAAGGGGTGTTCTTGTATTGAACATCATCTCAATCAAGAACTACGATTACCAAAGTATACATTTTGCTGTGATTCTGACTCTTTGTGAAAACGACTATGTCACATTTGTATTTTTGCTGTACTTATTGCATTGACACTACTCGGTTACGTATCCATTTGAATAGTTGATAGAGGTGAATGTTCCACTTTGACGCAGCTGTACTTACTCAGCCACTACAAAAGTACGGATTTCATAATACAAGTATGAGTTATATGTCTTACAGTATTTCCAACCTAAACAGCAGGCACGTGTATGCCTTGTGATAGACCCTAAGTACAAGATCAAACTGGCCCAAGATCTACATAGGTAAGCGACAGGGGCGGATCCAGGACGGACTTCTGGGAAGGGGGGGGGCGGTGAGTTGTAATACTGCTACTTGGAGTTAATTTTAAGAGCTCCAAACTCCTGAATGGGTTTTATTTATATATATATAAAATAAGAAAGTTCCCTCTTCTGGGGAACATTGCCCCGATCGCCCTCCTTGGATCCGCCACTGGTAAGCGGGCTCTTTAACGTGGAGGTCGCTAGTCTGTCAGTATTTTCAGTCAGTTTTTACTGGCAGTGACCATGGGTACTCAACAACGTTTAATACATGGGTTGTTACTGTATGAATTCGAACTTGGGCATATTGCTGTTCTAGCAGCTCGAAACATTTGCCATGCGAAAATTACAGCACAGTAACTCGTTGGTTCCAGAAATTCCTTGCAGGTTGTAAAAATGTCGAGTAACTGCCAATGTCCGGCCACTCCAGGGTAACAAATTCTGAGGTCATACGACACATTATTAAGGAAAATCCATCCACCAGCACAGCAGCAGCAAACCAACACGGCTTATCCCAGTACACTGTAGTATTTCATCTTCATGAACTCGGGTAAACTATTAGGATCTGCCGCATTGTGCCACATGAGTTGATTCAAGCTCAGGGTCGGAGAAAGGTGGATGTGTGGAAGACCTGCTGCAATTTCTGCGATAAACTCGTGGTCTGTGTGTGGTAGAACTACGATCGGGTAATTCACTTCGAGTTCGTACCAGTCATGACCCTACAACGAATGACGAATTATACCGAACAGTTAAGTTGAATGGATGCAGGCTGCACTACGCCAATATATGTTGAATGGATGCAGTCTGCACTAGCGGTATATATGTTTTGGTAAACCGAAAGCGCGCCCTGGTGCAACACGAGAATGCAAAGCCATACTCAACTCGAAAAACATATCAAATATGCATATGCCTTTTTTCTGCAAATTTTTGGGTTCTTTTGGACTCGAGATTTTTTGAAAATACTTCGGAAGAGGCTTAGGCCCCTTCAAACCGTTTTTTTTTTTTTTCGCAGAAACGAAAACTATCTGTCACTTTATTTTATGTATAGTATCTACCTGCAAAATTTCATTGAAATCGGCGTGCAATATTTTGCGGATGTTCCATGTAAGCATTTTCCTAACGATACTCATGATCAGCATGTTAATCTAAGGAGGATCTAGTCTTGACAGAAATTCATTAAAAATGACTAACTTATAATATCCAATGATTAGTCGGAGGCCCAGTTAGAATTAAAATGCTTGGTAAGAAAGAGTCGACTACGGACTTTTAATGAAATTTTGCATAACAGGTCCACTTTGACGCCATGTTTCACCTGGATCTAATGGGTTCAGCCATAGACAGCAGGTACTTCAGAGCTCATTTTAACGACAACAAAGCATTTTCAGATAATATTAGAAATAACGGGGTTTAGCAAAACAGATCTCATTTAGTCAGAATACACTAAAAAGTTAACATGAACAAAAATCGTCGATTCATTAACATAAAATAACAAATCAATGTTTTACCTGGCATGGTATGACTTAATAGTTGAACGTTCGCAAACTTTCTTTTGATTTCAAAATATCCTGCTCCCCACATTCCTATTATTTTGTTAACAAATTCATCCACCTTATACTTCATATATGGATCCAAATAGTTGGCTCCTTCTCGCAGATAATGGAGTTTCTGGTTTACAATTTGAACCATTTCATTGAATCTTGCTTTAAACCATTGTTCTTGTTGTTCAAGATAGCAAAGTTGTTCGTGTTCTTGAAAAAGATACTGGAGCTATAAGACATAAATAGAAGTTTTGTTAATGTACATACAGCATTCTCTATATTCTTGTTAATCCGTTAACTAAATTTTACATAGAATTGGCTCTTATGTTTTAAGATTTCTCAGGTTTCAGAATTCAAGATTCGAGATAAAACTTTCAGATGCAAATTTGGTGGTTATTATTTAAATGAAATTTTGAAATTTTTCGTCATTTATAATGCACACGTGTGAGATGTATTATCGTTTCTCTTTGCATATTTTTACTTTTAAAACTCCCAAAACTGCACTCTTGGCGAACACTCGTTAGAAGGACAGTGTCTAGCAGTAGGCTTGTGATACGTATTGGGGATGGCCAGAACCTGTTCCTGGTGGAACCGCTTTTCGGCTTTGAACGGATCCGGTCCTAGAAGATCCGGTTCAGGAACCGGTTTTCGGAGCCAGGTCTGGAACCGGTTCTGAAAACCTGAACTGAACCGGTTCCGCCGGAACCGGAACTTTGTGGCCATCTCTACGCTAAACCCGAGCTGCTGGCAAGCTGTGAACAGTGTTCTAGATGAAATGGTGGGAGCGACAGGCAGGCGCTCAGGCGGCGGCCGCTTGTCTTATTTGGCTAAACAAACTGGGTAACTGGCAAACTCATTGGCTAAACAGACAAACTCATTTGGCTAAACACCCATTGGGAGACCATTTTTTTTTTCTGGGGAGCACAAGCGGGTCTGGGCGGGAGGGCACAAGCGCGTGGTCCTCTTTACAGTGTTTCGAAGGTGAACTTTGTGCCTCCTTTACGGGTCTTTGAGGGCTTTTGGATCCAGGTCTGGAATCGGTTCCTAAGATCCGGTTCTGGAACCGTGTTTTTGGATCCAGGCTGGAACCGGTTCCTAAGATCCAGCTCTGGAACCGGGTTTTCGGATCCAGGTCTGGAACCGATTACGAAACCGGTTCTGAAAACCGGAGGAACCGATTCCGCCGGGACCAGAACTTGTGGCCATCCCTAGTGCGTACGTCTTTAGGGTGATCATCACATCAGCTCCCCTCACCGTTTTTGCTAGTTTTTTAGACCGGAGTTCATTACTTCTGTCTTTCGAGTAGTCGCCCCCTCATGATGCTGGGTGAACCACGAAATGCCAACAGCACCTGGTGAGTACAGATAGTCACCCATCATTCCCGTTACCAGACCCGGTACTGACTTTGCTGATCTGATGAGAAGGGTTATTCCATTGCGGCTAGGGCGTTAGCTATGTTTTTACTTTTTACTTTAAAAAGGGAAGAAATATATGACTTCAAAAATATATCACGTTTATTGTATTTATATTAATTTATTAATCAACGGACATCCTACAAATAAGTTTCTTGTATGTATATCAAGTACAATTACCGAAGTTGTGACTATAGAAACATAGTTTATACAATACAATTAAGTGCATGGAAAAGTTAATACTTTTTTTATTTTTTATTTATTTATTTATTTTTTTTACATAATAAGAGTTGTTGACAATATCTGAACATTTATCTTTTAAGCTCTGATTGGAGCTTAGGGTAAAGATTTTAAAGATGAAATATGTTTAAAATGACCAAAAGTGGACTTGATTCATTTTACAGAGAAGGCACCAGTGGCGTATTTACGATTTTGTTTCAGGGGGGGGCTTTGCTAACTTTCGAGGGGGGCTTTGCCTCAAATTTTGAAAATTCTGCAAGATATTTCATATACTTTACTATAGTAAGTGAGATTTCGGGGGTCTTAAGCCCGCAAGCCACCCCCCTAAATACGCCACTGGAAGGCACTATATACAGATTTTTAAAAAGCAATTTTCATAGAGTACCTATCACGGTCGTGTTACCCATGAGACGAGACGAGACTGGATTTTCGTGTCGAGAGCGAGAAGTCTTTCAAAAGAAACGCATATGTAACTTTCGAGACGAGACTGCAGTGTAAGGCCACATTTTCGAGACGAGAAAGCCCCAAATATTGTTTCGTGGGCAATACTATTACCACCGTGAAAAATCTACGAGATACTAATGGTATATTTAACTTCCAACGTAAGTACATAAGGATAGATGTACAAATACTTTCTGTTGAAGTACACATTACTTACGTCTAATTCAGCATCTTCTGTGAGTGTACAACATTCATCCTTAGGTACAACAGCCACAGGAATTAAATTTACAGCTTGCTGAATTGCCACAACCCTCCTGCAAATTAATAAAGAATTTTAGCGTACGAATACAAATGGATCTACATAAGATATTACTTACTAACAGAATTATGGCCTATGTTTAGCAGAAGGGGTCCAGCTCTTTTCTCTAAAAAATGATACAATTTTGGTAATTTCTGTTCATATTCGGTTAGTTTAGGGTAGGTTAGGTTTGTTTAGGTTAGGTTAGGTTTAGTTTAGTTTATGTTATATTAGTGTAGGGGTACCGCATAATTTTGCAAAAAATGATAGAATTTAGCTTATTTCTACAAATATGAGGTTAGTTTAGGTTAGTCCAGGTTAGCTTAGGTTAGTTTATGTTAGGTTAGGTTAGATTTGGTTACGTTATGTTACGTCTAAGTACTTGCATCATTCATTTCTCTTGTAAATTTTGTGTGTTTTACGTGCTTCTGGACCCCTTGTACTAAACATACTCCAGAATTATCAACGAATCCACAAACAGGAACCCGAAACGAAATTTCAATTTTAAAAAAATGAAATTAAATAAATATTTCAGTTTAAGGTCCCATGATTATGCTAAGGAAGACGAATGATTGTGGAAGGATCATTGGAATGAGAATAATTGGGAGAAAACGGGAGTACCTCGAGAAAATCCGTGGACACAATGTCGTCCATCACAAACTTATTTGATCGGGAATTGAAACAGGGACCCCACACACGAGGTAGCACTATCACTGAACCACCATGCCCCCTAAAAAAAAAAAAAGTAAATAGAAAAACAAAAAAGGGTTATTATTTGGCATAAATTCTATTATCAGATCACGTAACAAAAGACAGTTAATTCATAACTTTTATGAATATTCCTGATCAATAGCATTTAAGTCAAAACATTTTAAACAATAATAACAAATCAACATTCTTGCGTGTCCGCGGGTTATAAAGAAATGTCTTTCCTTGTGTGATGGAAATATTCTTCTGTTACCATGAGAATTACTATTTATATTTTTCTGGATCTTGAACCTATTTTAATAATAATAATAATAATAATAATAATAATGTAAAGATTATACTCATTTTGAATAGTCAAGTTGACCCATGGGCATGAAGATATTCTTGCCTTCGGCACCTAGTTAGTTCATGTAGTTAGCATTTTGCTTCTTCTTTCCCCCTCCCCCCCCGCAGGTTACAGAGATTGTGAATTGATGCATATGCATCTTGGAAAGTTGCGTCATTGACCGAAACATATGAAACATAGCATGCATACGATGACCCAAAATGACCATATAATCATTCGCAATAATGTCTCCTGTGAGTAATCACAGAATTCCCAGAGAATAAGCAAATTGCGACCCACAGCATCACAATGCACTCACCATATTTCACGGTAGGGAGGGGACAGTTAGGAGCATGAACTTTTCTGAAGCGTCCTCACTGCCTGTTGTCGAAAATAAAGCGAACGTAAACTCATCGGGTCATACTATGTTTACAATCATTTTTGCATTTGCTTCCATGTTATCAGTCATCA
Source organism: Thermobia domestica (assembly GCF_964235325.1). Taxonomy (NCBI): domain Eukaryota; kingdom Metazoa; phylum Arthropoda; class Insecta; order Zygentoma; family Lepismatidae; genus Thermobia; species Thermobia domestica. The sequence goes on along the minus strand of NC_137471.1, from coordinate 64,952,924 downwards.
GTGGTTTATGTTACATGTTCGCAGCACCCGTGGCATCGTGTTAGAGTTTTGATTTCTTATTAGGAGTTTCCCCTGAGTGGTAATCCGCTTTATTGCTCGGCGGGACCTGTCACTGAGAATTTGATTCCGACCATTGTTCCTCTTCGCCGATGTAGCTTTTCTGTGAGTTTTGTTGGCCATTCTCGCCTTCGACGCTTTCCCTCACCACGCAAAACACTTACTATTTTCGTCATACTCGCATTACATAACTGAGCGCCAACAATTTGTCCTCTTTGGAAATCAGATAAATCTTCCATTTTACACTATCAGTTTACTGCACACTGCCATTCTACTGCTCATCACATAGTACAAGTTTGCTTTGAAACATCACCAGCAACAGCCCACCACTGAGGTCGCTCCCTGACCGTTGCTAACCCAGACATTTGACTTTTTTTAAACTTCAGGTGCATCCATTAAATTCATAGATATTTTCGTATGCCTATTATGACATTCCATACGTTATGTTTTAACTAATTTTCTTACGTAAGGACTATACGAGGGTAGGTTGATAAGTTCTCAGGCTACCCAGGTTCAAACAAAGCTAGATATAAAAGTTATATACGTTTATGAGGCTTATAATTTGTGAAGCTACTGTGCAAAATTTGGTTTGACTAAAATATTTTTTTTTTCAGGTCCAAAGTGAGGATGTCAAACCTCGTACCAGAAATTAGTAAATTTGAACACCGTGCATTCATCAAGTTCCTCTTTCTAAAGAGATTCTCGCCGAAGGAGATCCACAACGACCTTGTCACGACATTGAGGTACAAGGCACCGTCGTATGCCACTGTGAAGAAATGGACAGCGAACTTCAAACGTGGGCAGTTTGGTCTGAACGATGATCCAAGGCGTGGTAGACCAATTTCAGTGACTTCTCCCGAGATTATTGACGCCATTCACCGGATGATTCTCGACAATCACCGAATCCCGCTCAAACAGATAGAGGAGAGAGGATTGGGCATTAGTCATGAACGGGTGTGGAAAGTTATCCATGAAGATTTGGGTATGAGGAAGGTCGCGGCAAAATGGATTCCGAAACTTTTGAACGCAGATCAGAAGCATGAACGGGTGGGGGCAAGTAAAGCAGCTCTGTCCCAATTTCAAGCGGATAAGGTCAATTTTTTGCAAGCTGGTAACAGTGGACAAAACCTGGTTATATTTCTACGATCCCACGACGAAACAGCAATCGACGGAATGGCACCACGGCGGTTCTCCACGTCCGAAGAAGGCTAGGACACTGCGCTCCTCTGCTAAGGCTGTTGCTACGGTCTTCTGGGATTGAGAAGGAATTCTATTGCTGGAATATCTGAAATCGGGAGAAACCAGCGATGAAACTTATTATACATCTCTTCTGGACAAACTGAAAGCAGTACTAAAGGAGAAGAGACATGGAAAACTGTGAAAAGTGGTAATCTTCCTCCAGGACAATGCGTACTCACACAAGGCATGTCTAACATTGCAAAAATTAGAGGACCTACAGTTTCAAATACAGGAACATCCACCTTATTCGCCTGATTTGGCTCTGTCAGACTTTAATCTCTTTCCTAAATTTCAAAATGTTTTTAAAGGGAACGCATTTCAATGGCGCCGATGACGTCATTTCTCAAACAGAGGCCTGGTTTGCAGAGCATTAATCCGACTTCTATTTGTCCGGCCTGCAAACACTGCAGCAGCGATGTGAAAAGTGCATTGCACTATAAGGGGGATATGTTGAATAAAAACCCCAAGCTTCGCTTCCTATCTACTGGTTTTCTTGGTGAGGCTGAGAACTTATCAACCCATCCTTATATTTATATTTATTAATAGTTGAGTTGATGCCAGGATACTTACTGAATATCCGACTGAGCTTGTTGCAAATCCCAAGTGCCAATTTGTGGCAATTGATAAGTATCTATCACCTCCATAATTAGAACGTAAATACAATTGTGGGCTCCTAGAAACTAAAGTATAGGAGTTATAAAAGCATTTTAAAATTAATAATATAAACTAGCTAGAAATGATAATTATATCAGATAATGAAATGAGAATTTATACAAAAAATATATAATTATAAGTTCTTTCAAAATATGAAGAACATAATGTGCAAATAACTTGTATTGATTGAAAAATGTCATTTTTAAAAAATAAAATTTATTAGGGTTAGGGTAAAAACCGTAAATCAATTATTTACGATACTACTTGAAGTAATATACATAATCTTCCCTAAAGATATCTAAATGCAAAACTATTTATGTTTTAAAATCGTGAAAATTCGGTTTATTAAGATGCTCTAAACAGTTACCATATGAAATTGAAACCATAAATGAAAAACATTAAAAATTTGAACTATTATATTCCAGACTTGAATTTGAAATTGGCTATTTGGTAAGACTTCGTGGGCTATTATGTTCCATTTCTTCCTACACTGTGATTTTCACACATAGGTAAACAGATTAATTGATTATTGTTCAAAATATATTCATATTTTGTAGTACTTTGATTTTAATGCTTTAAGTTTGTGCTGACAATTATACAAGGCACATCTAGAAAATAAATTCTAATGGACTGTAAAATGAGATACGAATGTCAAAAGAAAAAGAAAATGATTTTACTAGTGTGGAGTTAATGGTACATAATCTACTTCTTAACAGATGCACCATCATTGTACTACATACAGGCATTTGTCGCAATGCGGCACCAGTTTTTGTATACATGTGTCAAATAATTCTGCTCCCTAGAACTGAAACCAGGATGTCACAATCAATCGTCTACAACTCAGCTGCACTGTCTAAACGTTGTCCAGCCAGAAATCGCTTCAGGTGGGAGAAGAGGTGGAAGTCGCAAAGCGCTGTAGGGGGTGGTTGAGGTCACATAGGATATCAATGTTTCGTCCTCGGTGACAATGTGATCAAGGAAATGGTCACCTTTTTGGTGACAATGTAGCAGGAAGGTCGAAGCGGATGCTACGTGCATCTTATGTTCCTCTATCAGTTGTTTTGGAACGGTAGTCGCTACGTAACGATCTCATGCAGCTAGGGAGGGAGATCTGCGGGAACTGATATGAAAATTTGGATATTGTGAACCGCCAGTTCTTCAGAATTGCTTGCAGTGCTCTTTCCACCAATTCAGGCGTAACCATGGACGGTCGGCTACTACGGAGTTCTCTGCACCTTGTGAGATCCGGTCCATACACTTGACACAACTGGCGCACACTGGACGAAATGGACAATCTAGCTGTGCAAAAGTCCAAAATTGAATTGCACCCATTGTACACGTAAAGAGTTACAGATGGCAAGAAAAACAGTAGAAAAATATTACGCTTTGTAGGGAAATGGATTTGCACGTATAAAAGACGGGTTGCGATAAAGTAGCAGCTATTACTAATAGTGGTCAGATTTAGAGGGTCAAATTTAACCCATCGTGCTCAACGTTTGCTCGACTGTTAGGAATCGAGAACTGCTGCATTTGCTGCTGCAGGGATGTACTGTGATTGAAATACAAATTGACTGAAAATGAGTTTACTGTACCACAAGTAGCATACGTACAACATCGGAAGTTGCTGTCCGTACAAAGAAGATTGTGATGTTGCATTTTAATGGAAAATAATAAAGATATCCACCTATATCTACCGAAGTACACGATTCGATTTTTGCCATTTTTTATATACTTTGCTATTAAAATTGTTTATTTGTTACTGAATATACTCGTTTTTATCTGTATTTGTCTTCTCCGGTCTCAGTGTGCTCTAGACATATGTTGCAACTGCAGCATCTTTGGTAGTTAGGATTCTTTATTCATTCCAAATACGCGTATGAAACAGCTTTCTCCGGGATATAGGCGTCGTATCCGAAATGATTAAACACATCATAAAATTGCAGTTTGCTGCAGCTAATGTCACTATTATTCCATACAAGAACATTTATGTATTACACATGAACATATTTCGAGGTGGATATCTATTATTTTCCATTAAAATGCAATATCATGTACTTTTTTTGTACGAACCTAGTATTAGTAATACCTGCTACTTTATCACAACCCTTTTATACGTGCAAACCCATTTTCCTACAAAGCGTAACATTTTTCTACTGTTTTTCTTGTCATCTGTGACTCCTTATGGGCACAATTGGTGTAATTCCAAACAACTTTATTTTGGACTTTTGCACAGCTAGATTGTGTATTTCGTCCAGTGTGTGCCGGTGGATCTCTGATAGTCCAGGAACTTTAGCATTTTTCTTCGGAAAAATTAGAAGCCAAGGTTTTTCTTCACAAAAGCGTTCGTTAGGTCATTCTAAATAACATTTTAAAAGTCCCCCACTTTCTGCTGTACGCTTCCCCTTTTTTCGGGGGGTGGAAGTGGGGGAGGAAAACGCAATTTAAAATACTATCAAATTCAGCTTATTCGCACGCTAACCTAAATATTCCGAATAAAAGAACAAACTTTACCGGGAACGCTTAGCACATTTACTCGTAAATGTTTCACAGGAAGTCCCAAAGAATATCGAGTCGGGTTTCGGAAATATGACGCCATCAAAATGACCGACACCAGAATTTGTAGTGTTTTGTAAGAATGGTTATAACTTTCCGCAGAATAGTGGTAAAACCGTCGTTTTTGTTTCAGATTGGAGATAACTAATTATCAAATGTACGGAATGAAACGTGTTGTCTGCATTGTTAATTTCTTTCGAGATACAATAACAAAAAACTAGTTTTTGAGTACCTGGTTTTAAGTATAAATGCAAATAACTCAGTAATCATAAAATATTTCAAAATATATCTTCAAACAATGATTGTAGAGCATTATAAAGCCTTTCCAACGGTACCTGTACCTGTTTTTTTTTTTTTTTTTTTTTTTTTGTATTTTGAAATGTAAGGAAGGTATGTTGTTTTATTTAATAGACCGACTCTTGTAAAGACAATATAAGCCTACTTTTTTTTTCTTAATTTTGAAAAAATTGGATATAAGATTCAATATCGCATTAGAATCCTTAAGTCACACACACCCCAGACACAGATACAAAAATGAGGATTTACAACGTTCTGCGATAGATTCTTATCGTTTGTAGAATAAGAAATGTAAAATTCAGTGTGATAATGAATAAGAAATGTAAACTATTCAACTTACCCGAAATGGTTTACTTATTGAGTTGCTTTGCTGATTGATAAATAGTAATTTTAATTATAGCAGGTCGACATGGTTTGTTACCTATATTTCTACGGCATCCATGAATATTTCACGTTCAGAGATTCCTTCCGTTGGAGTGACATTCAAACAGGATTGTCCGTGACAATTTGCACAAGCAAGAGAGCAGAACAGACCTAGCTTTCGACATTCATACACATTGCCGCATCCTTTAAATCATGAACAGAAAATCATTCTTAAAAGGGACGGCGGAGCAGGTGGCTGCGTTCATCGAATTGGTACTAACAAATTGTCTTTCATAACCCAACCCCACTCCTCAGGATTTAGTTGGTTTCCGAACCATGTTTGTAAGTGGTCATAAACCCGAAACAAATGTTGTTGTGCTGCAGCTGAAGTCGGTGGTAGGGCTTTTAAATCGACATACTTATTTCTCTTCGCTGATTTGGTGAAATAATGATAGCAGTAATCATTTAGTGAAATGTCATTTGCAGATGCACCGTATAACCCCCCCCCCAAAAAAAACTGTATGCCATTTTCAGTTATTTCTGCATGGGAAACATTACTTCGATTAAAAATTTCTACGACATGTTTTAAATCTTGACGTTTTTGTAATAATTTCAAACAAGCTGATTTCCCCTTCTGAAAATGGCAGATGTTCCATCACAGCCTGAAAAAGCATGTAGAAATAAAATGTGATTTTTGCATACACCTTCTAAACTCCTTGATGGGTAACTCTTCGGCTCTGTCTTTCCTTTTCCTGGCTTCAAGAAAAAATTTCTAAATTCGGCGGAGTTCGAGCTGTCATGATTACTAACAAATCAATATCCTCACCAACAATAACTGTAGAATTAGAATTAATTTTTGATATCGTGAGTGCGGTTTCTACAATGAGGACATCAGCATCATTCTCTGCTTGTTTGACATCAATATTGGCAGCCTTGAATTTATCAGTGAGCAAAAAAATAAACCTACTTTTGTTGTTTGCATTGGCGAGAAGGTTTTCTTGGCTCGTAGTCGCAACCATGTTTCTATCAAATATAATTGTTGTTGATGCTGCTTTCGAGCACCGTCGAAGTTGCTCCATACCTTTTACATTTCTCTGAGGATTACCATATCCATCAAATACGATGACAGTATTTTGACCGAAGTGTTTTTCCACATATGCCACATATTTATCACAAATATCCATGAAAGAATCGTTTTGACGCCACACCACTCGATGAAGAAGGAACCCTCCATCAACGACGTAGTTTGCGTTTCCGAGATCAGGATGAACATTGGTCGGGTTGAAGATATTGAATAAGGATGATTTCTTTGTTTTTCTTATTCCAGTTGCATCAAAAAGAGCCATTGGGTAAGGAGCCAGTTCGAAATTTAAACATGCTCGAAGGTCACCATCTGATCTTTTGATTACGCTGAATCGTTGAAATAACAGCAGTAGATGGACAGGCACAGTAACATCATGTACCGTAAGGTGACTGTTCACTGTTTGACGAGAAAGAACCCTATCAGTACGAGAATATTTTGTCATGAAAATTGTCACCAACTTTTCTTTCCATCATGGTTGCTCCAATGTTCAGTACATCGTAGCTGTTTATCTTCTCCACATTACCTGTAACCCCTGTTGCTATAGACATGATCACTTGTACAGTTGGGAAAGGGTTGTGGGCACTGAACCACTCTGATGCTTTCCTTACATCTTCTTGGTCCCGTTTGATTAGAGATTCTCGTGCATCTACATTCTGTTCTTCACTTGCAAACGAAATCCCACAAAAGTTTTCTTCAGAAATGTTGCTCGCACTTAACAAACCAACAACAAACTTAGTTAAAACATTCTCTTTTGTACTTCTTCCATGCACGAAGCCTCCTCGTATCTTTGAAGACTTCATGAGTCACTGTTCTATTGCCATATCTGTTGGAGTTCCACTAAAAAATTTGTCTGATCGCTTAATAGTGAAAAAGTCTGCAGTAAATTGTCTATAGATGTCTCCATCCATTATGTTCTCCAACATTACAATGTCTTGTACAAACAAGTTGGCACTTTTAACGTACAAAAAATGTCCTGCGGCGTGGAAATACGAAATCATCCTCTTCACTGCAGACAAATATGCCTTCCAGTCACCCATCCTCTCTGCCCTAATAAACTCTTTGAGGATTAACACCATGTCTAAATACTGGTCCCATAATTGTGCAGTTGGACCTCTCTCTTTTAGTTGGTTTTAGTTACAAAAATATGCAGGTACAGGTACCGTTGGAAAGGCTTTATAATGTTCTACAACCTTTATTTGAAGATATATTTTGAAATATTTTATGATTACTGAGTTATTTGCATTTACACTTAAAATCAGGTACTCAAAAACTAGTTTTTTGTTATTGTATCTCGAAAGAAATTAACAATGCAGACAACACGTTTCATTCCGTACATTTGATAATTAGTTATCTCCAATCTGAAACAAAAACGACGGTTTTACCACTATTCTGCGGAAAGTTATAACCATTCCCACACAACAATACAAATTCTGGTGTCGGCCATTTTGATGACGTCATATTTCCGAAACCCGACTCGATATTCTTTGGGACTTCCTGTGAAACATTTACGAGTAAATGTGCTAAGCGTTCCCGGTAAAGTCTGTTCTTTTATTCGGAATATTTGGGTTAGCGTGCGGGATTGAGTATAGCCCGCTCCCCCCAGTGATTTTTAATGAATCATAGTGATTCTAACGACTCATACTAGTTCATAATGAATCGGAATCGCATGTTATAAAGATTTAAGATGTAAATCTTGCGGTAAGGAAGCTTTAGTATAAGTAGTAGTAGTAGTAGTAGCGGTAGTAGTAGTAGTAGCAGTAGTGGTAGTAGTTAATAGCAATAGTAGTAGTAGTAGTTAGTAGCAATAGTAGTAGTAGTAGTAGTAGTAGGAAAGGGTTAGAAGCTCCGTAGGGGTTGGTTGGGTTCTGTTCTCGATATAAGTAGTAGTAGTAGTAGTAGTAGTAGTGACTCTTCCAGTTCCGGTGACAGAGAACTGGGGTAGCGGGCTATACACAAGCCAGCGTGCGAATAAGCTGAATTTGATAGTATTTTAAATTGCGTTTTCTCCCCGACTTCCACCCCCCGAAAAAAGGGGAAGCGTACAGCAGAAAGTCGGGGACTTTTGATATGTCATTTAGAATGAGCTAATGAACGTTTTAGTGAAGAAAAACCTTGGCTTCTAATTTTTCCGAAGAAACGCCCATTTTTTGACTAAAGTTCCTGGACTATGACGCAGACTTCTTCTTAGCGTGGAGAAACCTGATTACCGTGTGTACTCTACACTTTGGATGTGTGCAGCCATGCTTATCGTACCACAGTTCTTTCAACAGTGATTGCACGCATTGCGCTCTCGCTTCTACTTCTGGGCAAGGCATCCCGCTTTCACCACTCGTGCCACTTTGGAATACTTTCGAATTTACTTTCTGAATGCTTTTCGTAAATCCATGATTTTGTTAACTTCCTACTTCGAATTATTTTCCAGACCTTCATGCTTTATCTCCGATTCTATGTTTGCAGAACAACATTAAAAGATCATCTTTCTAGCAATTTTATAGCTTGAACTAATAAAGGTTTACTGTAAGCTTACATTTTAAGGAATTTCGGATTTGAGTTATAACCTATTTGAATTGAATAATTGGTACTCTTATACTATAATCTAATTTGTTTTAGTGGGAATAATAGTCAGTAAATGACGTTATACCTTATGCTTATGTAAAACAAAATACTTTCTTTTTATATTCACAATGTTTACCTCTGAAGTATCTCCTTTGTGAAATATATACACATTTGTTTAAGAAGAATACGATCAAATTTTTCTTATTTGAAAATTATTCATTGTACAGATTAGATATTTTATTTATTGTTATCGTTAACGTATCTAGCTCGTTTCTTTTTCTCTCTGCATAGATTTCCCTGTAAATATTCTCAACTTTCTCCTCTGAGCACCATCACTCACCTTCTTATGCATTTATAGTAAATTTTGTCGTCAGTTAATCACAATATGCACTGACATAATGAAGTTCGGTCAACATAATAATATTTTGTAATTATACAAATTTTATAAATTAAATATTGTTCCATCACTGTATTGAATTAATTATATAAGGTGATCCAAAATTTAGCATACTCGTGTGATTATTGAATGTGAGATGTGTAGTAATATTGCAAGGTGATATTATCTTAGTCGTTTACTCAGGCACCTAATTGTAAGTCCCATATTTTCGACACTAAAGTGTTGATAAAGAGTTACCCAGTATATTGTAGAACAGTTCATTATTTTTCTGCAAACTGAGGAAAGTTAATACTGTCATACTTATGCGCGCCTCAATTGCATCCAAACAGCTGTAAATGATTTGGAGTTTCTCCAATAGATCCGAACTGCGAAATTGCGAAGACCGACGAAAAGTTGTGAATGCGAATGATTCCATCATGTTGGGATTGTTCGTCAGAACTCATGCAAATTGAGCGACGTCTGGAGTCGAACTCATGCAATTTTCAGTGCGGGAAATGCCTATAGAACTTAAGTGTAGGAAAAATTACAACTACGTGTATCAAATAAACATTATAGTTTGTATAATACGAACGAGATTTTGTATTTCTTTATGTATACTTGTTCATAGTATTTGTATGGTCAATGGTATCATTAAACCCCTCCAAATGGAACATGAATTCCTTCTTCGGCAGAAAATTTGTATTTATTCTGCCAGTAGCGCAGTATGGCAGAAAATGGAAGTTACTTCTTTCCACTTGAGTACGCTAATAAGTGATGGTGTGTTGTTACCACTTTCCAAAAGCTTAAAATACGAATTTTGAAGCTTGAATTATATTTTTTAAAAGATATACATTGATGTAATTCGCTTTCACAGGTTTTTGGATCTAGTATAAACAGTTGAATTCGCAATTCTCATTCATAATTCCATTCGTAGGCAATGGAGGCGCGACCTTAGCGTTTCTCACGAGATGAGAGAGAAATTTTATAACAAACGTCGAAACGAGACAGAGATCCTTCAAAAGAAATATATACATTTTTTGAGGCTAAATCTCACTTTCACGACATATTTTCGAGACAAAACAGCTTCACTTCTTGTCTTCTTCACATCCTTACCTCATATAAAACTATGGAGGTATTGATAACCATTTTCTAGGACAGAATAATCTCAAGTTATATGGCTCCTAAGATTTCCTGACCTTACACCCTGAGTTTCCTTTGTGAAAAAAACTCACAAACAGATGTTCACCACAAACTCAAGTGTGCTGGAGTCGAACTAGAGACCCCTCATACAGGGACGTAGTGTCCATTAAGGCTATAAGGCTTAGCCTATCCATTTATTTATACATCAGCCTCAAATGTTGCTTTTGGATATTGATACAATTATTTTTATTAAAATGGATTTATTTTATAATACGCTGTTTAAACATCAAGCGAGTTGAAGCGAAGCTTCTGCAAGAGCGCATTGAAGGCTATCGCAGGCTAGCCTTCCGCTTCTCTCATGGAATTAGGAGAATGGGGCGGTGACAATCACTCTCCCGCCACCCTCAGCAGACGATAACTTCTTGAGCTATACACAAATTCAACATGATGCAACGAAAGTGGACGAATGTTGACGAAAGGCTAGCCTTTTGCAAGGATGTTATAAAATAGAGGATCTGCCCATTCGTATCTTCAACATATGAACTCAATGAAGCCAAAAAACAATCAAGCATCGACTGAGCCTTCACGTCTGATTGGCTACTCTCGTTTCCGCCATGATTGTTGGCTCGAAACATTGCGATCTTAGTGGCGCGGAGTGGGCAGAGTAGGTGTGGCGGGGACGCGGCAGAAGTCCTAAATGGCAGAAGTCCTAAAATGCAGAAGTCCTAAACGGCATTAGACCTAAAATGCACAAGTCCTAAAAATTATTTCGCGGCACAAGTCCTAAATGGCAGAAGTCCTAAAGTGCAGAAGTCCTAAAGTGCAGAAGTCCTAAAATGCAGAAGTCCTAAAGTGCAGAAGTCCTAAAATGCAGAAGTCCTAAAAGGCAGAAGTCCTAAAAATCATACCGAGGCAGAAGTCCTAAAGTGCAGAAGTCCTAAAGTGCAGAAGTCCTAAAAATCTCTTGTGGCGCTACCATCGCGTCCGTAAGAAGAATACTGTCAATCTGTTAGTCAAGTTTTAGATATACTGTTTCATATTACAGAGCCTTAGTTCTTACAAGTTATTTGTATAAATACATATTCTATCGTTCTGAAATAATAAATAAATAAATAAATAAATGAAGCCTATTGTCCTTTCTTACTCTTTCCATGATATATTTCTATGTTGACAAAATTTTAACTTTCTACCAAATGTGATTCCCAGATCTTTCATAATGTCTGTTTTTCTCTATTTCCACACCATTGACTTCATATTAGTAACATAATATTGTGTTTTAGTTATGTACGTCATAAATTTTGCTTTCCTTGTGTCGTTTTGAAGTAAATTATTTTTACACAAATATTTCTTGTACAGAAGTCTTTCTGTAGCAAATAATTGTCATATTCGTAATTAACTACTCCTGGGATACGGCTGTTTCGGTGTAGGACGTTTTGGTGCAGGGCGTTTCGGTGTACGGATTGCTCGGTGTAAGGACGTTTAGGTGTGAGGCTGGTTCGGTGTAAAAGTTCTAATGTTTACACCGAAACGTCCACTCTTCAAAATGAAAATTATTCGTTAGGGAGAAATAAATTCACGAAGTAGAATATATAAATTAATAAATAAAATAAAAATTAAATGTTTCTGTAATTGGCAAGGGTTACTTATTTATAGTGAGTCCCCTCGCTTCACTCTATGTCAGAACTTCTTATATCCTCAAATGTTATAATTATTAATTGATTGGGAAAACGTTTTACGGTAATGATATATAGTAAAAAAGTGTGTGATGCATAAACATTGTGTACACCACACACACCTTATTACGGCAATAACTGTGCACAAATCGCAAAATGCTGCACAATCTTTGAAAGAAAATTTTCAAACACAGATGGTTTTTCTTCCAATAACCGCTTTTATATCATGCATTCCCAATAAGATTAGCAAATCTAGGAAAAGAAAACTGATTATGAATCAGTGATGAGATCTTAATTATATTATTACGGAGATGTAAATTCATGTTATAGTTGTAGAGAAGGACAGTGTCAGAAAAATGTCTCAAGAAAATTTTTAACGGCCTAAAGAACACAACAAGAGGCTGAATCCTACCAGTTGTTCCTACAGAAATTGTTTCTATTATGAGTTACTCTTTTGTTCTTAAAATAGGTTAAAGTTGAATTGTGACCACTCCACGAAACTAATAACAAAATGGACTTTGCATTACACGCTTGAAGAAAAATCTCTTGGAACCATGATCTCACAAGACTTGATGTTAATTTTTCCGGATTTGATGCTTTTACAAGGATATCTTCAAATTTAAAGAGGTTGTGTTGGACTATAAGACCAAATGTTCCATTGTTTTCCTACAAAACAATTAAAAGTGGTGATAACAAAACACTATTTGCAGAAATTGAAGGCTGTATGATGTAGCTACGAGTCATAGAATTTACTGACTGTACCACCCTTTCTACTGTTTGTGTCCCTGTAAACACTAGAGTACGTCCCGTCTGCATTTAAAAATTAAACCTATTGATCAGAGTTATAAATATTTAATTTTCCAATATGTGTTGCTTCACATTCACGACAAGTGCATTGGCATTGGCTTCTAGCTTTCTGGCTATAGATTTAATCAAACGTCCTGTTAAAATAAGTACAAAAAGGGGTTTCAAATCAGTCTGCACCTTCTCTCAGTAGCCCCTGCCAATTATAATTGTTCTTGGCTAAATGCAGAACATTTCAAACCAGAAGACTTTGTAATTGTAATCATCATATTGGATCCGCCAATTTGAATTTTGTAATTTCAACGTCAGGTTCTGAATCACCTGTCCTAAAAACTCCTTGACAGTAAGCTGGTCGTATCATTTAATCTTCTATTTTAATGATTGCTTTCTGTTTATGCTTGGAGGCCACCTTTAACGTTCAAAGAGTGGTTTCTACCCTTAAACCCGCACCATTGCCGAAAATAAAATTAAAAAAAGTGACGATTATTTTTTGATATTCTACAAGTATGCAAAGTTTCATTCAAATCAGTAAATTACACTTCCATAAGTCTCCTTGTTAGTGCTGTTCAAATGGAAAAAATAAGTTAATTGGCGGATATGAAGTCAGAACAAAGAAAAAATACGCCTATGTTAGGAAGAGACTGAGCAACGTTTGTGAAAATTACAAATCTGATGTAATTTCATTCTTAAAAGGAATTGCTTGCAATTTTAGATTCTGAGTTGAGTGATTCTATGTAATTATATTTTTTTCAACAAAATTCCTTTGAGTTGAGATGAATTGATTCTGAGTTTAACGTCCCGTTCAGGAGTGAGGCTATATGAGACGTCCACATACTGATTAACGTGGAATCCGAACCACATGAGCTCTCACCGGAAATCGAACCCGGGTCTCCCACGCCAAAAATTCCTTTGAGGTATTATTCAGTTTGTATATATTATTACTGTGTCTCAGGAACTTTGTACAATATATTTATTTCAATTTAGAAATAATGCTGAATATTTTGCAGTAAATTTGATTATTATTCTATAAAACTCGCCTATGGACATCTCTGAATAGAAATTATTGTTGCAAATGGATTGGTGTTGTATTATCATCCTGTCTCAATAACAATGAGACTCAATAACAATGTTAATCAGTTTACACTATTCCAGAGTGGCTACACTATGACACTTCATGCCTGTTCATTACAAGCATATGATTAATGCAATCAAATATTAGGCTATACACCAAAACGTCCTTTACAGCAAGTGTCCTTACACCAAACCGTCCTTACACCGTAGCGTCCGTACACCGAAACATCCTACACCGAAACGTCCTACACCGAAATATCCTAAACTCTTACTCGTTATCATTATTAATAATAATTTTAGTGTTACTAACATAGTTGTTACCGTTGGAATTAAATACGTTCATATTGGTATTGTGGCAACTACTTAGTACTGAAATGCTTTATCGAATATTTAAGTCTGTAGTTTGTAGCAGGGTGGCCATAGAAGTTAATGGCTTATAGCCCATATTGCCTTATTGAAATTTTAGAGGATCTTTGAAAAGCAACTTAATTGAAATTAATGAGAAATATATATTTAAAATACATTTATTTAATACAAGAACATTACGTTTAATCAATTCCGCAACCATGGTTGAGGAAGGGATGTCTTAAAGTACGAACCATTGAAATAGTGCAGAAGCAATAGCTGAGTTTTTTATAAACATATAGCCTATATAAATGAAAGTATACTAGAATGTAACTAACTAGACTGGAAATGAAAGAATGTAACTCTCTCTCTCTCTCTCTCTATATATATATATATATATATATATATATATATATATATATATAAAATGAAAGTAACTATATTTGTAACTTAACAACACTTGAACCACCAGACTGATTTCGACAAAAACTTTCAACATAGATGAGGTTCGGGCCTGAGATGGTTTTATCATTTCACTTTGAAGGTGCAACTTGGAGGAAGGAAGTGCGGATATATATTAAAAATTATCGATCTTAGTGTCGAACCCATAGTTTTCGGGGTTGCTGAGATGAACACTGACATCTCCGATGAAGCTTAAATTCTAATTCAGCACTGCAACTTGGAGGAAGGAGAGGAAGATGTATAAAATGATCGAAAATGACCGCTATAAGTGTCCAATCCATAGTTTTTGGGGTCGCTGAGGTGAACAGTTACACTTTTGATGCCGTTTAAATTCAAATTTACTCCTGCAAATTGAGGGAGGTATATAAAAATGATGCAAAATAATTGATATTAGTGTGAATCCATAGTTTTCGAGGTCGCTGAGGTGAACAGTGACACTTTCGATGCTGTTTAAAAAATTTTAATTTGTCCCCGCAAATTGAGGGAGGGGGTGGTATATTAAAATGTTGGAAAATAATCGATATTAGTGTGAATCCATAGTTTTCGAGGTCGCTGAGGTGAACAGTGACACTTTCGATGCTGTTTAAAAAATTTTAATTTGTCCCCGCAAATTGAGAGAGGGGGTGGTATATTAAAATGTTGGAAAATAATCGATATTAGTGTGAATCCATAGTTTTCAGGGCCACTGAGATAAATAGTAACATTTCCGATGCAGTTTAAATCCAAATTCAACGCCGAAACTTTAGGGAGGGGGAAGGGGGTGATATATAAAAAAAATGATCAAAAATGACTGATATTAGTGTTGAATCTATAGTTTTTGGGATTGCTGAGATGAGCAGTGACACTTCTAATGCCGTTTAAACCCAAATTAAGCGCCGTGACCTGGGGACAGAGGAGAGGGGTATATATATGAAATAGTATATATATATATATATATATATATATATATATATATATATATATATATATATATATATATGTGTGTGTGTGTGTGTGTGTGTGTGTGTGTGACCGATATTATAGTCGAATACATCGTTTTTGGGGTTGCTTTGATGAACAGTAACACTTCCGATGCCGTTTACATCCAAATTCATCTCCGCAATTTGGAGGCGGAGAGATGTATAAAAATGATCGAAAATGACCGATATTAGTGTCGAATCCATAGTTTTTAGAGTCGGTGAAATGAACAGTAACACTTCCGATGCACTTTAAATCCAAATGCATCCCCGCAACTTGGAGGCGGATATATATATGATCCAAAATGATCTATACTAGTGTTGAATTCATGGTTTTTGGGGTTCTGAGATGAACAGTGACACTTCCGATGACATTTAAATCCAAATTCAGCACCGCAACTTGTGGCGGGAGAAGATGTGGGTATATAAAAATGGTCGAAAATTGTCGATATCAGTGTCGAATCCATACTTTTCTGGGTGGCTGAGTTGAACAGTGACACTTCCGATGCCGCTTAAATCCAAATTCAGCCCCCATTATTACTCCTAAAGGGAGAGGATGACATGTAATAGTAAGTGAAAATGACTGATACTAGTGTCAAACTCATAGTTTTGGGGTCCCTAAGTTCACTGGTGACAGTGTTGACGCTCCTTATACCGAAAATGAAACTATTCTCCCCGTATGAAGAACGGGTAATCTGCTAGTCCTTAAGAATAACGAACGGAAGTTTCACATGTTATATTCTTTAATATATTTGTCGCTGCTCAAATTTACGCACTTATGCGGTGTATGTGTGTATATGTAAAGAAAATCGTTTCTCTTTTTGAGTTCTTCGAAAAGTATACAAATAATAAAGAGGTATTTTTTATCAGAAAACTAAAAAGTAAAATTAAAAGATGTTGCTTTAACTATTTTTCCTGCTAGCGAAATACGTTGTATGTATAGATGCTGCAGACACGTTACAGCAAATAAGATTAGCATCAGGCGAATAAATAGTTTTTAAATTACATTATCCGGGTTTTGCCAATATTTCCGAACAAAAGATTTTTTCCAATGGGTTCAAAATTTACAAAAATTTACACAGCACAAGGAAGATACGTGTATCCATAAAATAGATATTTGATTTTAACATACTGGTATTAACTAAAATGATTCTGGCCCTGTTATTTTAACACTTCCCTGCTATGAAACGGTAACTTTATAAGATTACTTAAGATAATTTAAATGCGTCTATATTATTTAATCTAACTTCGATTATATTTCAGAATTTTTTGTAGCCATAACTCCATTCTATCACGGTGCTACCTTTAAAGGAATGGTGTAAATATATTTATTGCCATTAAATTTCTCTATTCTAATACAAGAAACATAACTACTCAATGATCTTAACTGTAAAGCAGTAAATATAAAATAGTGTAGTTTTCATTTTAAAAGCATAATGTGTGAAACATTCGAATATTTCCATTTTTCCCAATCTTTTCGTTTTTTTCAGGTTCGGGAAAAACGGTAAAAAATTGTTTTTTTTACCCAAAATTTCCTTTTTGTTTTTTCTAGACCTTTGCAACACTAGTTGCACATATTGTAACATTCATCAGACACGAAGATATGATTCATCACTATTCTCCAATCGTCAGCAGTCCAATGTTCTTTGCCACGTGCCCATTCGAGGCGCTTCTTTGTAATGATTGGAGTAATTTTTGCTTTCTTTCTTGGCCTGAGTGCTTTTATTCCCTTAACACAAAGAACCCTTCGAACATTTTCAGGCTAAATGTCTACACCATACTCAGCCATTTTAATGTTTAAGTCTGTAGAAGTTGCGTTTCTGTTTCCCAGAGCCAATCTTTTTTAGTTTTTTGATACCTCTTAGCAATAGCTTTGGATCTCACCCACTGTTCCAAAGCCTATTTTGCTGACACATTTGCTTCTTGCTCATCGCAACGGAGATTTTACTCACAAATTTTTGCCCTACCCCAACTCTAATAGCAATTTGTCGTGTATATCTTCCTTTCACCAGAAGTGTTTTGACAACTTCCACTTTACGGGAAGAAAGGTCTCTGGCTTTTCAAATTATGCCGCGATTACAGGACTTCATAGAATAAAACATTAATACACAAAACACGTCAAGATCACTTCTAACTGACCCATACGAACTGTTGAAGGCTTTGAATATCGTAACCGCTTACGACACAATACTTCAGATTGTAACTTGTTGTTCGAAATCACAACAGCTGTCTAAACTGAATACCACTTTCAGAACTCTTTCCCCTCTACTAATGCCATCTGCTGTTCAACGGTGATATCACCACTTCAAGTCTACAGTAAAAAAACGAAGAATCCTATATTGGTGGTTTAAACAATTACATTACACGTTCAAGACTTATTAATGTCACCCACTGTATTGCATAATAAATGTTCTTTGCTCAATTTTAAATTTACTGCGTTCTTTATGTATACAGTTGGTATTTAATGTTCACTCGTGAAATGTCTAGTGAGCTTTTGTCCTAATTAAGTAAACTTTGGTGGATTTTTGTCCTACTCTTAATAAAATACGCTCCGCACAGTATATATTGCAATTCTGAATGTTTGCTTGGTTTCAGAAGTCTGGTAAAATATGCTTTTTAAACATTTTTTTATTATTTATTTATTTTTGTTTTAGGAATTTGTCTTGGGATTCTCGTATCTCCATTCGAAAGAAACGAATTTCTTAACAAATTATGTAATTAATTCTTAGAATGAAATAGGTTGTATTATGTAATTCGTGTATAAGTGCAGAACAGATAGTGATAATAACGATCTTAGTAGTACAAATATAGCTGTTACTGTTGGAATTAGATACGTTCGTAACATTATTGCCAACTAGTTGCTGCATCGTCCCAATTTCGTGTGGTGGTGGCGAATTTCAGAACTAAAGCAAGTGAATGATAAAGGCACAAGTCCTAAATGGCAGAAGTCCTAAAAGGCACAAGTCCTAAAAATCATATCGCGGCAGAAGTCCTAAAAGGCAGAAGTCCTAAAGTGCAGAAGTCCTAAAATGCAGAAGTCCTAAAGTGCAGAAGTCCTAAAATGCAGAAGTCCTAAAATGCAGAAGTCCTAAAGTGCAGAAGTCCTAAAGTGCAGAAGTCCTAAAATTTAGGTCTAGTGCCCATATTTTTAGGACTTCTGCATTTTAGGACTTCTGCACTTTAGGACTTCTGGATGTCACCCGGTGTGGCGAAGCTATGACGTATGGCTTCACGATTTTGTTGCATGGACAGATCCTCTATTTTATTACATCCTTGGCCTTTTGGGTGTTTGGCGAAACAAAAGCAACAGGATGCGGTCTTGGAAGAAACTATAGAACAGAGAGACTATGAAAAATTTAGAGCCTCACATTCAGTAACGAGTTTTGATCAAGAAAAAAGAGAGAGAGAGAGAGACAGAGAGAATAAAAATGTTGTTATTATGAATAGTATTAATTCATCAGGGACCTTATTGCGTACTGGTTTGCGTTATCACAGCGTAAAATTTACATTTTAGTTTTCGATAATTGACATAGCAGTTATAATTGCTTGTTGTATTTTTTGCGTTGCGTTGCTATCCGGAAGTTTTTCGAAGATCGATACTTTAGATGAGGTATAGTTTCATTTTCATTTTCTTCTTTTTTTTTTTTTTCATAATTTCAATATAAAAAAAACATCTGTAAAAATCAATTGACTGTGAGCTACTGCTCCAATGTTTTCTATTAGTATGCTGATATGTGTTGTTGTGGGTGAAGTGCTTAAGTTTGTCTATGATTTGGGGAAGTTACACTTAAGATCGTCCTATAGCTATCCGTTTTTATTTGTTTCTTTGAAACAGTAATACAGTGTATGTGTGATATGCGAGTGTCGCATATGTAAAGAAACCGTATGTGTAAGAGAAATATGAAGCAGAACCACTCATATAGTTTTTCTTGCATTGTATGAAAAATATATTGCATGAATTAGCACTTTTCTATCAAGCATTACAGCGTAGTCAGAACACTAAGACGTGATCGTTTAAATAAGGGCAAGATAGTTTTTTTTGGGGGGGGCTAACTTAAATTCACTTTACACATATATATACATACAACAAAAATCGCAAGTTTCAGGGGATTGGGCCCCTCCTAGCCACCCTCTAGCTACGAATCTAATTTCAGCCTACCCATTTAAAAACTTCACGCTACGTTACTGCCCTCATACCAGAGATGAATGCTCTATGACTGAGTCACAATGTCTCTTTAAACTTTAAGATTGAAGTCTTGATTGTGTGGTTGGTTTCGAGAAAGAGTAAAAGTGGATCTGAAATGATAGGGGAACGGTAGGTCACACCGTCCCCTTGCCTATCTTTGCCCATTGTAATTTTTTCAGGAACTGGGGGACGCCGTACATATTCTTTAGAAGTGGGGGACGGCGTCTACCCGCGTTCCTTCGAACTTTTACCCCTGGTTTCGAGTTTAACCAACTTCAGTATCGAGATTATATGACACATGGACCTTCAGCGTACCTTTAACCTGATATCCGAACCTTACGAGCTTTCACCAGAAATCAAACTCGGGTCTTCCGTACTGAAGGCGTTGCGTTAACCTTATAGTAATTAGGGCATTCAGATTGAAGGAGTCTTGAAGACCATTTATTGAAAATTTATATTAAAACTTCAAGTGTATTTTCGAGAAAATAATCTGCTTTTTAAGTGTTGTATGATAAAATTAGATCTATTAATTTAATTTTGATGCCTAGTAGACTGAATAAATTAACTAAAATGAATCCCAAACGTTCAGATTATTACACAGCTACTAGTTTTAACTTGTTATTGGTAAATAAATAAAATTTATAAAAAAAAGAGCCCTGTTACTGTGTATTTGATTGAAGACGAGACATTCAGGTGCCACAAATATTTATTTATTATGGTAATTCTACATTGAAGGAAAGTTAAACTGATCTAATGAGCAGGAGCTGTGTTTATGAACATGCAACAGGCATTTCCGATGACGGATGATAAACTTCCGATGACCTTGCTTGCTATAGGTTATCTTTGAACAACGCGGGAACAGTAAATTCGCGCGGGAAATATGTGGTGATGTGTTGAAACTTGTCGAAATCACAGTTCGCGCCCTGAAGTGTTTGAGTGTAGAAGGCAGAAAGCAGCTTTGAAGATTTTAGTCAATATGTATCACAATGAAAATAAGGAAAATGTTGTGGCAAAATTTAAGGAACTGAATGTTGTGGAATACAAGGTAAATATAATTTTAGATTATATAGCCTACATTTTAAAAGAGAATTCGATGAACTTGTAGAACTTGGTTCGTTTCTATGTTGCAAACAGAAAAAAAAAGTTTTCTGATTTTCTAAAGATAAATAACATATATCTTTTACAAGTATAGTGTAAAAATATTGAAAGACAATAGTACTAATATGATAATGTATAGGGAAAGTTCATATAATAATGTCTTTAGCACAGTAAGTACCGTATCTCAAGTTTTCCGGTAAGAAATCAGTATATAAGAATGAATATGGTTAATGAAAACATAGAAAATATTTTCGTGTGATAAACGAGTTCTGCAAAGGATGCAAAAATCTTGTAGTTTTTAAAAAAATTCGTCATTGGAAGCAACTAATACGTGAAAATCATGTGTAGGTTAAGTTCCGCAGTTGGATGGGAATAAATAAAATTTACGGGGAAGAATCGATAGGAAAGCTAAGAGTATGGTAAAGAAATTAACTGTATTAAACCTGTGCTGCCTCCATCTGCGGGACCTAAGTCGAATGTTCGAATAATTTGACCAAATTACTCAGGATATGAGTAGTTGAGATTTAGGCGGGCATTTGTACCGTATCGCCGGACCACTTTGAAAACTGACAAAAAAGCACAAAAGTGTATTGCATTCGGTTGTGTTTTGTTGGATTACAGTAAGTTACGTTAGATTACGTTACATTAGGCGTGCAGTATTACTTTACTATGGATCCATAGTATAAGTATTAGTAGAAGCAGGAGTAAGAGTAGTAATAGTGGTAGTAGGAACGGGTTGGAAGCCCGGCAGGGGTTGGTTGGGTTCTGTTCTCGACATGAAATGAGCAAAGTAAAGACTTGCCAATTTTTTCTGTACATTTTACAATTTCTGGATCTGTATAGTAAAACAAGTGTACCTCTTCCCGAAATAGCCCATCCACCTCCACATACAGTGCCGCTAACATCAAAAACAACAAATACGACCACTTTCTTAACTTTTACTATTCCCCTTACCTGCGTTGTACTCATTTTTTCTCACAAACTTAGATAAATTCTCCAATTGACTCGGTAAATTCCCCAAAATTGGTCCGGCGATACGGCACTTAACCCTTTAGGCGCGCATAATTTCTTTCCCAAAATTAATTTTACTGTTAATGCATATATTTTATTCGTACTGGTTTACTTTTTGGCGCACCGCTAGAAAGAATGTTGAAAAATTATAATTCTTTCACTAATTTCCCTATTTTGCCCTAAAAGATTTGTGACGGGCGACGTTAAAATATCTGGCTTAGCATAGATAGAATTCAATGGTTAAATTCCAAAGTTGGGCGTCCGTTTCCAGCGAAATTTTTAAAATTTACAGGAAATATATAGATAATTTGATCGTTTGTGTGCTTGATAATATATGAGTCTCGAAAAATCTGTTTATTTGTTATATATAAGTGGTTATAAACATGGGACTATATGGCGAGCGGAGGGAACTACTTGGCGCAAGGTAACCGAACAGTTGCATTGTGGGAAAGAAACGAGCATTTATGTTACCAACATGGCGAATGTACAAGGGCAATGAACTAGCAGTTTTAACATTTGTGAAGGAATACATTGATAACGGGCAAAATCTTTTAAAAGTTTGTGAAGAGCACGGATTAATGAACCTAATAACAAATTGCAGAAAGTGTGGAAAGGAGATAACAGTGAAAAAACTTGACGAAAGCGGATGCCAAACTTCGGAATATATGCCGAATTCAAGGCATCTACCAGAAGTAATTGATGAAAATGCGCAATACTTTTTACGATTTGGATGTATGGCATAAAAGCTATAGTGCAGAAAAAAAAATTGCTAGGTAGCCAGCAGCAGCACGAATATCTAAACGAGTCAGAGGAGGGCGAAGCTGGTGTGGTTGCGTCCAGAAATAGCAGAAACGTCAGCGATAGTGGGTATACGCGTAAACGAAGGTAGTGAAAAGAAGTGGGTTTGGCTATAATGTGAGTTTGAGTAGCACTTCTCATGGTTTCATGCTAGTAACGTTCCATTTATATACATAAAATACAGGTTCTGTACACTGCAAAAATACTCCGCCGGCAGAAGATAGCCTATAATAATAACTTTCCAAATGCACTCGCTCATTTTATCTGTTGTAAAGCACTTCTACTGATTTTACACTAGTAACCCTACATTTGTGCACGTAAAGTACAATTGTATTACATTGTATTTAATTCTGTCTCCTACTGAAATTTGTTTCTTATAAATATGTCGTTTCATGAAAAATATTGAATAGTATCCATAAATTTTCCAAAATGTGGTGCGCCAAAACTACACCAGCACCTCTTCACCTTTTTTATATAAAAATGCCTTTTCATGCAAGTTATTGTATTTTACCTCTAAATCTTCCAGAAAGTGGTGCACTAAAACTACAGCTTTTTTTTTTTTTTTTTTTTTTTTTTTCGCATATCATTGTAGAATATGCTTGCAGACAGGTTGAGAATTTCGTGAAATGCTTACACAGGTAATGTTAAAAAATAAATCGTGCAAGGTATAGTGGCAAACTTACTCCCTTTTGTTGCCGTTTCCACTTTCGAGCTAATGAAAAATTCCAGTCTTCGTGTTCATTTTTCAAACATTACGTACCCTAAGAAAAGCTAAGTACCTATGTCTCCATGGTCCAGATACGTTATACTGTGTATAGTCATTCCCAAAAGTAAACTTGGGTGTCTTGGAATTGAGTCATAATGCGATTGTAAAATAAAATTATCTAATTTTTATATTGTAAACTCAGATCTGGATAAGATGTTCGGCCAGATTTTACTTTAGGCAGTTCATTCAATGGTTCGACTCCTTAAGACACCTAATCTAGTCTAATCTAATCTAACTTAATTTTTCATTACTGAATATTTATATCCTCTGATAGCTGTTAAATACCAAAAATAGTCATAATAAATAACTTGTCTAAAATAGTCTTATTGGTTGGTTTAATTGCAAAGATTTTGATTTTTTAAAAGATTGTACAGTTGCTGAAGTTTTACAGCAGGTCAATTAAGATAGTATATTTTTACTTTCAGGATCACAAAAATCACAAAGTACTAGGGGAGCATACTAATAATATAATACAGAATGGGCACAGCCAGGTAAGTATTGGAAAGCAGCATTTTTCACATTACTAAAACACCTTGAATTTTGATACTTATTACATTTTATACCGTGTGAAAACAGAGGACGTCTTTGCTGTTGATTCCGAAATAATTCTTTAAAATTAGTTTATGATCTAATCATTTAGTTCTGCTGAGTTCCAAATTTATTTTACTATCAGATTCCCTCTATGCAAAGTAGTGTCCGTTTTATGATGTCATTGGTAGAACTAAAAAGAGAGGAAGTAAATGATAAAATATAACCATATTTCTACAGGGTATTCTGCTTCCTTCAGATATTCAAAAAAGACTGTCAATGAACAGTCTATTCGCTCATTCCACCACCGTTAAATTCATCCATCTATTTATTGAAATCAGCCAGTTTAATTCGCCAATCCAATCAATTCCTTTGGGGGATTGGTATCCCCAGCGTAGTGAGAGATTTGTTGTTGCTTTGGAACGAAGTTGGCAGGAAGTACTGATAGACTGTTCCGTATTTTGTTTAGGGCATTTTTTTAAAATTTGGCTCTCATTGGAAGCCACTGTGCTGGGAAGGGACGTAAGAAACTACTGGAGAAAGTTTTTTTTTTTTTTCCTTTCCTTATGTCGAAATTATGCACGCTAGTTATTTCTAATTTACCTTCAGATAGGTTTGGCTTAAAAGTTTTCGCGAGGGTGTTTTTGAATAAGTACACTTCACTTTGTGGCCTCATCTTTCGATGAAAAAGTACTTTCTGATATTGATCTGTTCCCTAAAATTACATCAGTGGAAAGTGTATTAATGATGTAAAATATGTTATTTCTTCCTCCTCTTAATATAATTCAGCCGTGAGAGGTGTTCTATAGTGTTCTGGGTTGTTCAGGCACAACGGTGTTTACGGTGTAGTTAATGTGTAACTAGCCGACCCTCGATCTTGTTATACAATTTATCATTATAGGGAGCGGACTGGGTATTGTGGTGGCTAACACATTATAACGGCAAGCCAAGCTAGTGATTTTTTTTCTGTGCCAATGAAATTTGTATTGTTCCTCTAGATGTATGGAAGAGGAATTTAGAAGATACACCAGTTAATGAAAAAGTGTTTGGTGCGTAGGGTCCGTGGTTCGATCCTATTTCGCGACACGTGAGCTTTCTGTGGACAAGGAATGTGCGTGACTGACTTTTCTCGGGGTTCTACTTTCGTCATTCTACCATTATTATCCACTCCATCGCAAGGATGTAAAAAATAGAGGATTTGCCCATATGTATCTTCATCATATGAACATAATGAAGCCAGAAAACAACCGAGCATCGTCTGAACCGGCACGTTTGATTGGCTACTCTCGTTTCCGCCATGATTGTTGACTCGAAACATTGCGATCTTAGTGGCGCGGAGTGGGCAGAGTAGGTGTGGCGAAGCTGTGACGTATGGCTTCACGATTTAGTTGTATGGGCAGATCCTTGCTCCATCGTCACAGTCGCCTTTAGCCCTGGTGCATAACCGTGGAATGTTAAAGAAAGAAAAGTATGAATCTATTCCGTGCATTCAGCAATTAAGTGATTTATCCAAGACATACAGTGTAATGCATTTCGGAATTAACCTTCTGTTATTACAAGTTGCCAAACTATATTCATAAATGGAGGGGAGGTAGAGCCCCTTCGTGGTTAAGCGTTTAGCATACGCGTCTGTGGCATGGGAGACCCGGGTTCGATTCCCGGCGGGAGCTCATGTGGTTAGGATTCTACGTTAATCGTAGGTCCCGTCTCATGTAGCCTCGCTGCTGAAAGGGACGTTGAACTCAAAATCAATTTTCTTTTTCTTTTAAATGAACAACAGCTGGGAGAGAAGTGGCTTTTTTCTATGTTAAGGTATATGGCTTGTCATGTTCAGGGAAAGGAATATATACATCGGGACAGCCTAAAGGGCTCTTTCCCCAACCACTGCTTCTTTTCATCCCCACAACCCTCGGTCAGTCCTCGCGAGCGTTTAAGCTGTCATTGCTCTGTGTTGCCGTACCTCCGATCCACTTGTGTAGTTACCCGGCAAAATAAGGAGAAAGCTTTCCTTCCTATTTTCAGTTAACAAAAAAGACTAGGAAAAAGGAAAGAAGGGAAAGGAATCGAGGCAACATTGGTTTTTAGGCAGAAGGGATCATAAATCTCTACCACGTGTCGCGGAGATTAGTTAACGGAAGGTTTAGAGGGGTGAACAGGGTTTTCAGAATTCTTGAGAAAAGAACAGTCTAAGTATGACCCAAAGTTTACAGGTCAGGTCATGGTCATCAAAAACTGTTTTCAAATTAGTTGGAATGGTAAGTTTTTCTATTTGTATGAACTTACAACACAAAAATGAACAAACTTTTTCTCTAATAATTTGACTGCTGAAAATTGGTTTAAAAGGAATTTCCTCAAGACAAAAGGCTATCTTCACGTATGATGGTATATTATTATTAATATTGGTATGAGATGTGTACTCAGTGAATATTATCATGAAAAAAGCATTTCATTGAAAAAATAGTGTCATTCAAGTATCACATATCAAGAATTAACTTCTTTTAACTGGCCAATGGAGTGTCCCTTTTTTTCTTAAAAATTAGAAAAAAATGATGTTTCAGAACTCACATGTTTTTCTTTAAAGAGAATGTATTATATGAAAACTTACAGGTCTCTTCTACAAGAAATTTAAAGATATAAGACAATGGAAAGCCCTAATTCTGATGTAAGTGTTAAAAGGTAAAATTAAAATTGGAATACGGTTCAATAAATAAAAATTAGTTACATTGAAAGCTAGATCTCTTCATTGGCATGAGTCACCTAGATAGTCCCTTATCAGTTTGTAGTGCCCCTCTCTTTTTTTGTATTCTGTAAATCTGGTTCCCCATACGTTTGCGTAGTTGCAAAGAGTTTTGCAAAATACTTAAGTGTGCATTTATTGCAGTTGTTTTAATAGAAATTTCATAGTTTTTATTTTTTTTAAAGGTAAATGTAAAACCTCTTCCAAAGAAGGTAGCTGACACAGAAGTTGAACCTCTTCTAAGAGAGAACCCACGACGTTTTGTTATCTTCCCTATTCAGTATCATGACATTTGGCAGATGTACAAGAAAGCCGAGGCATCATTTTGGACTGTGGAAGAAGTAGATTTATCAAAGGTAACTGCAGAATATAAACAAATTACTGTAACGTTCTGTGCACAAATTTAGAGTACTTTGAAATAGCCCAAGCACAGGTATTTTGATACCCATATCTCATTTATCTTCTACAATTAATCTTTCAATAAATATATAAGCATAGCGGAAGTTTTTAGTTTCTAGTTGCATTGTTGTGGGGTCGTATGTCTTTACTTTTGAAATGCCATGTGAAAGCTTCTTTTACTGAAGAAAAGATACTAGCTAGGGATAAACTTAAAAAAAGTAGGATTTTAACTTGGTATATATATATATATATATATATATATATATACACCAAGTTAAAATCCTATATATAGTTGTTTTGTTTGGAAAGTTAAGATTACTAACAACGCAAGAACTAGGAACTAAAAACTGCTATTCAGTGGAACTACATTTGTACATTTACTTTACGAAATGAATTAAAACACCAGTGTTTTTAATAAATAAGGAATTTTATTTTTAATTGTGGATCAGGCCCACTCTTAATCAGGCATTTAAGGAGTCTTCATGTGTGGCTCGGAAGTTAGTTTGTTACCCACTATAAGGCATTGCTGGTTAGTTCTAAATTAATTTCGTTCGAAGGTATGGGCGAAGCAACTCGGTTACTTTTTTTTTTCTGTTTCTTCGCTCAGCAAGGTGTCTCAATTTAAAATGTTTACTTCCACTCGATAGTAGTATCGTCTTTTCGCATCTGAGAAACAAGCTGAGATTGTACCTACATTTGTTGTTGCGTAATGTGAACTTGCAAGATCTTATCTCCTGGATAGGGTGAAACTAAAGCATGCTTTCAAAATAATATAATTATTATTTTTAAATGAAGAAGTCAGTGACAGTGAGTGGAGAGTTCCCTTTGTTATAGTAGTTCCCTTTATCAAAAGCCACGCATTAAGACAGTACATTCTTCCCTTCCTCTGCCCATGTCCCATGAGGAATAAAAAGCTTCCAAATTTCATCCATTTGTTATCAATTCAAAACAAATGTAGTAATCGTTATTTGTTCACTTACCTTTCTCGTAGCTTGAAAATTTCAAAATTCATGCATGTGGCTGTGAGGAAATCTTCATTGTTTTAGGCGTATAATAGAGGCTTCTCCAGGTCTTAGTTTAGGTAACACTTCGTCGAAAATGTTCAGTAGTTTTGGCACGATGAGATTACATGTAGTGATCTTTTAGTTGTGGAGAGAGAAGTTTTTCAGATATCTGAAGACCAAATAGAATTGATGAGTAGAAATAACGATACATTTATTAAGTACACCGTACGAGTGTAGACTACGAACACGAATTAATCTGATTCTCCATATCTTTTCAAATATAATTAATTCTCCTGTGGAACTTAAAGACAACTTAAGGGCTCCTTTGTGGTGCAGTTAGCGTACGCGCCTTTGGCGTGGAAGACCCGGGTTTGATTCCCGGCGGCAGCTCATGTGGTTCGGATTCCACGTTAATCAGTGGGTCCACATCTCATATAGCCTCGCTGCTGAACGGGAAAGGCAAGTTAAAATTTGACGTGCGTGAACTCTTTACTTCGATTTGTAGTAGAAGTCTATAGGGCAATTTAATGTATAGGTTCTAACCGTACAATCTACTTAGCGTGGAGTTACTCCAACCGTGATTTCTTAATAGGTTGTTAAGTGTTATAGTGTATTTTATCAGTTTTTAATCATGATAATTTCAGATTTAGAGGTTAATCACTTATTTTCTACTTCTCTATACTTAAGTTTTTCATGAATAATGAAATCTCCATGTTGGAATCGAATCTGAGTAGCACATGCATCGAAGAATATATTAAAAAGTGGAGTTTCACATTCCAGTACTTGAGCATATTCTTCATATATTCACATAGTTGTTTGAACGTTTTATTCAAATGAACGAATGATGAAATAATCGGAAAATGATACGTGAAAGCACAACTTCAATATCACTAGTACTAGATCGATCTGCTACTTGGGAATTCTGAGATATTGTAATGGGAAGATTACAGATTGATCATAGAACTGGCGTTGCTTGTTGTTTTAAATAACAAGTATACATTTTACGGATTAGGTAAAATACTGCAAACTTTTTTTTTTTTTTTTTTTTTAATTTTTGAAAAATAATGTTCTATTTAATGTGAACCAATAGGAATTAAAACAATGAATTGCTTCTATATTTTTTACAATTATTACTATGCAGTGTATCAGTTTTAAATTAACTAGAAATCACTAATGTGTAATATAATAAGGCAAAATAAATATTTACTTATTTTTACCCAAATTTTCGGCAACTGTTAGCTGTTACCTTTGAGGGACGAAAATTCGAAGTTTTATTTTGCTTCATTAGTATACGTTAATTTATATAGTAAGTACGCAAACAGATATGAATACGTTAATATTTTTAAAAATATCACTAGTTTAGGTAATTACTACAGTTTGATCTCAATTTTAGTTTGTTTCTGTGCTAATACTAAAATTAAAACAATCGTTCGTATGCCTGGTTTCAACAAAATATGACTCAATGTTGTAATGTGGTTGTTTTGGCGTTGAGTGGCGTGCAGCAAAGCTAGGTTTATATTCGGGATTTTCGAGTGCACTTTTTCATTATTTACTATCCTTTGGTTAGATGGGGGCTCCGCCCCTAACCCACCGCGTTTGCTCGTCCTACGGTCTCGCATCTTACGTATCAGCCTTTGCATCAAGAGTGAATTTCGTGCATTTGCTCTTTAATTACATTTCGTTAATTTGGCCCAGCTGGGGGCTTCGCCTATGGCCTCACCTCTCTTAAACCCTCAATTCTACAGAATTTCAAGTTTCTTTTCCTATTTTAACTATCTAAAATATAAGATTTTGTATCCCATGAAAACGCCCATTTAAATAACAGGAATTTCTTCGTCCCCCCTTTAGACCCTCTTAAAATTAAAAATAGTCACTTTTGACAATTTTCCTGTGAGTTAGTCTCGGAAAGCTACAGTCATATCAAATTTCTATATGTAACAAGTAGTGCTTTCGGAAGAGACTACTTCTTTCATCAGCCTGTTGAAGACTCAAAAAGGATTTAAAAAATGGTTAAAAGGTTCAGATATGTAGAAAACATGTTCTGTCAAACATTAAACATTACCTTTTGCGCTGAATATTAGTATTTTTGCTTTTCTCATTGAATATCATCACCGCTCGCAATATTGTGATATGTATCCCTCATCGTTTGAGGAAACTAGTTAACACAGGGGCCTAGCATGAGATTTAACCTGTTGTTGCTTTCGTATCTAACGAAGAACTTACATGCTTTTTTTTTCTTTCTTCTAATAATCAATCACAGAAACTTATTACAAAATAAATAAAAATATTATTTAAAAAGTAGTTAGCAAGGAACAAAGATACCATGATATGTCATCAATTACCGTTGAGTTCATTTTTCTAGTCGCTGCCTTAACCTAGATTTTTGGGTAATTCATATTCTGGTCAGACTAATTTCTATTGGTGGCAACACTGAAAATTCTTCCCATAGTATTTCCGGGTGTAGAATAATATCTATTATTATGGTAAGTTACATTTGATTATCTCTTTTCACTTACGAAAAACGGGCAAAAGAAAAATTGTTATAAAACTTACCTAATGTACTAACTGTTCCTCAAAAGTCGCTACTGCAAAAGTCCTATGATGTAATTACCATAGCGGTGACAAAACACAATATCGGTAAATTGTCTTGGTACTTCAATTTCCACAAATTGTCATTTCCGTATGGCTGCACGTAGTCACCAAAGCAAATATTTCAGGATTCCATTATCAAAGATAACCTTCATCAGCGTGCGGTAACTGGGAATAGCAATTATGTAAATAAGTTTTTTAAAGAAAATAGGTTTTCCTATTACAGGGTGTCTACCAGTCACGAAAAAGTCGCGAAATTTAGCTTTTGGGTTTTTTTTTTTTTTTTTTTTTTTTAAATTGTACAAATGTAAGTACAGATTGGAAAGTTTTGTTCTATAAAACGTTAAAATTCACCACCGAAAATGTATATGGTCGGCTTTAAACGCTACCAAATCGCAAGCAAATTAAGTTTCTATCGCATAGATGAAAATTTGGTCTAATTCGCACCCATATTCGCTCTTGAAAACGTTAGGAAATTTTATGATTTGGAAAAGAAAAGGTCACGAAATTTCATTTTGGAATTTTAGTAGACACCCTGGACTTGTTCATATGACTAAACTATTAACGTTCTTACCGTTCGCATTAGTATGTGGATGATATTGCGAGAGAAGATATTACAAGAAAAAGGTGGTGATGGTGACACAATGTTGAATTTACAAACTGGAGCAGTAAAAAATAATCTTAGCATCTGTTAAGACGAAATGAAGAATATCCAGTTGCACATTTCGAAAACTTGAAAACCAAAAAAAATCGCATGTATAAGCTATGCAGAATTGCGAACAGGAATTTTCGCATAACCATATCACACAAGAGGTTTACGATAAAACTGTTTCATTGTAATTCCTAGGATATTGTAAAATTAAGATAACAACTAAATAAGATTCAATGCAGTACGATAATCTGAATAACTAGTACATTCGCAACTACATCATTGGAGCACTTCAGGTGATAGCAAATGAAGAACCCGTGTATGTAGAACTCCTAAGGTCATAGAATCACTGAAAAAAAGAAAGCAAGTAACGGAACAAACAGATGATTGAGGCAGAGATTAGGGAATAATTAAAGGAAGAAGTGGATTTGTATAATTTTTTTCCAGCAATTAAAAGCAGTTTGAATATAAAGAAATCAATCTTCCGCTCGGACGTGATCCATTTACAGCTTATTTTAAAAGAATACAATTAACGAATGACAGTTGAGGACCAAAATAAAAATCCCCAAAACACGTTATGTCCGTTGCAGGTAGGAAACAGGAGTTTGGAGCAAAATTATTGTTCCGAAAGACAAGGAAATTATTCAGGGTGTCTATCGGTCACGAAAGTCACGAAATCAGAAAACTGTCATGAAAGTCAAGAAATTTAGTTTTTGGGTCACGATTTTATCTGTACTAATATAAGTACAGACTGGAAAATTTTGTTCAATAAAGCATCAAAATTCACTACCAAAATTGTCTATGATCGGCTTTAGACGCTACCAAATCGCGCTTCTATCGCATGCATGAAAATTCGGCCTAATTCGTACCCGAATTCCCTCTTGAGAATGTTACGAAATTTTATAGTTTGGTGAAGAAAAAGTCACGAAATTTCATTGTGTAAATTTAGTAGACACCCTGTATTATTTTGCAGTTTTTATCACATTACATTATTCAACATTTTTTTTTTTCTTTCTTCACAGGACTTCGCGCACTGGGAATCCCTTAAAGCTGAAGAAAAGCATTTCATCTCCCACGTATTGGCTTTCTTTGCTGCTTCCGATGGTATAGTCAACGAGAATTTGGTTGAAAGATTCAGCCAAGAAGTTCAAGTCCCTGAGGCCCGTTGCTTCTACGGGTTTCAAATAGCGATAGAGAACATTCACTCTGAAATGTACAGTCTCCTAATCGATACATATATCAAGGATCCGATTGAAAGGTAAGTTTCAAACTTATTTTACAGCTTTCCTTTCGTTCAGAGTGGTTACTATTGTAATGAAGAGAATGGGATTGTGTTGAGGTTAGTCTTAGAATTTCTATCTATAAAATGTGTAGTTGATTTAGGATGTGACACACAGAGCGGAAAAATACACGACTGGACCGGATCTTGTCTTTGAATTCAAACGTATAGAGGAATTAGTATGCTAAAATCTGTTTTTTCCACTCATTAATATGATTTAGAAACTCGCAGCTTCAAGTACAGAAATAAAAGCTGTCAATTGATCCTATTCTATGCCAATGCAATTTTAGCAGGATGTTGACTCTAAACCTCGGATTTTATTTGGCAAAAACGTTGCATTTTGCTGTAACTAGGCTGTCAGCAATAAATTAAAAAATCTTCCAGGAGAAAAGAATTCTTGACTTCGCATCGGACATTCAAACTTAACACATGGATTTGTACTTCGTGGCAACAACCAACCTTTGTCTGCATCCTGTGGAGCTAGAAAAAAGTCGGTTTCTGCTTGTGGGTTGTAGTTATGCTCAGTTTTGAACAAACTTTGCTTTACTAGCAGACTTTCAAAATTGTCAAAGATTACAACAGACTGATTTTTTGGATTTTGTTAAAAAAAAAAATTATCTATTTATTTATTTTAGTTAGTTTGTGGGTCGGTCGGTCGTATTGCAATTGTCGTAGTGGTTATATTTATTTCTCCTTCCCTTCAACGTATTTGTCTACTGCTTGTTATCACTTAATACGTTCTTTCTTTCATGTTCCAATGACAATTCCGAAATGTACTTGACTTTCCTCTTTCATGCTAACTTGAGCTTTTGTTTGGCGTTGCCACATAGCCCTGGCAAAGGAAGATTAATATCTCACTGTGTGACTAATTTTATCCTTGTTCATGTGCTTTTGTGTGTCTTTGCATGTTTTGTTGTAATATTTACTTTCGTGCAGGGTTTGAAAAAACCCGGGCTTTTTTGAAAAAGCCCAACCCACCTGGGCCCATATGGGTTTTTTCGAGTATTTTCGGGTTTAATCGGGTTTTTTCGAAATATTTCAATGTCTTTGGGGTAAAAGTGTTAAAATGTGATTTATATTTCAAGATTGTCATTGTCACAGTTCATAACAATTTTCTTCTTACTGCTGTTTTGAAAAAAAGGGCCGCCATTTTGAAATTTTACATTCGATCGCCGAGAAAATCTATACAGCAAATTTAGCATATCTCCTGCTTCCACCGTCAGTATTTCAACTTAAAAGACAGAAAATTGCGCTTCGTAGCGTGGATACCGCTGTTTTGAAAAATGGCCACCATTTTGATATTTTAGGTTGGTATGCCGCCAAAATCTATACAGGAAATTTAGTGTCTCGTGCTTGCACTCTGAAAATTTTAACTTAAAAGGCCGAAAGTTGAGTTGATTTTGTATTTAACGTCCCTTTCAGCAGCGAGGCTATATGAGACGGGACCTACTGATTAACGAGGAATCCGAACCACATGGGCTCCCTCCGGAAAGCAAAGCCGGGTCCCACACCGAAGTCGCGTACACTAACCGCATAGCCATGAAGGAGCTCGGCAGACAAACGAACAAAGGTAGATCAAGTCGTCCAGAAGCCTGGCTGACGTTCGCCAAATATGAATACCAAAAGGGGTCTATTAATTTAAAACAAAGATACAATTCATGTTGTATGAAATAAATAAATGCTTTAAATTGTCTTATATGAAATTAAATCTTCCAGCGTAAATAAACCTGCCATATTTTCTCCATGAGAATACGGGACACCTCAGATCCCCCCTTCCTCAACTTTTCAACACAATGCAATGAACTGTAGTCTGGTTATGAACAAAAGTATAATAGGACGCGGTGGCTCAGTGGTAGAGCGTTCACCTCTAGTGCATGGGGTTCCTAGTTCGATTCCAGCTTGCGCCAAGTGAGCTTTGTGGTGGACAAACACCTTTGTGCGTGGGTTTTCTCGGGATTCTCACGTTTCTTCCCACTTTCTTCATTCTGTCATTTCATTCATTTCTCATCATCACCGTCACCTTGAGCATAGCAGGCATAACAGTGAGACTAAAAGTAAAAGATTTCATTTTATTTAATTTTTTTTTTCAATAATATAATAGGCGAAAGTTCACTAAGCAGCAGCTGCTTTTCTCTGTTCGTACCGTGCAATTAATTGTATAGACTAAAGATGCCTAAAAACTTAAGATGTGCTATAAAAATGCTTTACAGGAAAACAATATGCAAATTATTTAAATCAGTGGTACAATCTACTTTCAATATTTTTCGCGGATTTAGCAATATGTATTTACATGGCTGGATCTGCCAAAATTACGTTCGTCAGTTTAATCTGATGAAAAGCTGATTTTTCTTCTTGTGTCGTGTGTAATTGTCAGGTCCAGATTTACATTTTTCTAAGACGTGGACCAAAGAACTATTCTGTGCCCCTAGCCTCTAAAAAAGATTATAATTCTTGTTAACTTATCCAATGTGTTGCCATTTATATATATGTTCCGGAGAGTATCCGAGTTTCCATCAAGTGTAATGGAAAAAGTAGCATTGCAAATTTCGCTCGCTATCAAGTCGAACAGGGTGGTGTTATAACTTCCTCGAAACTGTTACATGCAACAGCGTACTGTTCATTCACTAATTACGGGATTCGCAGCTAATGTCAGAATTTTTTGTTTTTCACTTTTCGAATATGCTGATATTGATAGAAAAAATGGAACGGAGTTAAAATACGGGAAATTTCCCTGTCTCGACTAAATTTACGGGGACGCGGGACACTCGGGCCCAAAGTCGGGACATTCCCGTTTTTTACGGTACGTATGGCTGGCTTAAGCGTAAAATAAATAGTTTTATTGTTGAAGTATTCATTTCCGATTCTTCTGAGTTTAATTCCGGAATTTGTCGAGCACTTCTTTCACGGCGTGTACATCAAAACTTCCACTAGTACGGAAATTTGAACTCAGCACTTGAAATAGTAAGCGTTATATAGTCTTCGAAACCCTGAGCATTAAGCTTCTTAAATTTGACAAGAATTTTTACGCTATTACTGGTGTTGATTTTACAGAATGCTTATTTGAAGAGTAGCAACAAATGACTGAATTAAACTGTTATTGTTGGAAAATCAAATTTTAGTTGAAGAACCTTGGGTTTTACATCAAAGGTAAGAAATAATACTAATAGTTTTACTAATGTTTTTACATATGTACTATTAGTACCGGTATCTATGACCTTAAACCCGTCAAACGTATGAGTGATGATGTCCCTCGGTGTCGCGAAGTCGACGAGCATACTATTCACGGAAAATGTTTTCTAAAGTACAAAATTGCTTATTTTACTTCAAATAGGCTATAAGCATAATCCATACATTAATTTGTTCTATAACTATCTCAAGCTAAGGTAAGTGCATTCAGAACTTTATAAAGCTCTTATGTTGAATGTTGTTGTATACCTTAACGTGAAAGCCTCTAATTCGCCCAAGGAAAGTCTAAAATCTGATAAAAATCACTTACAATGTGATCACCTTAGTTGTATCAATAATATACTAACAAATAGGTCAAAAACCCAGGTGGGTTTTAAAGTGTTTTTTTTTTTCAGGTGGGTCCAACCCGAAAAAACCCACCGGGTTTTTTCGGGCTGGGCCCACTTGGGCAAACCCTGCTTTCGTGACAGGCATGTTAGTTTTACATATTGGCGGGTGCAAAAATGCCTTACTCTTTTCGTGTAACTAAAATTGCAATTTAGTGTTTTAGCCTGTCGTTTTTCGACTCTTGTTAACACACCCCTTTGGCGATGAGGGAGCTGAATGCTCAACATACGGTACAACATAAATTATATCTTATATTTTTATTCTTAAATGCTAGTGACACCGATAAAAGGTTTTCGTGCTCTTAACTTCCTTTTATTTCGTCAGATATTAATGTAACATTGCGATGATCTGTGTGAATTGGCTTAATTTGAAAGTAATTTATATGTACAATAACATTATCTCTAAATATTCTTAATTTTAAAAATCCCAAACTGTTTCGACAAGACCTTGATTTCGACGACTTGGAAATTCCTACTGCAATTTACATCTCCAACGAAATAGCACCACAGGGTTCCTATTGGTCAGGGAAGTCAAGGAAGCTCAGGGAAAAAGACTGGAAATCAGGAAAATTTTGCAAAATGTAGGTTTTCTAATATTAATTGTGTACCATTACAATGGACGTTGACATATTAGCCAACCATTATAATAGACGTTGCTCAGATTTTTGTGGGAGGCAAGTGGAATGTACGTATGAGCAATTGATTACTATTTGTCTCTAGAGAATAAATGTTCTCATATAAATATTCAGTTATTTATTTCTTATTTATGCCATCATCATCCGACACCTTCATGAAAGTCATGGAATTTCCTGCCAAAGGTCAGGGAGAAGTCAGAGAAATATCTCACCAGATCAGTAGGAACCGTGCATAATAAGAGGTCTTGTTGAAATAGTTTGACATTTTTGGAATTAGCATATTTATAGGCAAGACATTGCTAATTGTTAAGTATAAATGTGCGTAAATTTATAAAGTAATCGAAGGTAAGTGTTTTCAGTATATAGCGTCAAATTTAATTTTATAGTCCTGTATTGTTCGGTACAGCCGAGTGGTTAGGAAGCGTGCTTTGTGTGCGTGAAGCCTTGATTTCATTTCCTATGAAAACCACGGTGGTTCATCCTACGTTAGAGCTTACATATAGCTTCAGTGCTGAAAAGAAATGTTAAACTTCAATTATCGAAAGCTTAATCTAATGACAGGTATGTATTTTGAAGAGGTAACACTTCCTCTACAGTCTACCAAGAACTGTAATCACTGAGACTTAAGTGATGTGTGATCACAATATCGGCTTCTCTCGCTGTTATCTGACTTTAAAGATTGATCCCACCCTCTCAGTTCAAGTAGTTCCCCAATTGGCGTACGATTCACAGCAATGAAATATGGTTTGTAGTGGTCTGTTAGGTAGCAAACCAGGATTGAACCCCAGAACAGAAAATTTTCTGACAATCGTTAAATTCTCACATTTTCGTGTACGGTTTCAAAGCTTTTCATGGAAATAACTCATAAAACTGAGAAATTACCTAGATTCTTTAGTAAAATTTGTTACTTTTAGTAAATGTCACATTCCTAGAGAATGAAACAAGAATTTTATTTCTGTGGGTTGTCTTTAAGCTTGGAGTTGACTTGGTTCAGTACATTTACAATCCTTAACAAAAATTCTATGGTAGTAGAATAAGATGTAATTTTACTGAAGTAGTGGTAGGATCTACACTTTTGATGGTTTGTTCACGTAGCATTTTGTTTTCCTTTTCCTTCAGGGATCATTTATTCAACGCTATCGAGACCCTTCCTTGTGTAAGAAAGAAGGCTGATTGGGCATTGAATTGGATTGGTAATGAATCAGCGAGTTACGGTGAACGAGTGGTTGCATTTGCTGCAGTCGAGGGAATTTTCTTTTCCGGCAGTTTTGCCGCAATTTTCTGGCTCAAGAAGAGGGGACTAATGCCTGGACTGACATTTAGCAATGAATTGATCTCACGGGATGAGGTAAGTAAATTGGTGTGATTAGTTAACTGAAATTAATTCTTCTCTTATTGTTGGTTAACTTGACGTGTTTTATTAGAAAGCTGAGAGAGTCCCTGGAAAGTAAACTGCATAGGCATTTCTGTATGGTAAATTATGGCCAGGTCCAATTTTAAGTTCATTATCAGCTACGTATTCAAGATTCATTGAATAAATAACCGGAAAAATGGTATAGAAAATCTAAAATGTTACCATGATTGTTTACTTTTTAATTATATCCTAGAGCAATTAGTAACAATGGCTGGCACGCATGCGTGGGATGTTGAGGAAACAGTTACCAACTAGAGCGGCACCCTTATGGGTTGCTCCAAAGTAAGGGAGCGAAGTGTTGTAAGATTTGAGTAAAGGAGACTGATAGAAATTAATCGCCGCAAGATAGTTCAAAACAGTGACAACTTTGAGTCGAACACAAGTTTACGAGTGGGTTTAGAACTTCAAATAGGGCATAACCAATCTTGAAGATTCTCTGCGTCCAAGTCGCTCTTCCACTGTCGTCATGGTAAACAATATTAATGAAGTGGGACTCCATACTTGAAGACCGGCGTCTAAACTTTGCTGAACTTGAAGCACGTGTGGACGATCTGATGGGCTGATGCTACACTTAATCTATCATTGAAGGAACTTCATACTCAGTTATACGCAGGTTTTCTTATAAATTCTTCCAATTTTCCAATTGCTTTCCGTGACTAGTGAAAGAGCGGTCTGGATGTGGATAATTTTCACTTATGCCGTGTTTGAACTTCTCACCCCACTCGTAAACTTCCATGTTACCATATTGAACTGTCATGTGGCCATGAATTTGTCGGTCTTACGACTTTAGTCAATAGAAATCGTAAGACACTTCGCTGCTCCAACTTGGAGCAATCCTGTAAGAGTGCCGCAATCTTGACATTCCTAGCGTTCCGTGCGCGAGCCCCCACACGCCCCAGCTCCAGTTATGAATAAGACAAGTTCTGGTACTTACCGCATTACTGCTTGGTGTGGTCATTACTTTCAAAGTGGTTCCGTTCAGCATTTATATTCTTATGCATTAGCTGCTGCTGCTAGTGTTCGTAACAATGCTGGAAGTCATTTTCTGAGAGTTCTCTTACAAAGTCTGCAGTTTTCGACATCTTCAACTGAGGCAAATCTTATTTCTGTGAAGCAAGACTTTAGTCTTGGGAAAAGAAAGCTACATGGTGCCAGATGTAACGAGTAGGATAATGTTCCATGATAGTAATGCTTTTAGCGCAAAATATTGCCTGACAGATCCTTGTGATCGGTGCATTGTCCTAGTGCAGAATTCATACATTTTGCACCTTTGAGACCTCTTTCTCCTCACTTTTGTAAGTATTCAAACCTTAATACCTCTGACTACTCCCAGTAGGAACCTGTTCAGACAGTACAATTTCATGAACGTCATTGAACACTGCCACCACGGGCTTAAATTTTGAGCTTGTTTACGTGCGTGCATTTGTCAGTCTGGGGAATCGAAACACTTCCACTGCATAGATTGTTGCTTTAGTTCTTAGGTAAAAATCAGTCTCATTGAAGATTCTTACAGCATTGTAACGTTCACACACAATTCTTGACACTTGATATATTCCTGAGACATTTTCTAGCGCTGTCTGCTACTGATTTTCCTAATTTTTAATTCTGTGATAGTTCGCGGAAGATATTCTCAGCCAAGTTCAGATTCGGCCACTGTACTCACTCAAATTTTCCGACACAGCACGGTTACATGTGTTCACGGAATGACATCTCAGCTGGAAATTCCAAGATCAGGTGAGTGTAAACTTCAGGCAGATGGAGGGAAAGGATGAACACAACACTACCAGTAATTATGTACTGCAACTGCTTGGTTTGTGAAATGTAAATTGAGTACTCCTCTGCGTGGTATAGAGTGGAGAGGGTGAAATACCTGGGTATCAGATACAAATACCGGACTAAGTATAGTATCTTATTCGGATAGAGGGTAAACTATTCGATACTAAACAAATTCTTTTTCATATAGTATTGCTGATACTAAATATCTTGAATTATGCGGCGATAGCACTAGTACTACATTTGAATCTTTCATTGAATAACACTTATTTTGATTTATTTCGTAATTGCACATATTAACTAAAAGGACAAAAAAGTGTCAGAATTAAGGCAATGGGGAGAATATTTGAATTAGTGATAAATTAGTTTGATTTTATTTCATTTTTACATGTTTATTTTTCAGGGCTTACACTGTGATTTTGCCTGTTTGATGTTCAAACACTTGGTGAATAAACCAAGTGTCGAAAGGATAACAGAAATTATAAAGGATGCTGTGAAAATTGAACAGGAGTTCCTAACTGATGCTCTTCCTGTAGCTATGATAGGAATGAATTGCGAACTCATGAAGCGGTACATTGAATTCGTAGCTGATCGATTACTTGTAGAGCTGGATTGTCCAAAGGTAAGTTTTCTTAAATATCCACACAGTTAGTATTGTTAATTTTTTCGTGTTCCAAAATTTGTCCTGATTATTCATTGCATGTGTATTATTGATTCCAAATTAAGCAGAGGGAGTGTTTGAATCGTAACACCGAGTGTATATGAGACATGGACCTACTCGAAGGTGGAATTCATATCACCTTACAGTGCAATTGATACTGCTTGTCCCTTGTGACAGCTCGCTGCGCGCACGTGGTGTTCAATGCTACGTTGCGAGCTTTTGCGTCGGGTGTTGAAACTACACGAGTAGTATACACGAAACACGAAATTATTCACTGGAAGTAAATCTCAGTTTTATAAAATTAAATGACACAAAGGAACTAAAAAGCATGCTCTTAATAACCAGCAGGTCCACTACTAAAGTCGACATTCGACTGAAACAATGTGCATTTGTTTATATTCAAACTGGCAACGTGCGGAGAGGGTGGAATGTTTACTACTGCAGAGCGAGAGAAATGGGCCACTATAATTGGCTGAACGTGCTGTTTCCATAGAAACAGT
The DNA here is from genome assembly GCF_964235325.1 of Thermobia domestica. NCBI lineage: Eukaryota > Metazoa > Arthropoda > Insecta > Zygentoma > Lepismatidae > Thermobia > Thermobia domestica. The sequence goes on along the minus strand of NC_137471.1, from coordinate 64,911,695 downwards.
CCTTCTTGGCTGATTATGACCACGTGCAGGAGGGGAAAAAACAGAGGAAAGCAACTGTCACAAGGGATAAATTGTATCAATTGAATTATAATACATTCAATGCTCTCCACGGGAAATTGAACCTAGGACCATTCTACAACAGCAGTGTTATTTCTTTAGAAGAGGAAGTTGTGTTAGTTCCGTAATTAGTTATTTGAGGTAGTAATAGTAGTAGTATCCTTTCATAGTTTCATTCATACATGAATTGTAAATTAAGGTCAATTGTCAGTGTTTATGACAATATAAAATCTTGCTTGTTGAAACAAATGATTACAAATTCTCAGCAGACATTTTTATAACTGAATATTGAGTAGGTACACTGTAGAAGTCTATTTTGAATATTCGCGATTCCTGAATACTTTATAAAAGAACATTGAACAGAATGAAATTATTAGAATTAATTATTATTAACAAAGTGACCTCCATGAAAATTGTACAAAATACATTCTCAGTTTAAGACAAATTCAATAGTTAAAGAAAGGAAACTCTTACGTGGGTCAAGAGAAGCGATGACATTCTCATATCTCAAAAGTTCAGACTGATGTCAACTTAGTTTGCTTCGATGTGAGTTCTGAAAGAGATTTCTGCTTTCTGATCACTTGTCACTTTTTCGGAAGTATTTATATGCTAATTCCAATTGGTACGTAATTCAGCCTTGCACATTATATTAGAATTGTTTTTCAGTTGCAATTACCTATAGTTTAAAATAAAACTGCTCTTTTTACTTTTAAGCACTTTGAGTTGAGGTACAGTCATGTACAAGTTTTTAATATTTCAAGTATTTAACTAATGATGTTAACATTAGTTAACAGTAATAACGCAACTGAGGCTGACGGGCATTGTATATCCGAAGTGTCGTGGTGTCGAATATTATGATTATGATGGCATATTTCGAATAAATAGAAACGGAAGTTACAAGGTATTGCAAATTTGGCTTTTTCAAAAGAATTTTTTTCAGATCTATTTCGAAAACCGCTTAGATAAGTAACACATCCAATTAGATAGGTAATTTTGAAGAAATTTGGCGAACATACGTATGTACGGAATGGTTTAAGATATCAAATTGCTTTAAACGGCATTATGATCTTTGTCTATTCAAAAGTGTGTACGTGATTGGATATGATACATTCGATATGGATATGTATAGTTTTTAAAGAAGTCTTAAGAAGTAACTTTAAAAAAATAATCGTGTAATTTTGTTTACTCGAAACAAGTCACATCATGGTTATAGTATTCGGCACTATGGTCTTTAGATTCTTTATGCCCCTTCCGTCTCACTTGCATTATTACTATTTTAGAGGGCTCCAAAACTTGGATATTTGTGATACTGTAGCATCCTTAGTTTGTAAATCGGGATAATAAATATGGTTTTGTAAGATGAGTTTAGTGTGTAGATTTCAAATACGTAATTATTAACATTCCCATTTGAAATTATATATAGAGATGGCAACACTTAATATGGTAGTATTGCAGAGCATGTCAGATGATTTCCCCTGTTGATACTTACGTAGTACAAAATTGCAATTTCTTTCATCAATTGAAAAGTTGAATAACGTTTAAAAGTAAATGATCCACCATATATTTCCTTACCTTTCTTCCCTAAGTAAAATTCGCACTACTGAACATCCTTTCTACCTTCTGAAGTGTTTTTGAGACTTAGCTAAGTTGCTTTCTTACACACGAAAATTAGAAGATACAGCGAAACCTGAGTTTAACATCCAAAGATATCTTACCTTATTTCTGTAGACAATGTTTCCACTTAAGGTTGCACTGGCTTTGAACAATATTGTATTGAGTAAAATATTCAGTAACCAGTATATACATAATTCATGTAACTTCATGTAATAATTTAAATGCTTTATTACTACGATGTTGCTAAATAAATGTATAATTGTAATACAATACGTAATTCTAATATAATATGTTAAGAAAAGAATTACTCAACTAAATTTTTTCAATAAAGAATTTCTGAACTTATAGTAAGAATATACTGAAATAGTGGTGTCACGTCCTCTCCATTATCGAGGTGATTGCCATGTTTTTCTATACAAACGCGTGAAGCAAGAACAGTGGTCGCAAAATTAATTCATATTTGTAAAATATTTTGAAGACTTAAAGTTGATGAGGAAAAGGTGCAGATTATGATTGTGGGCCACTATTCGAAAAATCTAAGAGTAAAATTAGTAATTCACAAAGAAAGAATAACATCGAAGGAACTTATTTCTACAGGTGCCAGCTCTAAGTAATAATAAGATAGAAGTCGCAAACGCTATTACAATACAAATGCACGAATATTGTAAAGGGTAGGCGTAAGAAATTTAATTGTGCCAAAAGAATTAGCCTCTCTAAAAGTATATAAATGATTACTAGTTTATGTTAATTGCATTTTTACCATTTTCTTTGTGCCGATAACTTGCCAGTGTGCATGTTAGTGTTGATATTGTGTATTATTTTTCCTTATTTGGCAAAGCGTATTAAACATAAACGGCCCCTCAAAATTTTAGTCCACCCCTTACTTTACCCCAAAAGCAATCCTAGCTACAGCATTCCTTGGAAGATTCTTTCCTATACCGGGTGTGTCAAGAGTCCTGGGTCATAGGCCAACTCCATTGAGTAGATACAAAAAAAAAAAAAAAAAAAAAAAGTTGGAAATAGATTGTTTTCGGTTTCAAATGGTGGAATTTTTGTAATCGTACTAGCAGTTTGGGCTCCATACTGGTTAGATGTCCTATAGTAAACGAAAAAGGGAGATCGTTCATATTGTGAGGGAATCTAGACCACCTCAACTCAGTTTTTTCAGCAATGTTGTATTGTCGATATAACTTAGTGAAAGCCTTAACTTAGAACACCTTACCAGTATGGAGTCCAAACGGCTGGTATGATTGAAAATATTCCACCATTTTAGAGTGAAAACTACAGATTTCCATCAACTTTACTCTCTTCACATATTTTTCATATCTTGACTCAATGGAGTTGACCCATAGCCCCGTACTTTTGATACATCCGCTATGTAAAATACGGCAAAATTATTTTTAAAAATACCAGTTGTAATTTAATAGTTCGATATTCCCCAAACGTTAATGCCGAGATTCTTTTCCAAGTATAATATGATTGTTACTGACTGGAAAACAAACTTAGAAGAATTGGTAATGTCTTGCTGCATGTTACCCTTTAACTAAGGATGAGATTAGAGAAAGTGTTTAAAATTTTGCATTAATTTCTATATTTCAGTTAATATATTAACTAGAATGTGCACCTAATCAAGGTATATCCTCATTTTCGTATTAGATACCTTACTATCAAGAATATACTGTCTACAAGTACCATATTAAAAAAAAGTACTACATTTAAGAAAAAATAAATGCGAAAATTATAATTAATGCTACAAAATATCAAAATTGTTGCGAATAAAATCTCTAGTAATAAGCCTTTGTTGAAATCAAAAGATAGAGTAGGGTAATTATTATTATTATTATTATTATTATTATTATTATTATTATTATTATTATTATTATTATTATTATTATGTTACCCAGGAGAGATCTAGAGGCTACATAGAACCAATCTGGGAACTACATATATAAATTCAAGGGGCTCCATTTGTTAGGGCTTCTGACAAGGAGATAGTTTCAACTGTTATTCGTGAAAACCACTGATTGGGAGAAGGGTATAAATACTATCCTCCATTGTGGCTAACTCGCTTATTGGTTGCCCCAACAATACTCTTTCTGCACTGGAGTCCAAAAGAATTTATTGCGACGCTCAGTGTTATGCAATTCTCGAAATGAGTCATATACTCAGAAATGATATACTCCGACACTCTTTATTTTAATTTTCATACCAGCACATTTCATAGTGAGATTGTATATGTAAGGATTTTTAATTGGATGGTCAGCGCTAGTATTAGACATTTCTAGTTTCGAATATTGGTTACATAGGGAGTGTTTCGAAAACTAGGGGAATGGTAATCTTAAAGAAAAGGAATACCGCTCCTAATTTGAGGACCTTTATTTGTGTAAAAGTATTTCTGTAATGGAGAAACTACGAAAATCGTCCGTGGTTGATAGGTTTCGAAATCATTTTATTATTTCAAAGAACAAATCCAATTTCGATTTTTGTAACAGATGTTTGCTTCAAAACCGAAAAAATCAGTTTGTTTTCATAACCGAAATATTGGGTTTTCAAAAAACCGGAAATGTCTTGAAATGTGGACAACACTAATGTGTGCATATTTATGTATGATGTATTGAATTCCGACAAGTCCATTTTTCTTTTCCTTCCATCATAGTAATGGTTTTTCAAAGCTCGTAAATAAACATGCATACTTACGGTCCTTGGAAGTCTTGTCCCACAGAGTTCCGTTTAAGTTTGGTTTGTATTTTATTGATGTTTATTCCAAAGTTTTGGGTTAAACAATGCTTTTATTCTAATCACATTTATCTTCAGTTCGTCCGAACATGATCATTTGGCAGTTTTCTGACTAGCATTATTTTAATTGAATGAACAGACTTAAAAGTAGAGATGCAAGGGCTCGAAGAAAAACCGGCTTGTTTGGAAAAAAACTGTTTTTTCTGCTTCGCTTTTTTGCTTTGGAAATTTTGGGCTTTTTGAAAATTCTGCTTTAAATTGATAAACCAGATTTTGTTTCACTTCTCTACAACACAAAAAGTCGTTTAATTAGTGGTTGATGCCGATAATAATATAAAACCTCGAAAATAAACCATGAATTTCGAAAAGATATTTCAAACAGTTTTACTTCTCAATATATTTACATTATGAATTCCAAAGTATTAACCAATGTATATAATAAGATTTTTTTTTTAACCTCCTACATACAAAAGTAAGCAGGGTTGGCAAGAGCCATGGTTGTTTTTGAAAATGCCAAAAATACCGTTTTTTGGGGGAGTTTAAACTAGGCTTTTTTGGTTTAAACCAGGTTTTTTGGGGTTTAGATATTTTGCTTTATGTATTTATATTACATATTGACAGAAATAAGTTTGTTTCGCCTTGGTGTTATGCAACAACGGGGTTATGCTGGAAAAGGTCACATAAGCTTAAAGAAGTCCGGTCAGTAAATTTCTTAAATTGAGAAACTCCCGCCCAAGCCATCGGGAAAATCCCGTCATTACTCTAAATGTAAAACAATAACGGAAAAAATCCTGTTATTGCTTTGCGTGTAAAATTTAAAGGTCAGCGTATCATAATCAGTACGCTAAAACTGAGGTATTAAATTACAAATTTAGTGCGTACATATCATTGAAAGTACAACCCAAGCCAATGTTGGAAGCTACGTAGGCAATCGATAAATTTTGTCAATTTATATCAGTATATTTAAGCAACCTTGGCTTCTTTATAAAACAGGCATTCAGACATGCAGAAATATACAATTTAGTTTCGTTTCGTATGTTCAGGCTTAACATCCTTACGTAATACCGAGGTTATCAAGGAGAAGACTCGCTTAAAGTGACATCCGAACCGCTACTTTGTTTACGCATGAAAGAAGGGTTGTGGTTCGACCGAGAATTGAACATGGGACACCTTGATTAAAAGGTGAAAAGGAAATAAAACTAATGCAGATGGTTTGATGTATGGAAACGTCACCATGAAGTTCACACGATTCGCATTTTTCGTACCTTTTATTTTTGTTTTTCGGTTTAAACCAGTTGTTTATTTAAAAAAAAAAGAAAAACAGCTGGTGTAAACCAGCCAACCCTAAAAGTAAATACTTCTTTTAAAAAAATACTCAAATAAGTAGCAAAATTCTATGTAGTATTTTTACTTCAAAATATTCCATACCCTCTTTTTGGAACAAAATAAAATTAAAATAAAATATAAGAAAAATACTTAGATTTATATGATACACTTAAAGGCTGCACACCTAGAGCTTTTAGTTTTGTATATTCTTGAAATTCTACAGTTTTATATAAGCACCATCACGGTTTATTTAGTCCTCAAGTTTTCTGTATTTTTAACAAAAGGGATTGAACATGAAAGGTGTGAGAGAAGAATATGGTAACCCATAATTTTACTATTTTAAGAAATTAGAAATTTTCTGCTGCACAATCCATTTTGAAAGTCGGAAAGCTGATTTTTCACAAGTCTATACATGAGGGATTAAACGAAGCGGTATGCGTTGCTGCCTATCTGATGCTGCGTAACTCAGCAATTGAAAATTTGTTACTTACCATGTTCTTGGCTCACACCCTTCATATCATTATGGAACTCTCCCCACCCCACCAACACACACACACACACAAAAAGACTACGGAATGTATTTAAGATAAATACAACTGCACAACAAACATGATTGACTGGAGCTTTTGCGCTTCTATCGAGAAGTCCGGAATTCAACTCAGCATTCGACCATTCTGACAAAACTTTTCTTCATTCCATCTATGAAGTAGAAATAGTGCGTGTACTGTGAGTTGGCTGACTTCATTTCTTATTGTTTTTAAATCGCTATTATTACTAATTACCAGCAGTGACGGTTTTGCGAGGGTTAGGGGAGGCGGTCTTTCGGACTGAAGCCTGTTCCCCAAAATTACAGAATGTCTAAAACAAACGAAATATCTATTAGTTATGCCTTTACTCGTAAACTTTAAGCTGCCGTCAAATAAAAATTACGAATGTTTAGAAAAACTAAACATTAGTAAGAAAAAAACCCTCTCAAAATACTTTTCTAAATCCGCCACTGATTCTCAGTATAAAATGATCTTCAAGGTTGTATCCGGAAGATTATCGCTAAATATATAAAGGAAACGAAATACAGTATTAGTTATGCCTGTACTCATAAACTTCAAGCTCCTCCCAAATAAAATTTGGAGATTTTAGAAAATGAAACAATCAGAGAAACCCGTCCCAAAGTACGTTTCTAAATCCGCTACTGATAATTTGTATAAATTAGTATTCAAGGTTGTATCCGGAAAATTATTGCTAAATCGTTGCACAGCTACAGTATAACAGAAATGTGGAAGTACGGTTAGACGGATATATTGAAAATCGTACGCTTTGACGGATATATAGAAAAACGTAAGTTTAACTTCTGCGTTAGAAGCTAGAGTACTAAGCTCTTAGAAATGAAACAGACGACAAACTGAAATGATATCGAGAAGAAAAAATATCGATAACTCAAAAGTTAAAATAAAGTTAAATAGCCTCTAAAATTGCCCTCAAATACTACATTCTTCATGTTAGCTTTAATTCGTAAAACATGTGCTCCATCCATCTTGATCGTGAATTTTAGAGCGAAATATGGCATTTAGGTCATGGAATTCTTATCTAAGTATAGAATATACTATAAGAAAGCTATTTAGATAGAAAAATCATGAAAATGAAAAAAGCCAAAATTTCCAAAATTCTAGTTTTTTTTTTTTTTCAAAAAAGCCGGCTTTTTATGTGAAAAAAAAAAACAATCGATTCAAAAAAGCTGGCTTTTTTGCATCTCTACTTAAAAGTAAAATTAACACTTAAAACAATCACAATAGGGAAAAAAAAAAAGAATTCTTACATATCCTAGCACTGAACTAAATTGTTCACTTTTCTCTTTTCAGGTCTATAAATCTGAAAATCCGTTTGATTTCATGGAGCACATCTCTCTAGAAGGGAAGACCAACTTCTTCGAGAAGAAAGTAGGCGAATACCAGAAGTGCGGTGTTATGGCGAGGAAGGAAGATATGGTATTTACGTTGGATGCAGACTTTTAGATGTACTGTGTAAATGACTATTTTTAAATGAACGCGTTGGAATGCCAGTGTTTTACGACTTGTTTATGTGGAAGAATGTATGGAAGATTTTATACATATAATTTATATTTTTATGGATGTAATGTTAACTCCAGGTATAGAAAAGCTTACTCAAATCTGAAAATGGGAGAAATCACAAAACTGAAACAAAGAATTTGGTCCATTTTGTTTGCTGCTGAAAGTACACAATGAAGGAAATATACGACCTCCAGTTTTCAGTGCTTACTATCTCTGATTCTATAACTAGAATATAAGAATTGTAGGACAAACAAGATTTTGGACAATCTCTGCATTCTTTATTTACAGTATTAAAAGAGAAATTTTTGCTAATTTCTTGCCATTTACTTATCCTTGAGTTCTACAGGGATCAAAATTTTAATTTGCTTGCGCAATAAATTTCTAAACAAAAATAAAAATTTAACAGTATAATTTAAGTTAGATTTATATATAGTAGGCAGTGACAATTTATTCCTTAAATTTACTTGATAGTGGAAACTGTGTTACAGTAATGTAATCGTGTGATAAAAGGACCATACAAACAGTTTAGACGAAAATTAGTTGCTTTGAATTCTAACCAAAAATGTACATTACAATACTTAACGTTATTTTTATAAACAACTTACAATATTGACAAAACTTTTTTATTATTAAATTGAACTTCGGTTTTGTGAATTTTCCTATTCATTTCAGGATCGTATTTTGTCCTAAAAGAGTGTGTGTATAAACTATCTATTATATGGCCGTTTATCCTGGAAAATCTGTGATCATATATTGCATTTGAAAAAGTAATGTAAGTTAATATTTTTTTTTTTTAAGTTAAGTGACTCAATTTTATTGAAAATTTACTTGATAGTGGAAAAGATCCAGTTTTATAAATGTATATTGAAATGATGATAAATAAATAAATATAAGTAGAAACAGAATACGTGATGATTAATAGTAATGTCGAAACTAATAATTTTGGGAATGCCATTAAAAAATTTCGAACTTTGTCATTAGAGCAGGTAGAAGTTTAAGTCGTTTCTGCACTGGTTTATATAGATTTTTTTCTCTTAAAGTTTGAGACATCTCGATTTTCTTGATTACAGGACATTCTTATGCACGATTACCAAAATTGAGACATAGCATATATATATTCGAAATTTTTGGATCAAAAGATCCAATATATTTCAATCAAAAAAAATTCTTGTAGGCCTTATATCTGGAGAACTACATGTAGTGTAGCGAAACCTCAACTATCACTTAACGCAGTATGTCCTTATTCCGTAAAAAATATTTACCGTTTAGGGGCCGAATATTTACCGAAAACTCTATTTAGGGGAGTTCAAAAATTTTGTGGCCTCTGATCCAAAAACTAATTGGCCAAGTTAGCAATCTTTCGATGCTTTTTTTTTTATCATTCCTAAAATTGTTATCGACAAATTTTTTCTTCCTTTTTTTCTAAGCTTCTGAGTCCCACGTAAAAAAATACAAGTTGTGTTAACAAGTGTCTTTTTGTCGCTAAATTGGAAAAGTGTGCATATGAAAACAGCTTTCAAACTGTTCCTAAAAATTAATCGTAGACAACTACTATTTGCTGATAGGGTAAGTAACTTCTGTAGTGCAGTTTGTTGTGTTTCTTTATTTTATTAAATGAACTCATTTGGATAAAACATAAGGCTGTATGAATAAATAAAAAAAAAAAAAATTCAAAGCTTGGGCATAAAGTAAAAAAGCATATGCTTTAAAGCAAAAGGTCTTCGATCTGTAAGAATAAGCTCTAGTTTTTACTTTGTGCTTGTACTTCCCGTGATCGAAGCAAATGCTTCAATCTGTCACGTTACGACATTCTGGGAGCTTCTTAGTATTAGAAATGCAAGAGCTTGAACAAAAGACTGCCGTTTTGATGGCCAAAACTGCAGTTTTTTGCCTGGGGAAATTGACTTTTAAATATTTAAATTTTAGTGATGAGGTAACATGTTTCTCCAATATAATACTCGCGCACACAAAATAATTACTACATTCTGAAGTGAAAATCCTGAAAAATTCAGGAATTAAAAACGAAATTGTCACTCGGTAGGAGAAAAGAAGTCCAGATTGGTGGACGCTGTGGATTGTTTACTTGCAACGAATTTTTAATAGTGATGGGCACAAAACTGATTTTTCGGTTTCTCCAAAATCGGTTCCGGTTTTTCCAAATTTTTTCCTATTTCTGACCAGAATAGTGTCTCGTTGTTCTCCGGAAACCGAATTAGTTTCCACAGAAATACAGTAGTTTTGTTTCCCAAAAGTTCACCGAAACCGGTTTTTGGAGAAAACCGATCACCAAAACCGGTTTCGGTGAAAAACCGAACCGGTTTTGGAGAAACCGAAATGTCAGTTTTTCTAGAAACTTTTTTTTTTTTTTTTTTAAATAAAAACCTGTTTTGCCCAGCTCTAATTTTTAATATAGTTATTAAGGTTCAACTACAAAAATGAAGAAAATGTAAAAATTAGACTAAAAAAGAACTGTCAGAAACTAGAGAACTAAAACTATTGGAGAGGATGTTGCATGAGTTAGTACAGGAAGACAGTAGCCCATCTCGGCATCCTTGTAATCTTTTTCCCTCAGTGGTCACGCTCTATGATGCTACGTAAATTCCCTAGTTGTGCCATTGTTCCCTTACGTGGTGCTAGAAGCATCAAACCTTCAAATTTCGGAAGCATTTGCTTGTTTAGAATATTTGTTTTGTTTTATTCTTATCAAGGTCGGAGTTTGGAAATATAAGCAACTGTTTCCCAATTTTTATTCATTTTGCAGCATTTTGCTTCAACAATCTTTTGAACGATAAGCATTTGCTCCTTTTTATTAATTTGGCCCTATAGTGTGCGAGCATTTTCGCGATATAATTAGTTTTTCCATTTATTAGGATCACGTTAATGGGCCTTATAAAATCTCGTTAGTACTTCTGCCCGTTACTTGACACAATAACTCCTGGTCCAAAGCGAACTTTTAATGTTTTTTACAGTATAGACTGCTAGAGCGATTGTCTTGGTAGACTTCGTTAATGGAATCAGTTAATATCTTCACGAATATCGGTAGCTATGCATATTCCATTCATGCGAATACGTGAATTGTTTTTTTCAGATTAAGATTTTTTTTAGTTACCTTAAAATTTTTTGGATAAGTTGAAACCTCACGAACTTGTGGTATGAAATGGTATATAAAGCGTAGAGTACACTGATGTCAAACTGATATGCTTACCATATGTTATAGAAATTTTCGGGTAAAGCTTATTAAGTAACATACTTGGGATATGAGAGAGTATTATACCACCAGGGTAGCGACAAACCGGGAAATTTCAATTTGTGAATGAGATTTTAAAAACATTAAAAATGAAAATGTTAAAACTATTTCAGATGTTGATTTTTTATTTTATTTTTAATTGGGAACTTCAAACCTAGTTTTCCACTAGCGTTGTGTAACAACTTGTTCTGTAGTTGTGTGCAGTTTTTTTTCGCTTGTCCAGTGGAATGTCATATTGAATCATCCATAAAATAAATTTTGTTCAACTATGCAGCAGGGTTTGCCCAGGTGGGTCCAGCTCGAAAAAAAATCCACCTGGATTTTTGAGCTTTTTGTTAGTATATTATCGGTACAACTAAGGTGATCACATTGAAAGTGACTTTTATCAGATTTTGGACTTACCTTGGGCGAATTAGATGCTTTTATGTTAGAGTATACAACATTCAATGTTAGACCTATATAAAGTTCTGAATGCACTGCATGAATAAAAAAAAGCTTACCTTAGCTTTGAGATAATTATAGAACAAATTAATGTATGGATTGTATTTATAGCCTATTTGAGGTAAAATATGCAATTTTATATTTTAGAAAATACTTCTCGTGAATAGTGTGCCGTGGAACGTTATCCCTCATACATTTGACGAGTTTAAGGCCATAGGTTCCTTTATCACCAGTAAATATGTAAATACATTAGTAAAGCTAATAGTATTAGTTCATACATTAGATGGTAACAAGTATTCTTCAGTAATATTTGGTTTTCTAACTACAACAGTTTAGTTCAGTCATTAGTTGCTACTCTTCAAATGAGCATTCTGGAGAATCAACACTAGCAACAGCGTAAAAATTTTTGTCAAATTTAAGAAGCTTAACGCTCGAAGTTCCAAAGACTATGTAACCCTACTATTTCAGGCGCTGAATTTAAATTTCCATATTATTGGAAGTGTCGATGTACAGTAAAGAAAGTTGCAATTTCGGGGAAAACCCGTCATGAAAAAAGTGCTCGGGAAATTCCCGCAATTGAACGCACAAAGCATTGAAAGTTTATACTTCAACAATAAAACTTACTTTTAAGCTGGAAGATATTTAATTTCATAATGATTCGATCTACATTTGTTCGTTTGTCTGCCTGTACCACACACATATTACAGGGTACAACTTTCGGTCTCTTAAGTGTAAATTTTCAGAGTACAAGCACGAGACACTAAATTTCCTGCATAGATTTTGGCGGCATACCAACGTGAAGTTTCAAAATGGCGGATCTTTTTTCAAAATAGCGGGTATCCACGCTACAAAGTGCAATTTTCTGACTTTTAAGTTGAAATTTTGGGGGTAGAAGCAAAAGACATTCTAATTTTGCTGATTTCCTCGGCGATTCAATATAAAATTTCAAAATGGCGGCCAGTTTTTCAAAATAGTAGTAAATAGAAAATTGTTGCAAGTTGTGACACTGACAATCTTGAAATATAAATCACGTTTTAACACTTACCCCAAAGACATTGAAATGTTACACAATGCTAATTTAATTTCGACGCACGCATAATTCCAACCATTTTTTCCTACTAATTTCGATTTTGTTTCCTTTTCGGCATTAAGTACAGATAGCTTATTCCACAAATGAAAGGAGTTTTGAATACAACTATTCATATTTGAGCTGTTTTCATTTTAATGTATTTTCATTAGCAAAAAGGGTTTATTTCGGAAGTGCTTATGAATTTACCAAATTGGCTGATAAAGTTGCACATCAGCGTGTGCACTGAGTCAGTACTCAGTGGATAGCTTTACAAATTTCATCGGATACTTGATCCTTAAATATAGGATACGTCTGCAGATACGAAAGTGTACTTTTTGCTTTGTGCTTGTAATTAATAATCATTTTTATGTATTCTGGCATCAAAAATGATCCAGCGATTTGAGAACAATATTTGATACACAAGTTCAAATAAAACAAAATATTTTTACGTGTCGTGTCCTAAAGGGATCAAAGAATGATTAAAGAGAGAGAGGGAATAAAGTTAATTGGAATGCAGTTTTTGAAGGGGCGGTGGAGATATTCTCCCATGGGAACACTCCTCCAAAAAGTATGTAACAAGGACTGGATTTCTTTAACAGTGAAACGAAAGAAAAGTGAGTTCAGTTTCACGATGTGAAACTATGGTAGACTTCCAAACAACGGAAATTCAATACTCAAAACTTGAAATAGTATATCTATACTGGTTGCAATAGAATAATATCAAAGAACCCGTTCCTTGGACGCTGAGTCAATATCAGAATGTCAATACTTGCTATGCTTCGATAAAGGTTGAAGCCGGAAATCGTCCTTTGAACCATTTCTGGTTGGATTAGATGGTTAAGGGAGAGAACCTTCGCTAGGAAGCTGGATTGATTGCAAAAAAGTGCATCTCTATATCTATTGCCATTCTTGCTTTATGGAAACCAGTATTAAACCCGGAAGTAATAGTAAATTAAAATTTCCGGTTTTGGTAGTGTTGTAGGTTGTGATGGTATGTTTTGAGAATTTGATTCGATTACAGAAACAACTTGTCGCTATATATTACCATGGTAATAAATGTTGAAACCGGAAATTGTTTATTTGAACCACTTCTGGTCTAAATAGTTAAAATAGCAGATGAAACCTGTTCTTGGGGTGCTAAATCAGTTGCAAAACACCGCATCTCACTATTACTGTTTTTGGTTTATAAAACCAGTATTGAAACCAAAAGTAGTAGTAAATTTGAACCATTTCCGGTTTTGGTAGTGTGGATAGTCTGATATGTTCTTTTGAGACGCTGACTAGTTTTCAGAAAACTCGTTATCTTCTACTGTCTATGACGATAAATGTTGAAATCGGAAATTTTGAACCACTTCTGGTTTGAATAGAGGGTTAATGGAAATGAAACCTATTCTTGGCACACTGAATCGATTGCAGAAAGATAGGTAATGGAAACTGGGAGACTGTTTCAAAGAAGCCAAATGAATGTAGTTGACTTAAGTGTATCTAAGAAGATCGGAATATTAGGTGTGTTGCGAGGAAATATCCAAGTTAATGCCGGCTATCATGGCAAACATTGACGCAGAGTAGTAGTGGATGAAATAGAAGTCTCAACGACCGGGATCTGAAAGCACTTAAGAGTTGTTACCAAGAACCGTATGCGGCAAATGTGACTGTCGCAATAGGCTGCTCCAGATGCTGATTGTAGTTCACAATCAGTCCGACGCGATTTGTATAACCTGAGCATTCGCAGTCGGGTTGCAATTTTCAAATATCTTATCGTTGCCAATAATCGAAGAAAATGGTAGCGAGAACATGCAAAATGTACCGTCGATGGTTGGAAATGCATAATATGATCCAATGATTTCTCTACCGTGAAACATGCTCGGTAATGCTATGGGCTGCAATTTCCTGCTATTCCGTGGGTTCTTTGATAACGCTTACAGGTCGCATTCCTATGGTCCAGATGTTTCCGCGAACAATGACGCAATTTTCCAATATGACAATACGTCAAGTCCCATTGGTGCAGCTGTTGCGTGGTTTCGTGAACATTTAGGCGAACTACATCATTTCCCCTGTTTAACACAATTCAGTGATTTTTAAACGTCATTGGACAACTGTTAGCTCTGGAACTCCGACTCTCCATTCTTGCTGACGGGACTGTCTAGAAACCATTTATGACATATGTTTCCATTGTACAAGGCTTTCATTCAGCTGCTCTACAGGCTAACTGTGGTCCTTCGCACTAGTTATCAGGCAAGTTACATTTCTGTAGGAGCTTCCATTATTTTATCATTTGTTCCCGTAAAACAGTAAAATACACCAACAATAAACAATTAGAGGTATGTATATATAGAAATCGAAAGCTCAAGAAAATTTGCTCCAAGATAAAGATTAATAAGTATCTGAGGGAATTTAGTCAATCCTTCGGACGACTTAGAAATTTAACCCAGTAATGAAAAACAAAAATAATTATTTTCCATCGTGTTAATTTCCCTCCGGTACGTATTTAAGAAAGAAAAAATGCAGTAACTGAATTCTAGATCACAAATGAAAGAAACAATCGATTTTTCGGACAAAATCCAATAGATAAACATTGAATATAAATCGAAGGAAAAAAATCAAAACAATCGATTCCTCAGAAAAAGTTGTTTATGAAACGATTGATTCAATTGTTGTTTGATCATTTACAAGATATTGGAATCACGTGATGTAATTTAACAAGATTGTACTGTTAGTTCGTCCATTACTTCATACGGTAACTATTGAACGGAAACGAATTTTTTTTTTCAATAGACAGAAATTATCTCGGCATAGTTTGTTAATGGAGTTAATCTGTTGAATTTTCAAGGGTAACGGTAAGTATCCCGTTTAAAATATATAACATTCCCTATAGCTTCTAGGCAAATCGTACAGTAGGAAATAAATTTTGGTTTCCTCCATAATAAAAGGATGTGGAATTGCATGATCCTCTTTATTGCATTTTAGCAGTTGGCGAGGGGGGGCGGCACGATGGCTCAGTGGTAGAGCGCGTATCTCTGCTGGGTGGGATCTTTCGATGCCCGATGAAGTAAGTTTGTGGTGGACAACATCGTGCTCGTGGGTTTTCTCGGGGTACTCCCGTTTTCTCTCACTTTCTAATTTCACCAATTCTTCCATCATTCAGTTGCTTTAATCATCGTCTCCCTTAGCCTCAAAGACATAATCGTGAGACGTTAAACTGGAAGATTTCTTTTTTTCTTTCCCTTTTTTTCATTTTAGTAGATTAACATAAATTATATTCTGGTAATGATACATGGTATAATATTAATAATTATGCCTGCATCTATATTTCAGATATGCAGGAAATACTCCATTTTAGTGTAATGATGCGTTCAGTGCTTATGATCATAGGTTCACTCTCTCCTGAAAGAAAATGAACGAACTATTATTAACTAATAAGTAATTCGTACCCCACTTTAAAAGGTTTTGCTCATAACTTCACTGTCGAATAAGAATATATAAATAAATGTGAAAATTTACAGTGTGTTAATAACCAAGGTTTGCAGTACACGCAAATGAATCTTGAAACCAATTTCACGATGTGCTTTGTCAAAATCATACAATGAGAATTTTATTCGTTTGATCAGCAAACTGCTATAACCCATTCCCTTTTGAGAAACAATAATAAGTATACTGTTTTTGTTCTTTTTACATCTTCCACTTCGTAGTGTTTACATTTTGAAATATTTATCTTGCAAGCGTTCTCCAATTAAACTTATCGATCCCTTGTTTTAACAGCTTCACTACATTACGCGTCACGGATTCTGTAATCGGTCTACCCTTTGTGAATATTGAAGGGTCGATGAAGACCAGCTTGAGATGTTTTGAGCTTGCCACGCAATAGCAATTAAATTTAAAATTTTGACACACACACAAAACATCTGCGGATATTATATGCACATATTTATACACTTCAAGTATTGTAGGTATATGGTAATTGAAATGTAATTTATTTCTTTTATTGAAGTGTTTGTTATTCAAGTAAACGCACATTTGTATGTTTGTCAGTTCCGCGATAACTTTTGTCATTATTATTATTCTTACCTCGACTTTTGACCCTCGACGTCCTGCTTGAAACTTAAGGCTGTAGTTCTTGAGATCTTTTGTTTCCGAACGAACGAGTGGACACACGGAAGTTGTATATCACTTTCGGTTTAAGTAGATTGTTAAGAATGAAGATGAAATTATTCTTGGGACGCTTAATCGATTGCAGGAAGCAGCTGCCCTATCTATTACCATTTTTGCTCTATATAGGGTGTTTCAAAACAACACCGACAACGTTTGGGAGGTGATTCCTGACACCAAGATAAGACAAAAAGTATAGACCAACCTGGGTGCACAAATGCTTCCTTTCGGAGTTACAGGCTGCCGAAAACATGAAAAATTGAATTTTAAAAGTCCATGCCTCCAAAACTACGGGACCTACCGTAGTCGGGTCAAGACTTCACTTAGGAACTAGTATGTGCCCTATCCAAATATCCATGTTTCAGAATCCTGCGGTACTTCTGCAACAGTTTTTACAGAGGTAGTTGGCGAATACTTGAAATTATATGCCCTTAGCCAAACTCCCTCTATAAAAATTGTTGCATGAGTACCGTATGATTCTGAAACATATATTTTTGGATAGGGCACATATTAGTTCTTAAGTAAAGTCTTGACCCGACTACGGTAGGTCCCATAGTTTTGGAGGTATGGACCTTTAAGATTCATTTTTTTCGGCAGCCTATAACTCCGAAAGGAAGCATTTGTGCACCCAGGTTGGTCAACACTTTTTGTCTTATTTTGGTGTCAGGAATCACCTCCCAAACGTTGTCGGCGTTGTTTGGAAACATCCTGTATTGTGATGAGCGTTAAAACGGGAAATAATTGATTTCTACAATTTCCGGTTTGAAAATCAGCTCCACCAACATCAATTCCTAACTTTTGATCGTCTACGTCCTGGTGGAAATTAACGATGATTCATCAAGTAATTCTTGGGATTTCTGTTACTTGCGTTTAAAATCGATCAACTTAAAATCAATCTTTGAGTTTTACGTCCCACGGTTATTCTGGTTAGGCTAAAGGAGACGGTGATGAGTAATGAATGAAAGTGGTGGAATGAAGAAAGTGGGAGGAAACGGGAGAACCCCGAGAAAACCCACGCACACGGTGTTTGTCCACCACAATATAGTACATTAAACAATATTCAGAAATTATTCTACTTTGATGCTCATGTTTCCTTAAGGGCTTCCCATTGCTTGAAGTTAAGTTCGGTGAAGAATAAAGAGGTAAACTTAAACCATTATCTTAACAAAGTATGTGTGTACTATAATAAGTGAAAAAAGATGTGTCAAATTTTTATATAGTAGTGCGTGGTTTGGAACTTAATAAAAACTACCCCATTATTTGAATCCAGCGGCGTCATTCAAATTATTTAATAATCGTTGCGCGATGCTATGATATGTATAGTAAGTTGACTTAGTATTATTATTTTTGCCAACAAAATACACAAATACATAATATTCAATATTGGGTGTGGTTACCGCGAACAGGTGTGCAGGGTGCACAGAGTACACTCATATAATGGATTAGACCAACAAACAGCTCCTGTGGTAAAACATCTTATTCTTGCACAAGCAACCTTCAGTTCAGCAATTGGTCATGGTGAAAGTGTTATGGCTGCAATGCGACGTCCGAGAGCATCCCATCCATGGTCAATGGGTTGCAGTTCCGGTGACCATGCTGGCTACTCGAGACGCGTGATGTTTCCATGCTGCAGGTAGTCCCCACCAACTATGTCATATATGGACATGCATTAGCATCAACAAAACAATTCAGGACCTTATGTGACACGGAACAATCAAACATACTATTAAAAGTACTTCCTGGAGGTCTCAGCTGTTTCCAACCACTGGTGTAACACCTGCAATGGTATACGGGCTCCTAACATGATGCCGTCCCATACCATGACATCAAGGTCTCCATACTTGTTTCTACCAATAAGATTCTGGTAGTGATAACGTGTTCTGGAACTTTCCACATAAGAGACAGCGAGAGCAGAGACAGTGACACAGATCACTCTCCAAATTTAATCATGACTCGTCACTGAAGAGTACACTACTGCACTGTTCTGGGGTCCACTTACTGTAGGATGTATACCATTGTGAACGTGCCTGGTGCTGTTATTTTGTGAAGGAAATGCATCTACTGGGTCGGTGTGGATACAATGTGAATTCATGCAGCCGCTGGTATACAATTTGACGTGAGACGTGGTTACCAGAGGCAGCTGTAAGGTCTTGAGTTAGTGTTTCTGCCGTGTTTGTTGTTCTTCGTTGGGCATTTAAGAGCAGATAACGATTTTCACGTGGCGTTGTCACACGTCGACGGTCTCCAGCATACTGGCTTTCAGTGTTTTTACCAGCCAAGAAACAATTCGACAGTCACGATACAATAATGCGAGGAACATTTAAGAATCGAACTACACCCTGTTGACCTTGCCTCATTTCTAATCTACCGATAATTTGACTGCGTACCGTATTACATAATTCATATGTGGTCTCTGAGCGATCATGTGTTCCTAGGACACGTTCACTATGACCGATATGCACTGCACAGCACATTTCGTAAAACCAGAACTCACTGATTACAAATTATTCCACGTTCTTCATGTTATCGCAGTCATAGAGGGTACCTGTGTCGCCGAGCGGGTTGGTATCTATGCCATTACAATCAAGTGTGCCACCGCGATGTCTGGCACTCACAGGATCAACATGACTTAGAGGTTACTTTTCAAAATTAACAATCCCTTACATTTTTATCATGAGTGTATTTGAACGAAGTAAGCTAAATACCCAAGCTTTAAAATTCATGAAGGGTCACGTTCATTTTGACGTGGGCGATGCGTGGTTAAGTGATCAGCTTCTAGTGCCATTATTTTGGCCCTTTAGACGAAGTTTGTTGCCTCTTAATTCAAGTAGATACACAGTTATCTCGGTGCTGGATCAACATCGAAAATTTCGTTATACCCCTTACTCCTAGAATTCGAATTCAAAGCCACGGACGTTGACCATTAGACTTCATAGAATACTTAGTTAAATTGATGTGTTTCAATAAAATTTACGCTTGATCGTAAACAAGTAGCAGTGAACGTGTATACCACGTGAAGGAATTTGGTTTGTATACCATATTGAAACCGGAAATGGTGGTAGATTTTTTTCTGGGCGGCAACAACCTCGCGGACCAAAACCTCGCCTGACCAAAACCTCGCGGCCCAAATTCTCGCCGGGCCGAAACCTCGCCTGGCCAAAACATCGCCGCCCAAAACCTCGCGGGACAAAATCTCGCCGGGCCAAAACCCCGCCTGGCCAAACCCTCGCCGCCCAAAACCTCGCGGGCCAAAACCTCGCCTTGCCAAAACCTCGCGCCCCAAAATCTCGCCTGACCAAAATGTAAATGTTCCAACAGATGATAAGAATGACGGCATAAAAGACGCTGTTTTACCAAGTCCACCAAAGTATCACGGGTATTTGACCAAGTCCCGCGATACCATATGAAAATTCTATTTCTGTATTAGAGGATTTCAATGTGAAGGTAGGGCGACAGGATGTTTTAAAACTGGTTATAGGGAAAGAAAGTCTGCATAAGGAAAGCAATGACAACTAACGGGGTTAGTTTCGTGAACTTTGGAACATCCAAAAACTTAAAATTTCAACAAAAATCTAATAATATTTATGAAAGTATGAAATAATATATGAGTTTTTACGACGTCCCTTGATTATGTCCTGTAGGTTAAAGGAGACGTAGATGACCAGGATGAAGGAAATGATCGAATAAAGAAAGTGGGAGGAAACGGGAAAAACCCGAGAAAGCCCATGCACACGATGTTTTTTGTATCTTCTTCTTCTTCTTCTTCTTATTATTATTATTTGTAATGTGGAATTCCATATTAAGAAACTCATTGGGTAAATTTTAAAGAAAAGTTTCATTCGCGGCGAGGTTTTGGCCACGCGAGGTTTTGGCCCGGCGAGATTTTGGGCGGCGAGGTTTTGGCAACGCGAGGTATTGGCCCAGCGAGATTTTGTCCCGCGAGGTTATGGGCGGCGAGGTTTTGGCCCGGCGAGATTTTGTCCCGCGAGGTTTTGGGCGGCGAGGTTTTGGCCCGGCGAGATTTTGTCCCGCGAGGTTTTGGGCGGCGATGTTTCGGCCGCGAGATTTTGTCCGTATCCCCTTGAACCACACGACCGATCTTGATCTAATTTTCAATGTAGATGAGGTTCGAGACCGAGATGTTTTTTATCATTTCACTTTGACGGAGCAACATAGGGGAGGGGGTGGCGGGGGAGATATACAAAAATCAATAAATATAAAAATAAAACT
Organism: Thermobia domestica; assembly: GCF_964235325.1. Classification (NCBI taxonomy): domain Eukaryota; kingdom Metazoa; phylum Arthropoda; class Insecta; order Zygentoma; family Lepismatidae; genus Thermobia; species Thermobia domestica. The sequence goes on along the minus strand of NC_137471.1, from coordinate 64,890,763 downwards.
GACTATGTGAACGACCCGATCGAATCTCTATCAAATTTTCAACATATATGAAGTTCAAACCTGGGAAGTTTTAATCATTTCATTTTGACAGTAGAACTTAGGGGAAGGGGAGAAGGGGAAGTATATGAAAATAAAACTTAACAACTTTTGAACCACCCGACCGATCTCGATCAAACTTTCAACATAGATAAGGTTCAGGCCTGGGATGTTTTCGTTATTTCACTTTTACGGGGGAACCTAGGGGAGGGGGAGATATATGTAAAAAGAAAAAATGGCTGCCTTTGTGACTTCATCACCCTTTAACCACAGGACCGATCTTAATCAAATTTTCAATATGAATGAAGTTCGGACCTGGGATGTTTTTTTATCATATCACTGACAGTAGACCTTAGGGGAGGGGGAGGGGAGGGGACAGATATATAAAAATAAATAAAACTTAATAACTCTTGAACCACCCGACCGATCCCAGTTAAACTTTCAACATAGATAAGGTTCGGGTTTGGGATGTTTTCTTCATTTCACTTTTACAGTGCAACGAATGGGAGGGGAGGGGAAGATATATATGTAAAAAAAAGTAAAAATAAAAGTGACTGTCTTAGTGACTTCATCACGCTTAAACCACCCGACCGATCTTTAAAAAAAAAAGAAAAATCAACATAGATGAGGTTCAGACCTGCGGTGGTTTCTATCATATCACTTTAACGGTAGAACTTAGAGGAGGGCAGGGAAGGGGAGAAATCTAAATAAATGAAACTTAATAACTCTCAAGCCACCAGACCTATCTTCATCAAACTTTCAACATAGATAAGGTTCGGGATTGGGTTGTTTTCGTTATTTCACTTTTACGGGGGAATCTAGGGGAGGGGAAGGGGAGATATATATAAAAAGAATAAAAATAAAAGTGACCGTCTTTGTGACTTCATCACACTTTAACCACAGAACCGATCTTAATCAAATATTCAATATGGATGAAGTTGGACCTGGGGTGGTTTTTATCATATCACTTTGACGGTAGACCTTAGGGGAGGGAACAGATATATAAAAATATATAAAACTTAATAAATCTTGAACCACCCAACCGACCTCGATCAAATTTTCAACATAGATGACGTTCGGGCTTGGGATAATTTTTATCATTTAACTTTGACGGTGCAACGTAGAGGAGGGGGGGGAGGCGGAGATATATATGCAAAACAATAAAAATGAAAGTGAATGTCTATGTGATTTCACCCTTGAACCACCTGACCGATCTCGATCAAATTTTCAACATAGATGCGGTTTGGGCCTCGAGTGGTGTTTATCTATTCACTTTGACGATATAACTTAGGGGAGGAGGTAGGAGGGGGAGATATATAAAAATAAATAAAACTTAACTCTTGAACTACCGGACCGATCTCGATCAAATTTTTGACCTAGGTGAAGTTCGAACATGAGATGATTTTTGTCATATCACTTTGACTATGTAACTTAAAGGAGGGGAAAGACATTTACAAATGATCGAAAATGACCGATATTGTGTTAACTATTGTTAACAACGTTAAAAAAAATATGAAATATTAAAATTTTTATTATTAAAATTAAATGCATCAAAAACTTTTAATCATGTATGTACAGCAATTTCATATTTAGTGTATAGATAGAATGTAAAAAAAAAACTTTCAAATACGAAAACAACTTAGAAATAGAATTCAAGGATGTATAACGTCCAAGTTGTTTTGTAGTAAAAGCCAGTGAAAGCACATCATCTTTCATATAAATACTTCCCAAATTTTACTGTCGGGAAGATGCGAAAGGGAAGCGACAGAGAAGCTATAGAGAAAACGCTAACGATAGCTACGGATGAAACATGGACTTCTGGCTGACGAGATTTAAAAATTATCCGTTCTCGATTTATTTCATGTAAGTTTACCTTTTCTTTATGTTAAATTTGTTCTTAATATAAAAATGTATTTTATCAGTTCTCATGGAGGTCTCCTGATAGGCCAATTCATGTTACCAGATCCTTCAGATCTTGGTGAAGCTTTATTTAATTTTGTAATTATTAAAGCAGACATTTAGTGTACTAAGTTCTGACAATATTCAATTACCATGTCTGCAACTTCTGTAATATTTAATTTGTCATTCAATAAATCTGCATCTATTTTAAATTTAATTTATAAGGCATTTAAAAACTTAAAATTAAAACAATAAACCACTATACTACCAATATCAAGTTTCTACCAATATCAAGTCAATAAGTCTCTTTAAAATATCACTATAAAAATAATGCTAACTCCTTTAATAAACTTTTAATAATTATATTTAAAGTTAACCATTTAGTTAACCATCTCTCCAGTGCCTACATCCATTTAGAAACCCATCCCTTATAGAAACCTACACAATATGAGTGTCGAATCTATAGTTTTTGAGGTCGCTGAGATGAACAGTGACACTTTTGATGCCATTTAAATCCAAATTCAGCCCCGCAAAAATTGTGGGAGGGGAGGGATATATAAAAATCATCGAAAATGACCAATATCAAGGAGAGCTTCAGTAAAAAGTGTCTGATAACGAAACATATTACTATATTTTCTTAATTTAACCCAACTAGTTATACATATAATGAAAAGTTCTATATACGCTGTCAATTTCGACGAAAATTCCTTTTATCCCAATATGAACAACTAATGTAAAAAATTCCACAAAATGGGATTTTCCCCACGGATTGGTATCACTGATTCAGCGTACAACTTTTTATATTTCCAGACAAAAAAAAAAAAAAAAAAAATCAGAAGATTGTTAGATTAATATCTAAGTAACATGTCACTGAGCTTTATAACACGCATACCGAAGGCGGCGAAAGAAAGAAAAAAAAAAAAACAGTTCTTTCAGCGATTTTTACGGATTGACACGTGATGAAATATTGCCGCCGTTTTAGAAACGTTTACCTTCGAGTTGTAAAGGTTTATCGACGAAATGTGATGGCCAATTGGTTTGTCGTTCTCTACGTCATAGTCTGTTATTTAGTTAGTTTAACGTGGCCTTTTGTTTATTGATCACGCCATTCAATAACGTAGAAGAAGAAAAACTAGTTACGAGTAAGCTGTTATTCATTGTTTCCTCTTATCATGTTTGTTTACATTGGAGAATATTTAAAAGGTCGAAATTAGTCGATTGCATTTCCAAGGTTTCTGTTAGTGATTTTTTTAAAAAAATAATAATACCATTTTATCAAGGTAACAAGTCATAAAAAGACACATGAATGTTGCTCCAAATATATTAATAAAATTGAATGAAAATTGTACCGTTTTCTGAAACATGCTTTCTGTGTGCGGGTCTCATGTTCGATTCCATTTGGGGGCAGTGTTGACGCCAGATGACCCAAGAGGGGTGCGCCCTGTGGACTAAGCCTCCCCAGAGGAAATAAAGCTGGCGTCGTCACTGATTCGGGGTAGTAAATAAGGTTTGAATTATAATCCAAATAGTAATTCAAATCATCGAATCTCACTTTAACTATTTGCTATTGTTTGTTGAAGTTTAACATTCCTTTTCAACACCGAGGCTATATGAGACGTGGACTTACAGTAATGCGTGCAACGCTTTCCGGAAATTATATATATATATATATATATATATATATATATATATATATATATATATATATATATATATATATATGGTACTTGTACCGATTATGGCCCACGGAAAATATCTTTGCAGATATACGTTGGTGGGTGTCTTCCCGTTGTGCCTACTTCCCGTTATGCCTACAGGCCCTCCAGCACTTTGTAGAAAATATTTTTAATGATCTTATCTGTAGGCAGAACGGTAATTCCCGTTGTGCCTACTTCCCGTTCTGCCTACTCTTTCGAGACGGGGAATTCTGTGCAGGGAGGGATCTTTTCTAGGGATTTTTTCTTTAGTAATTCTAATAGATTCTGTAAGAAGAATAACTATTCCTTTAAATTTCATCATATATTTTAAATGTTATCTTACTTGCTCTTCTCAGAAAAAATGACTAGGTACAGTTTTGTTATTAGCAGCGTTATTCACGTCTACTTTAGTAGAGATGTGTTTTTTTAATACTTACAGAGAAATGGAAAATTAATTGATTCAGTTACAAGAAAATAAACTTATTTCGGTCTAATATCAAGTCATTTCACAACAAAATTTTATTCAGTTTTCCAGTAGTTCATCTCCAACATTCTAAGGCTCGCAGTACGTAATAGGTGCTACAGTTCACATCCTCAAAATATATTTGGCCATATATTAAACAAACAATGCAAGAAGATGCATAATTCGGTCTCTTTTCTTTTTCTAAAAAAAGCCTTTGTCTTCTACATCACAGATCTTTTTCCGGCATCACCTCTATATATGATCAGGTGCTTTGTCCTCTATACATGATTCTGTATTACACGCAATATGTCGTACTTATATTGTAAAAAAAGAAAAAAATGGGACCGCAATGGCTCAGGGGTAGAGCGTTCACCTCTGGTGCATGGGGTCCATGGTTCGATCCCAGCTCGAGCCAGGTGAGCTTTGTGGTGGACAAACACCGTGTGCGTTGGTTTTCTCGGTGTTCTACCGTTTTCTCCTACTTTCCACTATTTCATTCATTTCTCATCATCACCGTCTCCTTTAGCCTAGCCAGCATTACCGTAGGACGTAAAACTTAAAAATTTCATTTCATTTCATTTATACTGTCAATGTAAATACTAAATACCACATATCGTCAATATACCCAATGTAATTTAAATAAAGATCTCATAATCGTTGTTCAAAATGTAAACAGTATGCAACCACATCTATGTAAGCCATCAAGCCTATTACACGTGGTTCCAGCCTTCCTAATAATCGTAAATATCTGTGATTTTATTCTGTATGTGACCACACAAATAGCATTTTAATTTCGATTATTTTACGGTAAAAATATTCTGTGAAATGTAATGGAAATTCAGAAGGAGCCTTCTTTGCGAATTTCTCAGAGTTTTCATTCTCACCGTCGTGAGTAATCCGATTGGGTAGAGAAGCGTGATTATCTAAGCAAACTCATCACCAACAAAACGCCGAACACGTATTTCATACTTTGACCGTTTCTGATTTTGAAAACACTCCTGTGTAGACTATAAGTCATTACTAGGCACCTTGCTTATCACACTGACACTAACAAATCATATATAATAACTTTTTAACGTAATAAGTAAAAGCTTGTTGTGATTCTTATTGAAACGTTTATGTTGCGAGCGGAGCAAGCAAGAAAATTTTTATCATATCTATTTCTTTGCAAACTAACAATATTGATTTAATCGGACGCCAATACGTTTTCAGGGCGACGCGTCGTTTACTGACTTCCCATATTTTTTCTTTCTTCTTGCTTGTTCGGCGACCCCTACTATTAGCGCTCAGGGCAACAGCCCCGCTCGTTCCCCTCTAGCTACGCATCTGATTACTATAACAGTCTTATGTGTTTCGTTGGGTTTTCAGTATTTAGAAAATGTTATTTCAATAAAGTGAAGAATTATATATAACATTTTAGATGCATGGCCGCTGAAAAAAAAAAAAATCTCTTTATTAAACTGCAACTATGATTCTGTTCCTTGAATTTTGTCAGTTTTATCAGAAATTTTCCATGGGTTTTGTCTTGCATTCGCAATAATCTGTTTCGTAATTCTAAGAAATTATGTAAGAAGAATAACTATTTCTTCAAGTTTCATCATAAATTTTAGATGTTATTCTACTTTTTCTTCTGGGAAAAATTGCTGGGATATAGTTCTGTTATTAGCAGGGTTGTTTGCATCTACTTTAGTAAATATGAATATTATTTCTTTTTAATTCCTACAGGAAAATGGAAAATTGATTCAGTTGAAAAAAAAAAAAAAAACAGTTTGACATTGAAACTGAAACGAAAACGAACATAAAACGAAGTTTCTTCGGTCTAATATCAAGTCATTTCACAAAAAAAAATTTATTCGGTTTTCCAGTATTTCATCTCCAACGTGCTACGACTCATAGTACGTAAAATGTGCCACAGTTCACATCCTTAAGACATGTTTGATGGCCATATATTAAACAAATAGGGCTAATGCAACAGGATGCATAAGGGGGCCCTTAAGAAAGGGTCTTAGTCTCCTACATTAAAATTACTTTTTCGGCATCACCTTATCAGCTGATTTGTCTTCTATACGTGATTCTATACTATATGCCATAATATCATACATACTTCTATTTTCATATTTATATTGTCAATGTAAATAGCAGGAATACAAAATACAAATATCATAATTGAATGTTTTTGTAGAGTTTCAACTCAAATCAAAAGGTCAGATAATCGGGGAGGGAAAGGGATTTATAAGATTTTGTTTCAGTTTGGTACTCTTGAAGGTGATTGGCTACTGTGTTCACCGGTAGCCAATCAGCGTTCAGAACACCTGACGGCTTCGAAAAGTGAAAGTCTTTTTACAGAAGCTTTTAGAAATACTAAAGAAATATTCCCTACAAAAATTCCTCCCTGCACATAATTCCCCGTCTCGAAAGAGTAGGCACAACGGGAATTACCGTTCTGCCTAGAGATAAGATAATTAAAAATATTTTCTTTAAAGTGCTGGAGGGTCTGTAGGCAGAACGGGAAGTAGGCACAACGGGAATGAACCACGTTGGTGCTACTAGATGACAATATAAACTATGTCCTCATGACAAGCGTAAACATATCTGCGCGGCTCAGAAGACACAGTTTATATTGTAATCTAGTAGCACCAACGTAAATCTGCAGAGATATGGTATGATCTGTCAGGAAAGTAAATGTATACCTATTTTTCGAGTCTGGCATTCCTGCGCTCCATCCGTGGAGAGTATGAGAATTAAATCGATCAAATGTTTACTGAGGGGCAAAAAGAAAAGCTTAATCTGAATAAGACATTGCAGAGGGGCACAAGCTGTGAATACGAATAGTGCATTGTGTAAATAAAGGACGACACCGAAAGAGAAAGCCAGAAACAGCTGTTAAACTTACAAAAAAAAGAGTAAAAATTGTCGAAGTGGGAACATAAAACACAAATACAACAAATACGCCGACAACTAAACGGTCACCATGCCATGATCTTGGTGTAGTGGTTAAGGTGCTGGCTTACAAATGCAAAGGACGCAAGTTCGAATCCTCGGCAAGGACATTTTTAAAAATTTTTGTTAATAATACATACAACTCATGAGAGATGGTAAAAGAGGTCGTATTTAGTTTTTCGTAGCAATTATTATTGGTAATGTTTAGTACTGATAATACTTTTTGTCTTTGCGTATTGCTTTTATTCTTTTCTTCATTTCCAAAGAGAAGAATATCCGAACAAATGCCACCAAAATTCCTCATATTTTGAATGTAAACGCCATTTGCAATTAGTGAAGAATAAAAATTGAACGTTCCGATGTAGCTGCAAAAAGTAAAAAGAAAAACATGGAAGTGGACCATACTCATGGTTATTAAAAATACAATTTCTACATGCCTTACACCTCCCGACCACGTTTCTACGTTAGCAAGTAAGAGGTTTGTGTGTAGGTTAGGTTGGTCAATACGTTTTGCAAAGGGGCCCGGTTTAGCTCTGACGCACCACAGGTGCGAGAAGGGAGTAAAACACTCTTTCTCTCTCCCTCTGTGTGTCTACTTATCTATCTATTTGTATATATATAACGCTATTTGTGAATGCCATAACCACCCTAATTTTCAGCGGATTGAGACGAAACTTGGCACAAACATTAATTGTTGAAATATCTTGATGAGTTCGTTAACCAGAATAATCAGATGAAATTGTTCAAAATGGTGGCCCTTCAAACTCTTAAAAAGTTCCAAGGGAACCAAATTTCGCCCATAAATAGGTATTCAGAAAGTTTGAATAAATTTTCCTCTTTTACTGAAATATTTGTGTGCAGAAACTTATTGAAATATTGGACCCGATTAATCGCCTAAAGAAGGTTCACGCCCTTTCGCTACGGTCAGTTTTTTTTTTTTTTTTTTTTGCAGGAGGGGGTTATTTTCCTATCGGAACAAGATGATTGTTAGTGATGATATGAAATTACACATTGAAAGTGAAGTAACTTGTGTAACGTGTTATTTGAAAGAATAATATAATAAATGTGCATTCCTCTAACACAGAGAACTGTAAATCATGTATTTCGAGTTCGGGAGCCTGAATGGCGAGGAGTGTTATTTGATTTGCTTTTTAGTAACACATTGCATTGCAAATAAAGGTAGGCAACATTAGTGGTAAGTAAAATAATAATAATAATAATAATAATAATAATAATAATAATAATAATAATAATAATAATAATAATAGGTGTTGTTTGTGGCAAAGTAATATCTTAATCAATTCTTCTTCAAACGTAATGATTGTAACGCCATATCTCCCTTACAAACAAAATATTAACAATTTATATCGAGAGAACGAGAAACTGTAGAGCGATGGGAGCAACGTTGGACAGTATGCACTCATAGTACTCAGAAAAGTAAGCGATTTCAATGCAAAAGGAACGAAGAGTCATTGTCATGGGTAGTCATGGGGCCACGGCAGAGCCCTCTTTAGACAAAGTGTCAATAACTTATATCGAGAGGTGATACTGGGATGGGACCAACTTTGGACACCGTGGACCCATAAAGCGCATCGAAAAAAATAGGGGGAGGGGGGCGCCAGCCAGCCTTACTTATTTTCACATAATAATATAAAATTATGTTGTCGAAATACGCACACGAGTTAGCTACTAATATTTCATATTATTATTATTATTATTATTATTATCGACAGCGTCTTTTCATTACGTGTTCGTGTTTGACATGAAGCCAAAGAGAAGATCCATCATTCATAGAAAGAATAATAGTCAGTTACTTTAACTGTGAAGACAGCGAAAAATACGAAAAGACTGGCTACCTGTAGCGTAAAGAAGCAATATTTTCTCTCAAATGGATAAAAAATCAAGCCGAGATTAATTCGAACTCGCATGGACGGCGCGAAAAGCCAGTGCTTTGTCCACTTGTTTTTTTTTTTTAACTGACTCACTGAACGTGTTTCAGTAACTTACTTATTGCTAATTTTACTTGCTTCACTCGTTTAACTTGCTTTTTCTAATAACTTATAACGACAGAGACACGAACACAGAAACATCGAGAACAGTTAAAAATCATAGATGCTCTACCGCCGGGAATCGAACCCGGAACTCCATACACCAAAGGCGCACTTGCTAGCGACTAGACCAGCGGGAAGGGCACCACTCTCTCCCTGTGTCGTTTGGGATTACGACCACTGTCTTGCCAGCTATCACTTCTGTGGGTTGTATACTATGATCACATGTTTCTTCTCTGCTGCAAGAGTAAAACCTACATTATATGTAATACATGAGGTATTTAGACCTACATGCTCTTCATATAATGTAATAAAAGGGTCATGCTGGGAATAAGAAAAAGAACATTCCTTGGACAAAACGGAAACTATTGGCATCAGAAATATTTATCTACGAGGCATGCGCAGTAGTATATTTCAGAATAGTTACTGTTTTGTTCAGTAAACGAAGAAAGGGGTATAAAAAAGCAAATATGTCGCGTCAACGAGATCGACCAGATTTGACAGGGGCGGAAGCAGATGTATAGTAATACAACAACTTCGCTCAGTTGATACGAGCCGAGCCGGTTGATATCACTACCCGAGTTGGTCTTCTGCTTGGGCTCAAGAATTCGACCTTGCAGGTCTCAGCCTTAATTTTAAGAACTACAGTATAATTTTAAGTACTACAAGAAAAATACCTTTGACTCGACTCGGATTGAACTCGAGTCGAGTCGAATTTTGGCTCGACTCCTGCTCATCCCTATTCGTATTTGTATTTTATGTGTCCACTTCAACAATTTCTACTCTTTTTTTTCTTCGTTTACCTATTGTTTCTGGATTTCTCTGTCGGTGTCGTCCTTTATTAACACCATGCACTATTCTTATTCCCAGCTTGTGACCCGCTTCAATGTCTTATTCAGTTTAGACTTTTCTCCTTACATTGACTTGACATGTGATTGATTTAATTCTCACTTTCCGCGCACGACCGATGAAAGTGTTTTATTATTATTATTATTATTATTATTATTATTATTATTATTATTATTATTATTATTATTATTATACTATTGAACTTGCACGGCGAAATTACTGTATAATACGATATCATTTCAGTAATTTTATTCCATTGTATGTTATTTAATTTATTAATGGGCACTAAATTGTCTCCAGATCAACGAATAAATTAACTACGGCATGCACTTTGGTGGAAATATCATTACATGAACATGTTTGGAACGAACCAATAATCTTATTGCAATGATATTTCCACCAAAGTGCATGCCGTAGTTAATTTATTCGTTGATCTGGAGACAATTTAGTGCCCATTAATAAACTAAATAACATACAATGGAGTAAAATTACAGAAATGATAGAAATGATATCGTATTATACAGTAATTTCGCCGTGCAAGTTCAATAGTATAATAATAATAATAATAATAATAATAATAATAATAATAATAATAATAATAATAATAATAATAATAATAATAAAACATTTTCATCGGTCGTGCGCGGAAAGTGAGAATTAAATCAATCACATGTGAAGTCAATGTAAGAAGAAAAGCCTAAACTGAATAAGACATTGAAGCGGGTCACAAGCTGGGAATAAGAATAGTGCACGGTGTAAATAAAGGACGACACCGAAAGAGAAATCCAGAAACAGCAGGTAAAAGGAGAAAAAAGAGTAGACATTGTTGAAGTGGAAACATAAAATACAAACACGAATAGGGATGAGCACAAGTCGAGCCAAAATTCAATTCAACTCGAGTACAATTTGAGTCGAGTCAAAGGTAATTTTCTTGAATTGAGTTCCGAGCCAAGTCGCTGTTTTCGAGGTCTAGTTTCGAGTTGAGTTGAGTTTGATAATGGCTCTCTCGCTCGTTCAGCTCGTTTTAACTCGTTTTGAAATATTGGCCTGATCAGACTGGAAAGCAAAAGCCATGAGAAATATAAGCAGTAATGTGGAATACTTTTAGTGTTGCTCACGACAGAGGTGCGTCTCATCTTGTAATTTTAGTGCATCTCGTGGGGCAATTTTAGTGTATCTCGTCTCGTCTAGATAACGAGAAGACAAGAGTTTATTATTATTATTATTACGAGACAGCCTCAAATATCGTAATCACCAATATAAGTATATACTGTAGTTCTTAAAATCAAGGCTGAGATCTGCACGGTCGAATTCTTGAGCCCAAGCAGAAGACCAACTCGGGTAGTGATATCAACCGGCTCGGCTCGTATCAACTGAGCGAACAGCTCGAGTCGGCTCGGTTGGGATGAGCCGATGACCCGAGCCGGCTTAGTTGGAACAAGCCATCGACTCAGCTCAATTGAGCCGATGGCTCGAGCTTTCTCGGTTGGGATGGGTCACCTACTCGGCTCATGTGAACCGGTTCGAGCCAGCTAGGTTGAAACTAGTTCATCAGCACGTTTCGACTCAGCTCAACTAAGCCGATGGCTCAAATCGGCTCGGTGTTGTGAGCTGTTGGCTCGGCTCATTTCTCGATTCGGTTCGATATTGAATGAGCTGTAAGCCGAGCCGCTCGAGGCGTTGAGAAGCCCAAACCCGGTCCCAGCTGTTTTGAATATGTTTGGATGAAGCCTATAACTTTTAACAATTTTTTGCTCGAGCCCGAATACTTGCCCCTTCGGAACTCAAACCCAGAACGTGACCGATGTTCTTGCCTCCTGAAGACTTCCAGACGACCGAGATCGACAGTCAATTAGCTTTTACTATTCAGATACAAACCGTATATCTTTTAAAGATTATACATGGAGTTGATATAATAATAATAATAATAATAATAATAATAATAATAATAATAATAATAATAATAATAATAATAGTTTTAAACTTGCCCTGAAATTTGGCAAAACTTACTTAAAAGTAGAGATTTCGGGGAAAGGGTTCCGTACCTTCAAGACACACCTCTGCAACTACCAACATTTTAAACTAGAACCTTTTATTGAAGTTTCATGTAGAAAGTATGTTTTGAGGAAAATAACTGTAATAAATATAACTGAATATCACGCGACAGTAAGGCATATAATAAACTAATTTTTAGAATATGCAGAGGTAAATATAAAAGCTTTGCTACAAAAATACCTACACAGAGCATAATTCAATGAGCTCTGAAATACAATGTAACGAAATAGCCTATGAGATTCAGTCTACAGAGCAATTGTTACTTAAAGAATGGACATACACTATTTCGAGAATCGAGACAAGACGGGAAATGTTTACGATACTTTTCGTCTCGTCTCGATTCTCATCTCCAAAGAGAGACGAAAATTTTGATTTAGCCCTGACCCGTCTCGAATGTAAAATGTTAATTCTCATGTTATTTTATTTGTTTTAGAAACGAGATGAGAAACTCCTCTTTTCGTGAGCAACATTAAACCAAACCGAAATATGCTTTCCAAATGTCACGTTTCTCCTTGTAATGGTATGACCTGAGCGATAATTTAGCTTCTAGCTTTTAATCTTCTACGAGATAATAATAATTATTATTATAACTATTATTATTCCTGAAGATTTGATAGTTCAAGTATTGAAACATCCGAGTATTCAAATATCTGAATATAATAAAACGTATGTTATCGCTGATCAATCGCCATCAAAAATTCTAAAGTAAGAAAAAAAATTGCAACGTGCATTCGCAGAAGCACCTTGACCACTGAACCGCGATCGCTACGCGGTAAACGATTCGTCTTTAGTCTGGTTACGTTAGGTTTCTTTGTCTCCGCTTGCAAACTTGTATGTTATATTTTTCGATTCAAAATGTCTTTCGTATTTCTTTTATGAAGTCGGCAAAGTTTATATTAATAACTTGAGTTTTTCTTAAACCACTGGTTCACAAGTTCGTTCTTTCTCCACACGAAACTACAAATATGACAGATTGAATTCTCATACTCCCCATTTCTTTCAAAGCAGTCGCCATTACCTGGTCAGAGACTTATTTCCGCCACGATTCATATTAACCAAAATAAATTCATTTTTCGGAAGCGGAACTTTCACTTTCCGGATTTCGCAAAATTATGGAATTCAGTTATACTCCGGAATTCAGAAGAATTTCGGAACTCGGAAAGAATCCGGAATTTAGAAAATTCCGGAATTGAGAAAAACTCCGACTTTCGAAAAAATCCGGATTTTCCGAATTCCGGAATGTTAACGAAATCAGAAATTTCTAAATTCCGGATTTTTCCGAATTCCGAAATTATTACAAAATTGGAATTTTCCGAATTCCGGAATTTATCCGGCTTTACTTTCGGGAGTCCGAAAACTAATAATTCCGGAACGGGCTATCCCTAGTTTATACACAACCTTTCAGAACACTAAGCTAGTAGCTGTCTACAAACAAACAAGTAATGCAAAGCATGTTGTATACTGCAATACGTCATGTATTAAAATCCGACACCATGACCCTTTTATTACATTATATGAAGAGCATGTAGGTCTAAATACCTCATGTATTACATATAATGTAGGTTTTACTCTTCCAGCAAAGAAGAAACATGTGATCATAGTATACAACCCACAGAAGTGATAGCTGGCAATACAGTGGTAGTAATCCCTAACGACACAGGAAGTGAGCGTTGCCATCGCCGCTGGTCTAGAGGCTAGCACGTGAGCCTTGGGTGTATGGAGTCTCGGGTTCGATTCTCGGCGGGAGAGCATCTATGATTTTTAACTGTTCTCGATGTTTCTGTGTTCGTGTCCCTGTCGTTATAAGTTATTAGAAAAAGCAAGTTAAACGAGTGAAGCAAGTAAAATTAGCAATAAGTAAGTTACTGAAACACGTTCAGTGAGTCAGTTAAAAAAAAAAAAACAAGTGGACAAAGCACTGGCTTTTCGCGCCGTCCATGCGAGTTCGAATCAATCTCGGCTTGATATTTTATCCATTTGAGAGAAAGTATTGTTTCTTTTCGTTACAGGATGGATTTTCTCTTTGGTTTCATGTCAAACATGCTCACGTAATGAAAAGACGCTGTAGATAATAATAATAATAATAATAATAATAATAATAATAATAATAATAATAATAATAATATGAAATATTAGTAGCTAACTCGTGTGTGTATTTCGACAATATAATTTTATATTATTATGTGGAAATAAGTAAGGCTGGCTGGCGCCCGCCTCCATAATTTTTTCGATGCGCCTTATGGGTCCACGGTGTCCAACGTTGGTCCCATCCCAGTATCACCTCCTGTTTTCTCGATATAAGCTATCGACATTTTGCCTAAAGAGGGCTCTGCCGTGGCCCCATGAGTACCCATGACAATGACTCTTCGTTCATTTTGCATTGAAATCGCTTACTTTTCTGAGTACTATGAGTGCATACTGTCCAACGTTGGTCCCATCGCTCTACAGTTTCCCGTTCTCTCGATATAAATTGTTAATATTTTGTTTGTAAGGGAGATATGGCGTTACAATCATTACGTTTGAAGAAGAACTGAGGAAGATATTGCCTTGCCACAAACAACACCTATTATTATTATTATTATTATTATTATTATTATTATTATTATTATTATTATTATTATTATTATTATTATTATTATTATTATTATTATTGTTGTTGTTTTACTTACCACTAATGTTGCCTACCTTTATTTGCAATGCAATGTGTTACTAAAAAGCAAATCAAATAACACTCCTCGCCATTCAGGCTCCCGAACTCGAAATACATGATTTACAGTTCTCTGTGTTAGAGGAATGCACATTTATTATATTATTCTTTCAAATAACACGTTACACAAGTTACTTCACTTTCAATGTGTAATTTCATATCATCACTAAAAATAATCTTGTTTCAATAGGAAGATAACCCCCTCCTGCAAAAAAAAAAAAAAAAAAAAAACTGACCGTAGCGAAAGGGCGTGAACCTTCTTTAGGCGATTAATCGGGTCCAATATTTCAATAAGTTTCTGCACACAAATATTTCAGTAAAAGAGGAAAATTTATTCAAACTTTCTGAATACCTATTTATGGGCGAAATTTGGTTCCCATGGAACTTTTTAAGAGTTTGAAGGGCCACCATTTTGAACATTTTCATCTGATTATTCTGGTTAACGAACTCATCAAGATATTTCAACAATTAATGTTTGTGCCAAGTTTCGTCTCAATCCGCTGAAAATTAGGGTGGTTATGGCATTCACAAATAGCGTTATATATATACAAATAGATAGATAAGTAGACACACAGAGGGAGAGAGAAAGAGTGTTTTTCTCCCTTCTCGCACCTGTGGTGCGTCAGAGCTAAACCGGGCCCCTTTGCAAAACGTATTGACGAGCCTAACCTAAACACAAGCCTCTTACTTGCTAACGTAGAAACGTGGTCGGGAGGTGTAAGGCATGTAGAAATTGTATTTTTAGTAACCATGAGTATGGTCGACTTCCATGTTTTTCCTTTTACTTTTTGCAGCTACTTCGGAACGTTCAATTTTTATTCTTTACTAATTGCAAATGGCGTTTACATTCAAAATATGAGGAATTTTGGTGACATTTGTTCGGATATTCTCTTTCGAAATGAAGACAAGAACAAAAGCAATACGCAAAGACAAAAAGTATTATCAGTACTAAACATTACCAATAATAATTGCTACGAAAAACTAAATACGACCTCTTTTACCATCTCTCATGAGTTGTATGTATTATTAACAAAAATTTTTAAAAATGTCCTTGCCGAGGATTCGAACTTGCGTCCTTTGCATTTGTAAGCCAGCACCTTAACCACTACACCAAGATCATGGCATGGTGACCGTTTAGTTGTCGGCGTATTTGTTGTATTTGTGTTTTATGTTCCCACTTCGACAATTTTTACTCTTTTTTTGTAAGTTTAACAGCTGTTTCTGGCTTTCTCTTTCGGTGTCGTCCTTTATTTACACAATGCACTATTCGTATTCACAGCTTGTGCCCCTCTGCAATGTCTTATTCAGATTAAGCTTTTCTTTTTGCCCCTCAGTAAACATTTGATTGATTTAATTCTCATACTCTCCACGGATGGAGCGCAGGAATGCCAGACTCAAAAAATAGGTGTACATTTACTTTCCTGACAGATCATACAAGTACCATATATGCACCAGGGTCTCACCAAAAGCTTTACAATACAGGAGAACTGTATCTTGAACCAACTTTTGTTACTTATATTCAAAGTAATTCCATCCAGCAGCGATATACTTATTTAATCTCTCCTGCTACAATTCGAGTCTTCCTTAGCGCCACTCTTGTCCTGGACTGCTGTTGAAAAATATCATGATTAATGCTACAGTTTCATCTTCTGAGCGAAAACAGCTTGCCCACAAATGCTTTCTAACGTCAAATAACAGCCAGAAGTCACACGTAGCTAAACCAGGGAAACAGGGGGGGAATACTGGAGTATTTTGACACGATTAGCCTGAAGATACACCACTGTTTGCTTTGCAGTGTGCACAGGGCCGGATTTCCATGTTTTGCGCCCATGGGCCGTAGCGAAATTGGCGCCCCTAACCACACCAATCGCATCGCTCTCCAAAACTTCCATTCTCATGGATCCACTTCTTGAAATATTACTTTTACAATTGCTAGTAAATTATAATTATTACTGTTACTAATTATTAATATTATTAGTTATTACTGTTTTTTTACGTAATTGATATAACGAGTTATATTATTGTACCTAAAAATATAGACCTACAAAATGATGTTTCTGAAACTTTTGTGTGGAAACTGTTTACGTTTTACTTTGACTTTGGCAAAATCATCAAAATAATGTTTAACAGTCAAGTAATTTTCGATGCTTAAAACAGCTAGATGAACCAGTCTCTTCTGAGAGTAGATCTCAAATACTTTTTGATTTTTGACTGTGGAATCCTATGCATTCATCATCAGTTTCAAGATTACTCTGGATAGTCTTTAGTTTTTTCTTACCAGCCATCTTACAGAACTTAAACATACGTTTTAGTTCATCCGCAAATGTGAGAGATGTGTACAATCTCACAACTATAGCTACAGTCATATTATGGGATGGTGTCTTTTCACTCACAAAATTAAATCTACTGAGAATGTCTCTCCATAAGGCTGCCATAAACGAAGTTTCAGGAGAAACAAGTTTTCTTTAAAATTGCCGCCCCTCAAAATTTGCCGCCCTGGTGCCGGGCCCATGTGGACCATGCCTAAATCCGGCCCTGAGTGTGCAAGGAGACATGATCGTGGTGGAAGATTAAACCTCGGTTTTTCAGGGTTAAAACGCATATTTTTTATTCCTGCCCCAGCCTAGTCAAGACTAATTTTTATGTCTGATAAGATCACGTGACAACTGTCTTTTCGCTATTTTTGAGTGTATCTTTGAGCCATGAGGCGGGTTGAAAGTATATGCTCTAGGGAGTGAACAACAATCATTTGTCGGAACGTACACAGTTGAATAAATAAATTTGTGTTTACCTAATTACGCACAATTTTTCGTAAGTATTTAATATGAGGCCTACTGCACCAAGCACCAATTTCAAGTTGAAGGTAGTTTTGCACTAGATAAGTACTTTAACAATAAATTGACACAGTAGATAATATCTTTGTCATTATGTATCAAGGGTCTTATAAAATAAAGGATCTGCCCTTACAACAAAATCTTGAAGCCATACGTTACTCTTTCGCCACCCCTACTCTGCCCACTCTGCCCAATAGGATCGCAATGTTTTGAGCCGACAATCATGGCGGAAACGAAAGTAACAAACCAGACGATGGCAGAAACGAGAGTAGCCAATCAGACGTATCGATGCTCGGTTGCTTTTTGGCTTCATCGATTTAATAGGATGAAGATACATATGGGCAGCTCCTCTATTTATAACATCCTTGTTATGTTAACGTTAATATTGGCCACCTTTATAGTATTTGGCCGCCTTTATAAATAAGTTTCTTACACATTACTCTCACTTTATAGATAGAGAGATTTAATCTGTAAACGTTAATATTGTGCTGCCTTTTCCCTTGTTTCAATGAAAACGCAAAGGCTAATATCAAGCTGCGTTTTTCTTTGTTTCAATAAAAATATTTAAATGATAACTTTATAAAACGTTACATTTATAAATCATACCAACTTTAATATCAGCAACACACAACATGCATCAGAACTCAATTTATTCAAGGTGGAGTCACTCGGTCGAAAAAGTGTAACACGCTTTTTCAGGTCAACCACTCTGAATGAGGTTTTCCTGGGTTTTCCTTATTCACACCAGGCAAATGCCGGGGTGGTACTTAACTTATAGGTCCCAAGCCGCTTCCTTCTTTCCCCATTCCTTTCTTCCTTCCCTTTCCATGGATTGTGTGCTCGCCGAGGGACGTCATCCCTCAAATCGTGAAGGGCTAAATGGTCTTAGATGCCGAAAGCCCAGAAATCTAAATCCTAAATCCTAATCAATTTATTCAATCACATGTTCTCTAAGATGGATACACTGAAATAGGAAATGAAAATTTATTGTCATGTGATCTGATCAGCCCATGAGAATGAGGCTGTAGCTAGACTGGGGCAGGAAAACAAAATATTCGGTTAAAACAACTTAGGGTAAATACACTGTTCCGTACCAGTTTGCTGCAACAGTCTTCTTCTTCTTTTTTTTTTTTTACCTAATAACTGCAATTCAACCAGTGCTACGGAACAACATAACGTGCATCACTTTCTTTATTGCTTTTTAATTTTTTGTTAAAGTTGTTGCAGTCAACTTGGCCACCTCTCTAAGTTGGTCACCTGCTCATCTTGGCCTGACATTCATTACTTACTACTCTGTAAGTTGGCCACTTGTCTATCTTGGAAGCTGGCCACATTGAAGCAGTGTTTACCTTATGTATATAATAATAAATTTACCTGTGTATCTTGGCCACGCAAAATACCATTTCGTTATTTTTCTTAACTCTTTCGTTTTCCCATATGAGAGGCAGATGTTCCATATTTGTGACTGGACACAAAGAGGCATGGATACCCACGATTTGTTCTTGGAGGTCAATGGCCAGAACACTACCCTGATAAAGGGATGGCGAAGGAATAATGTCTCATATGTAACGAGAAAAAAAGGCACAGCTTTATCTCTTATTGTTTCTGTGTATTGCAAAATAAATAATATAATTATATACTAAACGCAAATATGAAACTATTACATCAGTTGAGTGTTGTCCTCTTCTAAGCAAAACGTGAAATTGTAGTCCTGAGACGAATCCGAGATCATAGCCACTCGACTAGCTGAGAGATTTCACTTTAACCAACAGATCTCTTCTCACCTAGTGTTGGTACTGAACAGTATTGGGGAAGTTATTTGCATGGTGGCTCTTGAGGTAATTCACATTGGTAAGAATTACAAGTTTCTCACTACAACGTATCTAGTGTTTTCGTTCTTGTATACAGCAAACACTGATCAGCCAGAACATTATGGCTACCTACCTAATGGTCGGTATGTCCACCTTTGATACGGATAACAGCGGCGACGAATCTTGGCATGGAAGCAATGAGGTCTTGGTATGTCGCTGAGGGAAGTTGGCATCACCTCTGCGTACACAGGTCACCTAATTCCCGTAAATTTCGCGGAGGGGGCGATGCACTCTGACGACATGTTCAATTATATCCCAGAAGTGTTCGATTGGGTTCATATGCTGCGAGTTGGGGGGCCCAACACATCGATTGAAACTCACCACTGTGTTCCTCGAACCACTCCATCAAACAGGTGGCCTTATGACATTGCGCATTATCTTGTTGAAAAAAGCCACTGCCGTTGGGAAACATAATCATCATGAAGGGATTTACGTAGTCTGCAACCAGTGTATGATACGCCTCGGCCGTCATGATGCCTTGCACGTGCTCCGCTGGACCCATGGATGCCACGTGAATGTTTCCCAGAACATAATTGAGCCGCCACCAGCTTGTCTTCGTCCCGCAGTACAAGTGTCAAGGAGATGTATCTCTGGGAGACGACGTATTCGCTTCCTCCCATCGACATGATGAAGAAAGTATCGGAATTCATCAGACCATGCAACGCTCCGCCACTGCGCCAAGGTCCAATGGCGATGATCACGTGCCCATTTCAGTCGAAGTTGCCGATGTCGTGTTAACATTGGCACATGGATGAGTCGTTTGCTCTGGAGGCCCATCGCTAGGAGTGTTCGATGTACTAGGTTTTTAGACACACTTGTACTCTGCCTAGCATTAAAGTCTGATGTTAGTTTCGCTACAGTTCACCGCCTGTTCTGTTTTACCAGTCTGGCCAACCTACGACGCCCGTCATTGTAATGAGGGGGGCCGCCCAACCCCTCGACGTTTGAACGTCGTTTCATCTTGGTTTTGCGACTTGTTGAAGACACTCACCACAGCACTCCTCAAACACCCGACAAGTCGTGCAGTTTTCGAAATGCTTGTGCCGAGCCTCCGGGTCATTACAATATGCTCTCGATCAAACACAGATGAATCTCACGCTTTCCCAATTCTACATACTGTCAGGCAGCACACTCACTGATACCACATGCATCGTACGTGTGTCTGACTAGCAGGCATTCCTCGTAAGGTGACGCTGCTATCGCCTGGACTTGTTTATATCGACAGTAGGTAGGGGGTCATAATATTCTGGCTGATCAGTGTATATCGCTATAGTAATAAAAGTGTAATTATTACCGATATTATCCTAGTGTCTGTATCATTGAGTATTTGAAAATTCTAACTTCGTAAAGAAGGAAAGGGGTGAAAATACGTTGTATTTTAACTTTATCATTACGGAAGAGAACGGCAAGCCAATTGGGCATAACATTACGTCGATAAACCTTTACAAGTCGAAGGTAAACGTAAAAAAAAAAAAAAAAAAAAAAAAAAAAAAAAAGACGGCAATATTTCTTCACGTGTTAATCCTTAAAAGTTGCTGAAAGTTTTTTTTTTTTCTTTCGCCTTTGATATGCGTGTTAAAGTTCAAAGACATGTTATTTAGATATTAATCTAACAACAGGTTGTGATCATTATTGGTATTAGAGCTTCCTCTTGGCTAAGCGGTTAGCGTACGTGCGTTTGGCCCCCCGGGCCGTAGGGGACCCGGGTTCAATTCCTGGAAGGAGTTCATGTGGTTCGGGTTTCGCGTTAATTAGTAGATCCACGTCTTATATAGCCTCGCTGCTGAAAGGAACGCCAAACTAAAAGCAACTCAACTCAATTTTCAACAGGTCATCAATTCTAACAGGTTTTCTTGATCTCAAAGTTCCTAAATGTCACTCTGTAAAGCAGAGTTTCTTAGCCTGTGGTATACGCGAGCCGCTGTTGGTGGTATTAATAATTAATACAGCAACCCACATTATGCTTTATTTTTTGTGTAATTATGCTTTATTTTTTTTTCAAATTATGCTTTATTGTTAATTTCAGTCATTGTTTTATATTAATCCTGTATAATGTAAAATATTTACTATACTTTAAATATTCTAAATATCTTGATCCATTTATTAATATTTTATGCAACCTGTTTCTTTCATATTTAATAAAATTTCTACTTAATGCATTGTAAAGAGATATGCATTACTCGAGTCAGTTTTTGTTTCACTTGTGTGCGCCTTAGAGGTGCATATATACAGAAAGGGAAAGTAAAAGATGCCACCAAAATATATAGGAAGTGCTCAAGTTCAAGAGGTACACATAACAATATAGTGTGTTCTTGTGTACTATTCATTGTTGGCGGAAAGTTTTCTTCATTTCCTTTTTTTTTCTCCACAAAGGATTACACCGAAAAGTTTACAGAAATAAAAATTACCTTTTCATTGTTGCATTGTTATGTTCTCAATGATTTTGCTTTGTAAATATTGTTTTTTTTTTTAAATATTAATATAGTATGTTAAACTTGCAGTTAAACAGAATTTTAAAGAATTGTGCTATATATTTTAAATTATGCTTTATGCTTTATTTTCTAAAATTATGCTTTATTATTCTTTTAAAATTAGTTTCTTAAATAATCATAACCATATCCAAGGTACCAACCATATATCTAAATTGCTATTATGCTTTTTATGCTTTTGGGTTGCTCTAATAATTAATATGCATTGGTGGTAGGTAAGCCAGTGGAAAAGATTCAAAACCCCTGCTGCAAAGGGAAGGAAGGAAGAAATGCAACCATTATTGCGTGTGTTTTCAAATTATGAACGTACATGTATCCTCGTCGCCATAAGTGCCTTTACATCGCAGTGACGGGTATGTGACCGCGCAGTACTCCAAGGAAGGGATGGTTGTATAAGAATGTTTTATTAATTTTGAAGAGTTTTTATTTTGACTAGGGAATTAACATAGGTATAGGGAGTAAAGACAAAGATTTCAAGCATCAGTGCACGAAAAGATTCGTATTCTCAGTTTTTCTATTTATTGCTTTATATGTTAAGTTAAACACCACAATATGTATCACTGATATCGCAGATCGAATTATTTTGTAAAATCGTGTCTGTAACCTATTGTCAAAACATTCATCTCAAGACATGATGTAGAGAAAAGAGAAAGAGATAAGACATCTGTAATATATGTATAATTACTCAATAAGTAATTATAAGTAAATTAGACTCAATAAGTAATTGTAGAAATTAGTTAAAGGACACGTAAGAGAGCGAAAAGGAGGTCTAGAAGTCTGAACTTTTTAGAAACGTCCTAGATGGGTGAAAATATAGTTAAAAATTGCAAAAGGTATCATGTGATTTATCTTTCTTTTCTTATATCGTAGTATACTTTTTTCTTTCTCATCCAAACATCTCTATTCAGAATTACGAGATAAAGATGAAGAGAGAAACATTTCAATCTCAAGAATTATATCAGAAAAAAATCTTTTGACTTAGGCTAGATTCGAACTTGTAACCCTTGAATCCATAAGTCTGCGCTCTACCGATTGAGCTAACAATTGCTGTTGCAAAAGACTTATTTCTACAACTACCGGTTGCTGAATGGTGTGTATTAACGAAATTGGCCTAGATAATGGCTTCATATAGCTATTGCAATAATAATAATAATAATAATAATAATAATAATAATAATAATAATAATAATAATAATAATAAAGATGATGAACAGAATTTAAAAAGTCGCATTGTTAAAAGTTTAGTGTGCGAAGTTAGTCCTAATATGAGATTTTATTAATTATATATAATAAACGTAAGCGTGGTTTATTCGTGCGTGCTACTCAAACTGCGCAACTCATAAGGGTTGTACGCGTATGGTACAGTAGCCTTGCGTCCTCCAACCGTGAAGAAAGATTCGGTTTTAAACCTATGTGTGTCCTAAGAGCAAGGAGGAGATTCAAAGAAAGAAAAGTGGTTTAGAAATTATGCAAAAATAGAATATCTCACGAGGTGAGGTGATATAGAGTTCAGCGTGTCTTTCAGCTGTGACTCTATACAAGATATGAATCTACGACGTAACGTGGAACCCGAACTACACGACTCCTGCCGGGAATCGAAACCCATATCACCTCTAGCTGTATCATGGGAGACACAGGGACATGTAAAAATAATCGAAAATAAACGATATTAATGTTAAATCCATAGCTTTCGAGGTCCTAAAAATTCCTAATTGAAAGATATGAGTGTCTATTCAATAGTTTTCGGGGTCGCTGAAGTGAATAATGACACTCCCGATACCATAAAAGCCCAAGTTTTTATTCTTCGTTAGCGGCAAGTTAATTCATTTGCTCCTGCTGGAAATGGATTCGTACTATTTCATTCCGATTCAAATATGTATTCTACTGGGAAAACTAATCTCAAATATATCTTTGAAATATAAACCTATTCTTCCCTTGCAACGCCGGGTATTTCAATTAGTAAATAAATAATTTAAGAAACAATGAGTATATTTAATGGAAACAGACATATGTATTTTTGAATGTTGTATATGAATTGCTAATTCATACTTTATCTAGTAGAAAATGGTGCATCCATTATATATTCTGAAGCAATAAGGAGAACTATTGGAGGTGTATTTTATTTATCTACTATCGAATTTAGTGTGGAATAATTTCAAATAATTTATTTCGGAACTATCGAGACGAGACTGAGACTGCTATTTGTCGGTTGAAAGGAGACTAATACTGTAAATAGTCTCCTATTGTCTCGTTTTGATAGCAGTCCTACTTCGGGGTTTGTTCTCTAGTAACTGGTTGCGTAGTGCACCTACAGTATATAAGACGTCGTATATTTAAATGTTTGAGAACTTACCCCACCTCCACTTGACGGATCGTTCTAACTAAAACTACCAGACCGTTTATGTAATTTTGCGTTTAAGTACAGGTCCTATCCTTATGTCAATTATTTTCTTGCAACAGAGAATGAAAAATGTAACAGTTATAATGTTGATCGCGCATAATCCTGTATAGATAAAAGGCACTTTATAGAGTGTCTGACTCCGTGGTGTAAATACAGTAGTTACTGGCTTGGTAAGTTCATCACTGAACGCGTTTCCGTCATATCGTGCAATGACGTCACCTTTGACACATGCTCGGGACAGGACCACAGGAGGAGTAACGCTGTTGTTTGCTTACTCGGTGCTGTTTATTCTCTTTGGAACCTGATGTGAAATTACTGCTTTCTCCTTACTTTCAGCTGTTTTTGCTATTTCTAATTTAGATGTCTATTATACTGTATTAGTGGAATTTTATTCCATCATGGAAATATATTTTATATCTTTTTAAATGTAAATAAAAAGAAAAGTCTATTTGGACAAGTTTCCCCCACAACTCTAGAGGTATTGTCTTGGGTGCGCTTTTCTTTTCTTTTCCTTTAGGGCCGCGGTGGCTCAGTGACAGAGCTTTCACCTCTAGTGCTTGGGGCCTCGGGTTCGATCCCAGTCCCCGCCAATTGAACTTTGTGGCGGACGAACACCATGTGCGTCGGTTTCCTCGGGGTTCTCCTATTTCCTCCCACTCTCTTCATTTCATTCATTACTCATCATCACCATCTCCTTTAGCCTAACCGGCACAACCGTGGGACATAAAACTTAAAGATTTCATTTCATTTCTTCAACACAAATGCAATTAAAACCTGACTCTGAGAGCGCAACAATGTTATCTTGTTCGAAGGGTCAGTGATTTTGTGTCGAAGGTAATGCCACGCGAAGAGACAGGCTGCGCGTGGGCTTACATTGTCTTACGTTTAGCAACATTGCTCTTGGTCAAGTGACCTATTGCTTATGCCTTTAGGTATTTGCCCTAAAGCCATACAGCGAGCTGTGTGCGTTCTGTTACTCCCTCCCTGCCCCTCGCGGTGTTTGCGAAAATATTATTTGCTTTTCATGCATTGGGATAAGGGGTAAGGCATAGCGTCGGACAATGGAAGGGAGTAACATATAAAATGATCGAAAACGACAAGCGATGTTAAGGGTCTTCACTACAGCGAAATTAAACTACCGCTAATTTTAGAGTTTTTCTGTAATATCTTCAAAACAAATAAAAATATTCGAAAAGCAGAAACGTGGTGAACTAGACAATATGTTTATGCATGTGATACCTTTACCACAATTCACCTATCTGTTTTGGTTATGCCGCTAATTACAGAACCCGCAAAAAATGCTAAATTTATCGACAGTTGCAAATAGAAAGCAGATAGATGAGTTGTAATGACGGTATCGCATGCAAAATAATATTGTCTAGTACACTACGTTTTTGCTTTTCGGATATCTTTATTTGTTTTGAAGATATTACAGAAAAACTCTAAAATTAGCGGTAGTTTAATTTCGCTGTAGTGAAGACCCTTAATGTAGAGTTCGTAGTTTCGAGGTCGCTGAGATGATTAGGCGTAAAGCTATCAGCTATTTTCTGTTAGTGGTTTCTTCATATACGTCTACCAAGTTAACAAACCTAGACTTATCCGCGTACAGTAGTTGGTTAGTGTGTCCTCGATGGCTATTTTTACTTTTTCCATGATCATCCCATACCATACAGTATTTTTTTATGTTTTGAAAAAGCTTGATTTTATCAATTCGTTAAACAACAATGTTTCTTTTTTTCTAACCATGTTTCTTAGTATTATCCTCTTCATTCTAACTAATTTAAATATTTTCAATAATTCAGAATTTTGACTAAAAACGTTACAATGATCAAGATTTGTATAAGAAGAGGAGCCTTCATTTCTAATCATTGTCATAAACGGAAGGGAAAACTTATAAAAAATTGAAATAACTTAGTAGACGTAGAAAATCGATAGAAATAATGAACATCAACTATTAGTTGACTGTTAGAAGTATAGTAGATATAGTTCTCAACCCAAGTAGAAGATGCACTCTTTGCTTCATGAAAATAATAAACATTTTTGAAAAATAATTACAGAAAAGTAATTTGAAGACATTTACTGAGCGAACGAAGGTTACTGGTTAGTGTTGACGCTTCGTAATTGAGAGTCTCCCGGTTCAAATTTCGATACGAGGCATCCTGACTAGTGATTTTGCAGTATCACTGGGCGAATACCAGGATACCTTTAATACATAAGCTTTGGCAAAAATTTCTTGAAATCTTTGTTCTTATGTTGTTAATGTTTCAGTGTGAAATGGCATTTTGCTGCATGGAAAATATTTTTAGGAAACAAAATATAGTAGATGAATGGTTAGTGTTAGGAACTCCTACTTGTATGTCTTAGGTTCAAATCCCGACTCTTCTTATTGATTTTTTCTTTTAGCTACGCTCATATGTTGCACTCCAGAAGTTTAATTTTGAATTAAATGTAGTCGCAGCTAGTTTAAACTGAAATTATTTTCAAAACTATTTGCTATTACATGTTTTTGTTTTACTTGCGATGTTTCAACTTTGATGTTAGATCTTAGAACCGTAATGTAACTCATTTCCCTACGTCATATCATGATGAATGTTTCCACAACAACGATAATCGGGCGGTAATACAGAATTTCATTGTTACTGCAGGGTCGGATCTTGAAGCCTGCGAACTACGCGTTCGCAGGAGGCGCCAGGTGAACAGGGAGCCAAATTAGAAAAATGAATTTTGTTTTAAATGTAAATATTTATTTAAAAAAATATTATGATGAAAAATTTTCCTCATATAGCTTCAAATAAATATTGTACAGACTGAGATATGGATAAAATACATCAAAAGGACAATAAAGTCGAATCTTTGCGTGGTTGGCTGTAAAACACCCTTTACAAATGAAATGGACTCGTACATCAATTGATGCCAATACCACACGCACAAGTGATGCTAGTTTGAGGAAAATTTCCACGGCACAGGATAGACCTTTTTAAAGAGGGAAAAGGGATATTTTACGAATATGAGATAAAATGAAGGTAAATTTAGCTTTCCAATAGATGTTGTATTAAGCACTATGACCGTAGAGCTAAAGACAGTGGTATTCTTTCCACAATCCCACCATATGCACAAAATACAAATATAACAGACTCTTCATTCCTTCCTCAACAATCCTTCCGACACCTTGCTAGAGAATATCATTGCCAAATATGTCTTTAAAATCCGAATGGATCAACAAACGAAAGGAATTCAACCGCAAGTATTGCTTATGGATTGGGTGGCATTATCACAGTAAAAAGAAATGTCTCCAAGGGTGCTCCTCCATCTTGTCTTAAACAGTGTCTTCGCATAGTACTTTGGTTCAATGACCTCAGTTAAGGGTTGAGAAAGATCACCGTAAATGAAATTCACATTATCAAAGTTGAAGCAAGCATGGGCGCCCAAAAGGGGACGAGGGGACCGGGCCCCACCTGGCTTACGACAAGTATAATATATATGTATAATTTCTTAAGGTTTTCTTAATACAAATAAAAATACCAAACGTAATATACCAACCAGGAAGATGACCCCTCTAAAAAATTCTTCG
Source organism: Thermobia domestica (assembly GCF_964235325.1). Lineage (NCBI taxonomy): Eukaryota > Metazoa > Arthropoda > Insecta > Zygentoma > Lepismatidae > Thermobia > Thermobia domestica. Next base: position 64,862,903 of record NC_137471.1, on the reverse strand, counting down.
GGCCCCCATGCAAGCAAGTAGGCTTTTCTTGTCCATTCGCCCCGGGAGTGGAGCGAATACTAAGAAAAGACGGGCGGTACAAATGGATTTTTTAAAAATCATTTCTGAGGGAAATTTTAACTTAAGTTCTTAATGGCTCAAATCGCTGTCCACTGCTTAATGCTCACTTTGTTTAATATCTATTAGTTCATTTGTCGTTCGTCAAGATTTTCATTTCTATCCTAAGTCATTTCGTTTTTGTTTTATTTTTTAAATTTATAATGATGTGTGCTTTCACTTTTTAATAGTACTTTGTTTTTCATGTAATAATAATGAGCAACGATATAAAAACAAGTGAGCATTTTATCGAAAAAAAAAAGCTACAAAACATGAAAGAAGATAAGAGGCAACCGAAGACTCTAAAAGGTTTCTTTCGCGTTCTGAACAAAATCATACAAATGTTGAGGTGGGGAGTTGTCAATACCAGTCATTGTTAACGAAGCATTTGCAGGTCGACATTCTTTTGAAACTGTAAGGTTATTTTACCTGATTGCAGTAATTTAATTGTTGAATTAAAATGTCACGATACGGTCATTTCTGTTACGGGTCTGAATTAAATTTCATGTATTTCAAAATATGTTTACACGCGGCATATAAGTATATAACTTGAAAGGATATAATCGAAAGCGATGAAAGGTCATTTGGATGACAAGTAATTTTTTTTTTTTAGTACTCTCACTTTCAATCACAGCAGCATATACAGATGCTTGTTTTATTATAACAGTATAACAATAATTATTAATCCATTCTCTGTTATTAAATTTAGATGGAGCGATATTTTAAATTAGTAATAATTCTAATGCAAAGTAGAGTTTTGATTATTACTTACTTGTGTTCAGGGATGCACCGACGAGACGAATCGAGACAGGATTTTCCAGACAAAATTCGAGTCGAGACACGGTTCTTCCAATAGAGAAATATATATTTTTCGAGTCGAGACATCACTTTTACAACACATTTTCGAGACGAGACAGCTACACATCTTGTCTCGTGTGCATCCCTACAAGGTGCAGTGTTCCTTTCAGAAAAAATCTTCCGGGGGGTACACTTAGTATTCAGAGAGCCACTGCTGCTACTCTTTTATTTATTATTATATTACAGACGTGTTATTTTGATCTCCTCCCGGGGGAAAGTGGCCCCCTAAAAATATGTGTGGACGAAACACTGCACAGGTAGTCTGAGAGTCTGGATCCTTCAATTAGCACAATTTCAGGGGCAGATACACAAAATTATTTGCATTTGTAGGCTATTCCGAAAAATCTTCGAACCCGAAAGAAAAATCTTGGGTGCATCTTTGCTTGTGTTTACATTGTGTTACTGCCTGATTTCGTACGTTTATGTTGGAAAGAAACATGAAAGAATTGAATTGTTCTATAGGCCTAAAGGGCCCTGAAAAGAATTTTTGCGAAGGAACCTGATTTTAAAGTGCTGCCACGGGATCGAGGACAAATTAAATATCAATTAAGACACACACTTTTGTCATTTGTTGTGTATTGAACTAGTTTAACTAAAATTAATAAAGAATTATTTGAAATCAAGTATATCTCAAGAACGATTAAATAGACTAGCTTTGATGGCCATTGAAAATTACATTCTGAATGAAATTGATATTGATGCAATAATAAGAGATTTTGCCAAATTGAAAGTCAGAAAAGTGTCTTTATAACATGAACTTTACAGTAACAAAGAAAACGAGAAATTAAGCTAACTACCATACTTGTATCACTGGAAAACACTACTTAAATATGCTTTTAATGAAGTGTAAGAGCATATCTCTTTGTCAAAATCAAACCTGTGATAATGTTAAACTTAAAGCTCATTAGTTTTTTTCTGTTTCGACTTTTATGTTTCAACTGTATTTGTCAAAATACATCTTAGGTATACATTTTAGTTGTTTCCTGTGCTTATTTAATAAAAAAATATATAAATTATTAAAACTGGAACTTTGGTCATGATTCATCCACAATTAATTAGGTTTAATTTCGCCACTTTCCTTTAATACTCACAGGAAGACTGAATTATTATATATTGAAGAAATTTGTAATTGTAACAATTATCTGAAGAATTTTTGTCCATTACAGCATTCTATTCTTTTATTATCATTTAGGCGGGGGCGACTAAATATTGTTTATTTACACTTACAAAATGTCTACAACCGATCCTGTTACTGTTTTATATATATATATATATATATATATATATATATATATATATATATATATATATATATAGAGAGAGAGAGAGAGAGAGAGAGAGAGAAAGTTTTGATTCAGAAAAAAGTACAGTTGAACGTACGATGCAACATGGGCTCCTGGAGGGATTTCAAACGAATTTAGTATACGTATACATTACCATCTGAACAATTTAACCCTAAAAATGCTTTCGATCACTGAAATAAATTCCTGCCTACGCTCCTGTAAAGCAGTAAGAATTTTAGGGACTGATCATGGGGTAATGCCTCCCTGGAGCAACGACAGTTCCCCAGAAATCACGAAAACTAATACCATAACGATTTCGATATTAATATTGTTCATATTGAGTACTTTTACATGCCACTTGCCCCCTTATTACGGATGGCTTCAGTGTCTCACCCCCACAACTATGGAGCAATTTCAACAAACTTACGTATAGCTATAAACCACCATCTGTAAAATAAATGTGCGGGTGACCTTTTTCGGGGAGGAATTCATTAGCTACTTTTCCAATGTCAATGTGGTGGCTTTTTTCTCTTTCCATGCTAAAGGTTGCCGAAGAGCTCAACTGCATTTGCACCACTGTCCTATGAATATAGATTTTAATGGCATTTACTTTACTAAGTGTTTGCTTAGGTGTTACAGGAAAAGTGAGATTCTGTTATAAATGAGTAGGGGTCTAAACAAATACGGAAAACTATTAGCAATGACACTACTCGAAATGAGTTTTCGCAATATAATGGAACAGTATTTTATTCGAATGTGAAGGAAATCATTGCATAAATTGGCCCTTCCCCTCCTTAGAAGTCTAAGCTACAATACGTATCTAATAATTTTGAATTAGAAATATATGCATCGAGTTTCATATCCTTAACTTTAAGGTCTCCTGAGTTAAGTAAATGAATAACCTTCCTGCTAACGAAAGAGTAAAGCTTTGGGCTTTAATGGTATCTGGAGTGTAATTATTAATTTCAGCAACCCCGAAAACTATTGAATACACACTCATATCTTTCAATTAAGAATTATTAAATTTTCACCCCTCCCATTAAACCTCCATGCCGATAATGCTAAACTTTGATGTGAACGATATAGAAAGTTTCATAATTCATGTACTCAAAAGCTATGGATTTAACATTAATATCGTTTATTTTCGATTATTTTTGCATGTCCCTGTGTCTCCAGGGGCGCCCATTAAGGAAGTAAGAGGGGGCGATTGCTCCCTCTAGAGGAAATTATACTTTGCAAAATCGAAAACCCAAAAATTGTTTGAATATTTACCAAAAAATTTGGAACTATATTTGAAATGTCGCTTACACTTACCCCTTTGAAAACCACAATATGGGCGCCCTTGTGTCGGCAGGAGTCGTGTGGTTCGGGTTCCACGTTAAGTCGTAGATGCACATCTTGTATAGAGTCACAGCTGAAAGACACGCTGAACTCTATATCACCTCACCTCGTGAGATATTCTATTTTTGCATAATTTCTAAACCACTTTTCTTTCTTTGAATCTTCTCCTTCCTCTTAGGACACGCATAGGTTCAAAACCGAATCTTTCTTCACGGTTGGAGGACGCAAGGCTACTGTACCATACGCGTACAACCCTTATGAGTTGCGCAGTTTGAGTAGCACGCACGAATAAACCACGCTTACGTTTATTATATATAATTAATAAAATCTCATATTAGGACTAACTTCGCACACTAAACTTTTAACAATGCGACTTTTTAAATTCTGTTCATCATCTTTATTATTATTATTATTATTATTATTATTATTATTATTATTATTATTATTATTATTATTATTATTATTATTATTATTGCAATAGCTATATGAAGCCATTATCTAGGCCAATTTCGTTAATACACACCATTCAGCAACCGGTAGTTGTAGAAATAAGTCTTTTGCAACAGCAATTGTTAGCTCAATCAGTAGAGCGCAGACTTATGGATTCAAGGGTTTAGTTCGAATCTAGCCTAAGTCAAAAGATTTTTTTCTGATATAATTCTTGAGATTGAAATGTTTCTCTCTTCATCTTTATCTCGTAATTCTGAATAGAAATGTTTGGATGTGAAAAAAAAAGTATACTACGATATAAGAAAAGAAAGATAAATTACATGATACCTTTTGCAATTTTTAACTATATTTTCACTCATCTAGGACGTTTCTAAAAAGTTCAGACTTCTAGACCTCCTTTTCGCTCTCTTACGTGTCCTTTAACTAATTTCTACAATTACTTATTGAGTCTAATTTATTTATAATTACTTATTGAGTAATTATACATATATTACAGATGTCTTCTCTTTCTCTTTTCTCTACATCATGTCTTGAGATGAGTGTTTTGACAATAGGTTACAGACACGATTTTACAAAATAATTCGATCTGTGATATCAGTGATACATATTGTGGTGTTTAACTTAACATATAAAGCAATAAATAGAAAAACTGAGAATACGAATCTTTTCGTGCACTGATGCTTCAAATCTTTGTCTTTACTCCCTATACCTATGTTAATTCCCTAGTCAAAATAAAAACTCTTCAAAATTAATAAAAAATTCTTATACAACCATCCCTTCCTTGGAGTACTGCGCAGTCACATACCCGTCACTGCGATGTAAAGGCACTTATGGCGACGAGGATACAATTACACAATTTGGTGTAGAAGGATTTTGCTATACATAATACGAATATCGTATTTACTCGTTTTTATCTTTTTACTACTCATAATTTTATAGCTCAAAAATCGAGAAGAAAAATACTCGGAAATTTCAGCACTTCTTTATCAATTTCTAAATATTTTCTGGGTTTTGGTCCGCTCAATGGTCTCCGTTAGAGTTTGTCTCTTCAACACGCCTTTCTGCTTCCTCCTATATCTGTAGTTAAAAATGGTTCAATAGCAGACCCTCTATTTGTGGATTTGACACTGTTAATCTCGGCGTATTTTAATACAGCGCATTTTAAATTTATGGCTACGATTTTTTTCTTCAGTACTGCAGTAACGCAATTTCAGATTGTGCTTTGGAGGAGGGTGGAAGATTGTCCACTGATACAAGAAAACCTTCTGTCCACTGATACAAGAAAACCTTCATGGTATATTACTAATTTATATATAACTCAGAAGGGCAATTGCCCCTCCTAATCCTCTTAAATGACACCCCTCTTTCTCCATTGTATAACTTCTGTGTCATGTAAAACTGTGTATGCAACAAACTGTAAGAACTTCCTAGTTACATTATACTGAATAACGTATTTCTCTTAAACCGACAGTTTTCTGCACACTTCGAAATTTTGGATTTGAGACACCACAGGTAGTATTCTTCCACGTTTCAGTACCATCTCTTCAATGGTATATAAACTTTGAGAACTTCCTACTTTCATTTATTTGGTCTCTAGTATTCACTCGTTACTAGAGACAGATAATCAGCCGAGCTCGCAACACTAACTCTGAACTCAAAACTCCTAAGTATCCTGATTCTAAGTTCTACTGGATAAGTGGTGAACTTAGCGTTTAGACTCATTCATCGATGTACAGTACAAGGAAGAACTGTTTCCGGGCACATAAGAGGGAAACGATCTACGTCATCAAGAGTAGGTTAGTGAAAGAGGAATATATTCCTTGTATACACGAATCCATCACACATCAAATACTCTACATTTCCAAAGTGTTCACTGAAAGACTATTATGCTCAGATACAAAACGTACTTCTGTGTCAAGCATTTCTTTTCAAAAAAAAAAAAAAAAAAAACTTTAAGAATACCAATACAAAATTGGTAAAGTACGTGTGTCTTTATGGCGCTGGATATTGTAGTATTTAATCTCTATCTTCATCTCTATAACAGTGACATTAAGGCACGTCAGCGTTATTGAAGCGAACCCACGAAAAATGTCTCGAGAGTTTGCAGAATAACTTTACGATGACCATTCAATGTTTGTTCGACATTTACACCAAACGGAAAAATTAGAAAAAAGCTAGAAAATTGCGATTCTTAAGACCTGAACGAAAAATCACAAACCTTTCCGACATAAAGTCTCCTCTCGGCTCTTTTCCCAACAAAACAAATCCATTCCTTAATCGCATTGTGACATAAAAGAAATACATCCTGTTGCGACAACCAACAGCTTTCCACACGTGGCTGGACAGCGATGAGCCACCAATTTCTCTAAACTGAACTGCATGAAAAGAAGGCAATGGTTACTGTTTGGTGATGGAATCATTCATTATTACAAGTTCTTGAATCTTGCCGAAACCATCACATCAGGCAAGTATTGCCAAGAAATCGATAGAATGCACCAAAAACTGTTAAATTTATTGCTCGTGTTGGTCAACAGAGATGGAGTGGGTCGGTGGGTCAAGTGGGTCAAGTTTTCTGGGTGGGTTAGTGGGTCGTGGGTCAACAGCATGTGACCCACCGTGACCCACTGTGACCCACCTCCCACCGTGACCCACTGCGACCCACCACCCACCATGACCCACTGTGACCCACCACCCACCGTGACCCACTGCGACCCACGACTCAGTATGATCTACCGACACTCTCTGCTCACTGCATTGTAGACAGTATCTTCTGAAGACTGGTAAATTTATCTTTGTTTTACTTTCAAGCCCTTCATTTCCCTTTCTTTTCCACTTGTTTCTGTCTACTTACCTGAGGTGAATAAATCTAATCAAGTGAAAAAAGAACTTCAGGCGCTTTTGGATATTGATATTTTTAATAGTAATAATAGCAATAAGACTTATACTACTACTTGGCTTTCGAGATATGTGAGTTTTTAGAGCTAACTACTGGAAAAAATACATTTTTGAATCACTGTAATATATAAATTATTATATAAAAAAAATGAATGTAACTATGATGTATGAATGTAACGTGTGCCTGATGATCACGGTCAAATTGCAAAGTCAAATGAAATTACTTTTGGTATATAGTTAGGCCTTAATCTAAATTGGGATGTTATATTGCTTTTATTATAATGCATAATATCCTAAGGAGGTAGTGAGGATCCGAATTTTTGCGAAAAAAAAAAATGAGTAGGTCTATCTCGCAAACCGTTAAACTTACGGAGATGAAATTCAGTGTATTAACTCTTTATTGAAAACAAACAGTGTGTGTCCTAGCATTTTTAAAATTCTCCTTAATGTGGGGGGGGGGGAGGGTTCTATATATGGAAAATTGGTAGTGAGTTGGTTTGTAAAAATGATCGAAAACGATCGATGTTATTTAAGAAAGAAAAAAAAAATTAGAAACAAAAAATACAGTGCTTGGCTTCATATATATCCATTGCTTTCTGCTATAATAATTGCTGAAGCTTATGTTTATTATATGGAGCGCTTACAGCACAGGGCAATCAACCCTTAAAGTTGTGAGAAAAATAGGCATAAAATTTGTACTGTAAGCTTAATTACACGGAAATTTGAAGTTTTAATTGTACGTATAATTGTATGGAAAATTTTACACTTTTTCTCCCTTTACGTTGGTCTACTTACTTTGATTTGGAACTTTGAAATTTCATCCTTTTTTCCACTGAAAAGTGTTGATAATTCAACAAGGAAATAATTATAATATGATAATTTAATTGAAATTCATCGTAATTTGGCACATGGCAAACAGCAGTGTGATAATTGAAGTTGAAGAAGGAGGGAAATTCCCATTCACCTCTTAACACTTTCCAGGAACCTCGTTCCCTTTCGCTTTCTAGACGGGGGAGGGAACTTGGTAATGGTATCAAACCTTCATGTGTAATTACAAAAATTAAATTTATGAACAAATAAGAAATCATCAGTTTATCAGGCTTTAATTCATAATTTATTCACAAGATTCCCTATCAAAGGTGTGGTAGATGAAGTTTCTGTTCTACATGGGTCGACATTGCGAACTGACATGGTCGATATGGAAAAGATGTTGTATGGTGATAGAGAGATGATATTTCTTGCTGAGTATTTCAAAACTGACCAAGAAAAATCGTTATCAGACTTAAGTCTAACAAGCAGATTGTCGATGAGAAGTTGCAGAAATCGGGTAGAAATATTATCAATTTCCACGACAGAGTGCGAACGGGGATTTCCCCTTATGAATTTACAAATGACTGATATTAGAAATAGACTAAGTGCTCAAACATTGTCTAACTTGTTGCTCATCAATGTTAATGGCCCACCGCTAGACAAACTCAAAGTAGACGAGCTAGTTATTTCTTGGCTGAAGGATGGACATCATTCCACTGCGGATGATTTACCGCCAAAAAGTTACCAACAAGGAATAAATCCGATTTCAGATTTGTTTTAAGGTGGAAAATTACAAGTTACGGAAAATGTTTACTTGTATTACTAATGGGTTATTTGTGCTTTTCAACTTTATACCTAATTTTTAGTAAGTCTCTTCTTTGCTTTAGGTAAACTACTTTGGAATAAATATTCATAATAATTGCAATTATGCATATTTGTAACTTAAATTTAACGTGGTGTTTTAGTGATTACACAAATTACAATTATGAGCATACTTTATGGAGATGTTCTCACATAGGGTACCCGAGCACCTTTATACCCTATGAACAACTGATTTTTCAAGTCTTGTGTGAGAAAAATACTGTGAACTGAGAAACCATAACCTTTTCCATATTGTACAGGGGTATTTTCCTGCGAATAGAAGTTTCTTGTGAAATGCGTTCAGAAATTAACACTTGAAAGAATTCTCTCTTAGTACAAGTATATTTTAGGCACACACTAATTTCCCCCCATCTCGAAGTGTTTCAATTTCCACACTGACAAACACTTTACCAGTTTATATCGTAAAGGTCAGATCCACTGTTATTGTAACAGAGTGGTGCTTGAGCGATTGACTAGAAATTCAAACTCCCGATTAGTGACAATTTCACAGTCTTGTTTTACTACAACTGTAAACTCTAGTCAGTTCAGAAGAGGCCGTGGATCGTGTTCAGAGTTGATGACGATGGATTTTGGTGAGTCAGAGTAGGTCAATGTGGATGAGAGTGGTTCATGGTGGGTGGTGGGTCAGAGTGGGTCACCGCGGGTGGTGGGTCAGAATGGGTCACCGTGGGTGGTGGGTCACAGTGGGTCGTGGGTCAGAGTGGGTCACGGTGGGTGGTGGGTCAGTGGGTCGTGGGTCACGGTGGGTGGTGGGTCAAGTTTTCATTGATCCACGCCAACTCTGTTGGTCAATTGAAAATGATTAATTCTTTATCATAACGCCAGGTCACATGTCTCACAAGTGATCGCACAAAAATTGAGCGAACTAGGAAACTACATTACGAAGGTTACTCACTAGATCTTTTTCCCACCAATTACCAGTTTTTCAGTCATTTTGACACCTTCCTGCAGAAGAACTTCAACAACCAAGTAGCAATCCAAAATGTTTTCGAAGAATTCATCGGTTATACTTTTATACCACCGAAACCAATATACTTGCTAATTGACAAAAGTACTTAATTCTGATGGTTATTATTTTGACAGACAAACTTTAAAAACATTCTAAGGTGATATGTACTGCTTTGAAGTTCATAGTTCAAAACCGCAATTACTTTTATACCAAGCTGATAGTAATTTGAAAATTTCCTCAGATGTTTCTTGTCTTGAACCAAACAGTTATGAAACTCCTAGGTTTCGTGAATGCACGTGTATGCAAGCATACGTGTAAGATTCGTATGTGTTCCATATTTTACGAGATTGTCTCTTATTACTAATGTGTCCTGGCATGCCAATAAAATTCTTCGGAATGTAGAATTGTCCCCCCACAATTTGTGGATTTGTGTTTAACATTCCCATTAAGGAAAAAGAAAAACTTAAAACATGTAGGCCTAATTGCCAAGAAATTGATGACATTCTCGTAATAAAAATGTGATACCAATTAATGCAAGAGCAATTCCTAAAGTCTTACTGAAGTTTCCTGATACTGAAATATAACAACTGGTAATAAGTTGTTCATACCATATATACTGCAATTGATAATATTTGTCTTTTCTGACAGCTCGCTACGCGCACGTGGTGCTCAGTGCTGTGTTGCCAGCTTTAGCGTCAGGTATTGAAACACGAAATTATTCACTGCAAGTAAATCTCAGTTTTATAAAATTAAATGTCACAAAAATAAAAGAACTAAAAAGAATGCTCTTTATAACCATCAGGTCCATTACTCAAGTTGACATTCGACTGAAACAATGTGCATTTGTTTATATTTAAATTGGCAACGTGTGGAAAGGGTGAAATGTTTACTATTTCAGAGCGAGAGGAATGAGCCACTATAATTGGCTGAACGTGATATTGCCATAGAAATAGCTCTTCTTGCCTGATTGTTATAAACACGTGCAGAAAGGTTAAAAAAAAAAAAAAAAAAGTAAAGCAAGTGTCAGAAAGGACAAGTTCTATCAAATGAAGTGTGGTGCCATCTATGGAAGAAATAATGTATCAGTTTCAACTGTCTAGTTGTGTCAGTTCGTTGGAGACAGTGTTGCCAGATCTACTGATTTTGAAGGAGATCTGCTTTTTCTACGTTCTACTGATCTACTGCGAAAGAAAATGAAAAGTGAACAATCTCCTGCTTTTTCCTTACTTCGAGAAGTTAAAGAAATATATTATTATTAATATTGAATTTTGAATGTTTCTTCACATAAAAAGACTAAATTTCTCTGTTATAATACACAAAACTCTGTATAGCATATAGTTATAGAGTTTTACTGTATATAATATGAATCCAAAGAATACAACTGTACGTCATCTTCTATATGCATTAAGCAGTGGTGCCCACCCCCCTTATGTCCATGACGCACCCCCCAATTGTCTATCCATAGGTGTTCTTCCATGAAAAAAAAAATCTTTTCGATTAATTTTTACATATACCCTCAAACATATTTATATAGATTTTTAACCCACCCAAATATTTCAATGACGCAGTTTACGTCATAGCCCCCCTTGTGGGCACCCCTGCATTATGGTTAGTGTTTTTATGACTTTCTGGAAGATTTACAAGTAAGTGTTGTTTAGATTGGGACTTGGGTTGGAAGAGTGGCTTAGATCGTTTCTCCACGATCGTCAGCAAGAAATCGTCTTACGTCACGATCACGTGTGACTGCACAACACAGTTACGTTATCGCTACGTGCGTGAAAAGACATTTTCCCACTCCACTTTGCTCTTTCACTACGGTTTACGGTGATTCATGTGTGTATCAAATAATATTAATATAAATCGGGACTTTTCCCTTTCATTTGCTCAACGTAGTTCATCGGAAATGAATTCTGGACTACTTGTTTTGACTACTGCCCCCTTAATAATGGCAAATTTTATTGCCTCCCCTCGGATTTACATTCAAACGCCAACAGTGTATGTGTCTACTGATTTCTCCTATTTTTTGTCTTCGAATCTCCTGCTTTTCCAACTGGCTGGTCTGGCAACACTGGTTGGAGAAAGTCATTTCAATTAGTCGGAATGCGGAACAGGCATGTGGACTGAAGCATTATTATGCAACGCGTAGCGACTGATTCAAATAACGCAGTTAGACAATTGATACTGATACGTCATTTCCTCCACAGATGGCACTGTTTGTCATGGGTAGCTTATTACCAGTAACCCGATATTTCAGTGTCAGTACTGGAAACTTTTGGAAATATCCTCGTATGCTGTGAAAACAGCCCCACTAACAGCCCAGGCCCGTATCCATGGGGGGAAAGAGGGGGCCGGGCCCCCCTAAATTTTTCTTGGCCCCCCTAAAATTTTCATGGAAAGCTTGCAAAAAAAAAAAAAAAAAAAAAACCTCGATTAATTCTATGTGTAAACACTAAGAATAAAATGCAATATAAAAGAGATTATTCCAAGAATTTTTCCATTTTAACTATTTGATGAACACTTCTAAACATATTTTAAAGGAGTTAAAGTAAAGTTTATCAGTCTTCTTGAATCTTGATATGAAATGACATAATACATATTGAAGCAAGCTTTTAAAAAAGAAGGAATATGTTCATAATATTTCATGCCACAGTTGTAATAGTGATCTGGGAGGTAGGAGACGAAGTGTGAAGTGCTTGCTGCAAGCCAAATCATAAAAACAGGAGCAGGAACAAAGCGTTTATCTTTTGTCGATTGCAGTAACGGCGGTAGGTTATTGTTATTCTATTATATAGTTGTAGTACATACATGCATTGCAAAATCCTCGTCAACAGCAAACTTTAAATTAACTGTGGAACAATTTGATGTGAATTGAATTAAGAGCTCCGAGTTCCGATAAAGGCGATTGATTCTAGTAGGGTCCAAATTATTGTGGTGTGATATGTAAAACAAGAACTGTGGGGGAACATTCACCGAAAAAGTAATGGTTGCAAAGACTTTCATATGTTTGTTCTCGTAGAAGAATAAAGTTAAGCTAAATTACCTTAATTAGATGAGTAACTGAGCAAGTGAACATATTTAACGTTTAAGTTTAAGGATTAAATTCCGGATTGTGGAGCCAGGACTAATAAAAAATTGCAAGATTTAGAGGAGAAATTAAGTAGCAAAATGTTTTGTATTGTACCTGGGGTAGGGGATCCCGTGAAAGTAGCTAGTTTTCATATAAAAACGTTGTAAATTGGAACTATTTCTTAGTCGCGTACGCGTAATAATGTTGTAATTCATCATGGAAGAAGCAGTGATGATTTTACTCGATACTAGATGGGTGTAGCGTTTTACTTACATTATGAAAAATCCGTTTTCCGGAAAGTGGTATATTGTACAAATATACGGAACTCTCTTGCTTACTACAAAAATTAGAACGGAGCATACGTTATCCGTATGCTACATAGGCGCTGCCCTTAGGTGTTACATCATGCCGTTGCAGGATGTTTGATGTCTAACAGTACATACATATATGTATGTTACCTTCGTCAGCTATATGTTATATACGTCCATTTGTATGTGAGATCCTGACCGCCTATATTGTTTCATACGGAAAATATGTATGGATGGAGCACTTATACAGAAAGTATTATAAAACATGCGTTTTCAGTTATACGCTTGCTGTACGTTAAGTCCAAAAACTACAGGATTTACAAATGTAATCTACGATATTACGTATGCCGCATACATTTTTTCTCAGTGTAGCTTTGAATAACATTATAGTATTTTTAAAAGTTGTTTTGGTATGTATCTTCTTGGTGCAGTATGCAGGTGGTTCATTTATATAAAATGAGTTTAATTTAAGATTTTAAACAAGAACTTAGTATAAATATTAAAAAAATACAACTGTAATTGTAAACAAGGGAATTACTTCAAAGTTACCCGTCCACCAAATTTTCAACAGAGCTCCTCCGTGGCTAAGCGGTTAGCGTACACGCCTTTGGCGCGGGAGACCCGGATTCGATTCCCGGCGGGAGCTCATGTGGTTCGGATTCCACGTTAATCAGTAGGTACACGTCTCACATAGCCTCGCTGCTGAAAGGGACGCTAAACTGAAATTCACCTCACCTTCACCTCACCTAATTTTCAACAAAAACCATAATAAAATCTACAATCATCAATTTCTACTTAAACTTTACTCATTTTATGTTCTGTTACATTACCTTGAGAGCGTGAGTACGGGGGAGGTACTACAATTACATATGGAAGTCCATTTTTAACCTGAAGGGGAGACTGGCGGGCCGCGCGGAGCACGGTTGTGTGTAGTTAATGGGGAGTGCGTAGTTGAGAGGGAAGAACGAGCGAAGCGAGAAGCCGAAGTAAGGCGGGATAACGCACTACTAGGTTACTTAGGTTAGGTTATGTCTACTTCGCACTTACCTTAGTACAGGGGCGGATCCAGGGGGGACGATGCCCCCCAGAAGAGGAAACTTTCTTATTTTATATATATAAATAAAACCCATCCCAAAGTTTGGACCCCATAAAAGAAGCAGTATGACAAACCACCGCCCCCCCAGAAGTCGGTCCTGGATCCGCCCCTGCAGTACGTACTTAAGTTTGCAGAGCTCTCTTATCTCAAGCAGAAATTCGTGAACGATTGTTGGTGGTCTTTGTTCTTTCATTCATTAAGCCATGAATATTCAAAAGATTAACCCTTGTCTGGGTAAGATATTTTTGTAACGTAGACGGGTAACTGGGACCTTACCAACTCTATTAGCCTTACCAACTCGATATGTTCATGACTTTAACTTCGACTAAAGATAGAAGAATTCAGAATTTTATGTCATCGAAATATTTATGGTTATTGAGAAATTCGAAAAAAAAATATATGAAGCCTGGGAGGCCCCGCTTGCTCGGATAACATCGTTTTACAAATGTTAGTACTGTCAATTCACATCCAGCGCAAAGACCCTCTACACTTGCAGGCATATTTACTCGAACATTATCCACAATCCAACCGTCCTGAACCTAGAGACAAGTAGTTCCCTCTACTTGCGAATTAGTCCCGTCTTTATAACCGCTTATCAAAAGGTATTACACATAAATTACGCTTCACTTACATGTTATCAAGCACACAAGCAATCAAATTATCAAATTCTTCTAGGTAAATTTTCAAAATTTTGATAAAAACGGAATGACAACTTCGCAAGTTAACCCTAAACAAGAGCCTAAGTAAAGTTGAATTTCCTTATTTCACAGTAGATCATCTCTCGTTCTTGATCTTAATGTTAGTATTACATGTGGGACTATTAAAACATTTATATTTTAATTCAAATTCGTGTAGTTAGTAATACCCATTTAATAAAATTCACTTTTTTTATGTAGATTACAGAATGTTAATGTGTGTGTAAAGGGGATAATAGAATTAAATAGAAGCAAAATACTTAAACATTCAAGAGCAGATATGATGAATTGCTGATGTTACTATTTGATGAACTATAATATGGTTGGCTCGCCCCCCCTAACTTCTACCGGGCCCCCTCTACATTTTTGGGCTGGCTACGGGCCTGTAACGGCCTCGCTAATAACCTCAATTTTAAGAGTGCTATACTTAATATAATGTAAAATTGTTTCTCCTTGAGAAGTGTTCGTAATAAAGAAGCAATAAAATTCGTTGATTTATTCAAACTGAAAGTCTTCTCACCCTTTCTTTTCAAAAATATATTAATCCTAAATCTGTTATAGAGTTTATACTCATATCTCACAATAGCGACGTTGGAACATGAAAGAGAAAATATAAAAATGCCTAAACAAACCAATAAAGCATTATAAAATTAAATTACTATTAGTACCGCCATTTCGTTGAAGTCAACAGTTTATTTACTTCGTACTGTCAAGTCCCCTGCAGTGGTGCATAATCACTACCTTTTGTTAGTCAGGCACTTAAAATGCTTTATTTTTTTAAACAAAGAACAAGGCCATTGCAGTCATCAAATGCGAAAATGCCTGTTCATTTCGTTCTCAGAATTAGTGTTTTTGAGATATTAACGTCAAACTTAAGTTGACTGTCAACTGTCGTCAGGGTCATCTTAAAAATAAACTTACAGTAAAAAAAAAAAAAAAAAAAAGTTCATAGCAATTCCAATATGTAAATTATGGATGAAGAACTGTAAAATTATCTCAAGGAGTTGGTAGCACGCAATCTATTTCACCAAGGTTACGCGTTGAATGGCTAACAGGTGATCAATACGCACTCATGAATTTCAAAGTAGCCACTTGGATATTCAAGGTGTTTGAGTGTTCTGCATATAGACCTTCCATATCTCCACTCCCCGCTGCTGTTTTGTTATGCCCGTCACTCAAAGACAAGAAGTCTTGGATCGAATTTTCTGCTCTTCTGACTTACATAATATCTTGAATAATCCATTGCAATTCAGGGAACTTTGCGTCTATTGTATGTAAAGTAAACGGTAAAAATCTGTTAAATGTAAACTAATCTCAATTTAACAACGCTTGTTGACCTGCAATGACTTTTTTGATTTTTCCGTTGTATTTCAAGATGGTAGCTACGAAGCAAATATTTTAGTACTAATGTTAAGATATTACTTGTCTTAATTTGGATTACAATAGGGGGATATGCACATGTAAAATGCAAATGTTACTCTGATTGTCTGGTTTTTGGGTTCAAACCTGTATAGTCGGGCAGCCAGGGTCGATTTTCGACTCAGTTGGAGGCAGGATATACAGCGTCGGGTGAATATTGTATGGTCTATGGGAAGTTCAAAAATGTATGTTGCCGGCCTGGGAAGAGCAGTTGTTCCAAAATGGCCACCCAAATCCAAGATGATTGCCATCAAATACCCGCATTCACATTAATTAATTTTTTTGTGTACATCAATTTTTCTTTTTCTATTTCTTTTATGTGAGGCAGTTTATTGTTCTTTTTAATTGGTAAAATTATGGGGTAAATGTGGTAATGTAACTTGCTAAATCTTTTGGTTTTTAATTATAACTATTCCAGTTACGTATTTTATTTTATGAAGGCAGTCAATGAAAAAGTTTGCACTTTGAAATTTATAGAATGTAAAATTTAATAACAATATCAGATTCGAAACTGCAAATACAATTTGAATAGGAATTAATTATATAAAAACACAAAGAAACACATTTTCCCGATATGAATGATGGAAAACCTTATACATCATCACCACTGTTAATTGCCTTGTTATCACACTGAACTTTACATAAATCTGTGCAAAGCAAACTAGCTTGGAAACAGCAGCAAGTATCTTTGGTACATTTTATACAGTCACAACACATGAATTGTAGTATTTCATCTGGTGCTGGTTTACATCCTAGCCACTGTATTCGCATTGTGTTGTCGACACTCAGAGTCCATCCATGGGGTAAAGGGATTGTAGGTTTTGGAACCAGAGCGTTTCCCCAGATTCCGCATTGATAGTTAGCTCGAGCAATGTCAAGTTAAAGGGATAATTGACAGGGTGGAAGATTTTCTGGATTTATTTCTCCATCTTTTGCACAATACAGTTCATATCTTAACGAATTCACATCAACCATATTTCTTCCATATAATTCGGAAAAGTGACTCGATAGAAACTATTAGCTGTTCGGTTATGACCCAGCTTGTTCCCAAATTTTTACATGTAATAGTGCGTTCTTTTGACTTAAGGACCAACTTAACAACGGAAACTTTTCTTTTTCTGGAGAAAGCTGAAACCGTGTCGCATCCTGAAAGTGAATGCACTCCAGGCAAAGCAGAAAGAAAATCATTCACAGCTATGTCTTGACAGCTATGATTTCTTCGGTCTTGACTTCGTCCACAATGCTTGAAATGCAATCATCTGAGGATTTTTCCTTTCTTGAAATAAAAAAAATCCCTGTTTCTGTATGGTAAGATTGTGAAACAAAGCGATCACTAATACGTCTGTGTCATCGCCGTGGATCACAAATGATGCCTGAGGGACGTAGGCAACATGCAGCAACATTCTAGTGTCAGCCTCTTCATGTGTGCAGAACAACTCCGGAACAGGATAGGAACCATTGGAAGTGATGCAGATACATTCTTCACCACAGGTTACGAAGAGTGTTTTTCCACCGAGTTGTTTCTTGTAAGTCTCCTTCTCCCATTCCTTAATAAGAAAGGTGACCAATGCAATTTTGTTTTCTGAGCATTGTAGGAACTGTCTCCAACACAACACGGTAGGGTAGAATTGTACTGTAACGAGGCTGGCTGTGACTGTGCTCTTCTCTGTCGTTCATAGTCTTTTATGGTAGGGCAGATATAAACGTCAAAAACAACATTTATTCGTTTGAAAGGAAACCTAGTAATGGTATCGAGTATCTTCTGAGCGAGTTTATCAAATATTCCACCAGATCCAGGTGTATATCTCTGCATAATAGCTATTCCATTGAAGACTGTTACTGCTCCGTTTCGATAGCTCGTTTCAGGATGGAGATCTTTTGTGAAGTAGTTGGTAAGTTGCGCTTTGTTGATTTTTCTGGGCATGGCAAAGGGATCACTCAGACTCCATGGAAGTGGGCCCAAAGGATACTGGAACACAGTTCTTATACCTATAGAGCGTACCTTCACCAAGACTGCCATTCTGCCGAATATGGACCGGTCAGCTTTTAAGGGGATTAGTTTATCCTTCGTTGGAACAGACACTTTGGTGGTCATGTTTGTAAAAGTTCTTAAGCGTTGCTTGATTAATGGGTCAAAATAACCAGTTGCTGGGTACTTGAACAACGATCCTGGAGAAACGGTTTGTAGGCCTTTCTTCCTATTTCTTCTGCGTTCAACAAATCTTGTTTTATCTGCTCTCTCGCCACTTTTCCTGTAGATAGACTTCTGAACTCGCCACCTAACCATGGATTGACTATGACTTGACAAAAGGATAACTTTGCGCACACAATCATTATCTTTCTTTGTCAACGAATAGCACAGTTCCTTGTGTTGACAGACAGACTGAGGTGATTTTATATGGTCATGGATGAGCTGTCTGAACATGGCTGTACGTGATGCGTTCAGTACCCAACGATGAGGTGCTGAATAATTTACACTAAAGCCAGTGTAACCTCCTGCTGTCTTGCAATCTCTGCTAGTCGTGTTTTCAATCGTTTTGTCAGCTTCGTTTCCGGAGAAAGTACGTTAATCATTGCAGTATATGGCAAAATCACATCGTAGGAAGGCAGTGTGAACTGAAGGATATGAATGCGGAAGCAGAAGCATATCATTCAGAAAAGGTGGAAGATACCTAGCATAATTTTGCTGGTCATACGCAAACGTCCATGGAATTACTGCGTGTATGCAAACAACAAGCATGTTCCAGTCTCCAGTACGAGTAGGAAAAGTGAGATTCAGGACCAGTTCTAACATATGTATGTCTCCCAGAATCGTAACAAATCTCCACTTTATCTTTCTGATCAGAAAAATACTGTTCGAATTGTTGATACAACGTTAGAAATGCTTCACTGTGTAGCACTTGCTCATGATGCTGCTGACAAAGATTGATCTTCAGGTCACCAATGCATTCGGTAAATTCACTTCGAAATTATCCCCTTTTTTGCAGTGAAGCCTCAAATTCATCAACGAGTAAACGGAACAGAGATTCGTATATCACTTAATGCATGTGAATCGCACGATTAAAATTCTTCCCACTTAATGATCTATCCACACTGCCAGCAGCTACAACCTCGTTATAGACCGCTAAGTCTCTAAGGCCTGCATCCTCATATCTGTGTCCAATTATCCCGAGCAACATCATCAATAGCAACTTTCGCATAAAACTACTGATCGAATACACACACTACAGCTACAAGGTGCAGCGTTTCACGCACTACAAGTGCTCTTTGAAGAATCTCATGCGCAGTTCTTATATCAGTTGCGGGAGAATCAATCATGTCCAAACAACCCACGACACTTTCAATGATAGCAATATCCTGATGAATAAGAATGTTGAGTCCCGTCCAGCTGGAAACGAGTTTATTTGGATAGAGAGGATTTTGCCTGGCACTTATCTAAATCAGGTAACGCTGCCTATTTTTTCTGAATTTCCGAGTACTTAGCCCGGAATAATAGTCTGAAATATTTGTTGCGATTATAGCAGTGGGCAAGGAGCGGCAATGTCTTTTTATTCTCGGTTCAATGACTTGCTCTGGTTCTTCACTCTGCTCATTCGGAAAAGAGTCGGCTAACTTCCTCTGGGCAACAATGGCATTGGCACGATGTGAAGTACCAGTATCTGTAAGAGTACTCTCGTTCTTGTCGATGTTGTCTGCAACCGTAACTACTGTCTCATCCCCAGGCACATGTGACTTACGAATTGATTCAGAAATGGCAACCGACGTCTGATCTTGTTTGGAGATAATTTTGAGCGCGTATGCAGTTTCAAGTTCTTCGATGAGATCGTAGCTAATCCCATGACCATGCTGATTAATAAGATTTATGACGTCTTTGTTATTGACTAGTGATTTAATTACACATAGGGACAGGACAATTTTAGGCGGTTTTACAGCTGCGTCTGTAGCACAGAAAACAATATCTTGCGCTAGTGATGTTGCACGCCGAAGAATAGGAGCATTAAGATCATCATTACTAGAACTTCCACTCAGAAGAAGTGTAGGAACGACAACAGTGTCTCTGGCACATATCTCGAAACTTTACTGGATTTTAGATCTTCAGTTTTGGGGGACCATTGCTGTGTGAATGGAGCGTTTTTTAAGAATGTGTTTAACATAATGAAAGGATGTGTTTACAAGAATCACGAGTATCATTAAGAATTATGTTGTTTATTTGATGTTGTCAAACCATGGCTGTTTGATGGCGGCCATAATGGATTTAAGTGGCCATCGTGGAGCAACTGCTCTTTCCAGAAGTACAAAATTTCTTTTTGAAATTCCCGTGGGCCATTCAACATCTTCACAAAGAAGGAAAACCTTCCTATCTATCACCGTTTCATTGTTCTGTAGGGTACTGAGAATGCGGCTATTTGAAGGCGATCATCTTAGATTTGAGCGTCCATCTTGGAACAGCTTCTCTTCCCAGGCTGGCAACATCAATTTTTGAACTTCTCATGGCCCATACAATATTCATCCGAAGTTGCATTTTCAGCCGAAAAAACGAAAATAGGGGTCTAGCTGCCGGACTAGTATATATTCCCGTATTTGAAGAGTTGATAGTCGGCCATAGTGACTATCTTCATTTGTATATATACACGGTGAAAGGTAACTCCACCGAGAAACTTTCGGAGGTGATT
Source organism: Thermobia domestica (assembly GCF_964235325.1). Lineage (NCBI taxonomy): Eukaryota > Metazoa > Arthropoda > Insecta > Zygentoma > Lepismatidae > Thermobia > Thermobia domestica. The sequence continues at coordinate 64,842,081 of NC_137471.1, read as the reverse complement.
CCTTATATGTAACGGAAGAAAAGAATTCTAATAAACATGGGTCGATAAACGTCTCCTTTCAGAGTTATGAACCGCCGAAAATTTGAAAAATCACGTTTCGAAACGTCCTGCCTTAGAAACTATAGGACCTATCCCAAGCGGTTTGAGAAATTACACAGGAAAACTAGTATGTGCTGTATCTAAATATCCATCTTTTACCATCCTCCATTATCTGCGAAACGAACTGTAGAAAGGAAATTGAGATATAGGAATACTCCTTTAAGTACTAATGGTGCGTTCGTTTCGTTGGTATCGCGAATTCTGAAACATGGATATTTAGATAGAGCTCATACTAGTTCCTGTGTAATTCCTTAACCTTCAGATTCATTTGGGAGTTTTTCTTCGTTATTACATTTGAGTGGGCCATTTTGATCCCTTGACATTTTTTCTTGTTTCTTCAACATTGTTTTGTAGTTCTTATTTGAAACGTACTCCTAGGACCATAATCAATATTTTCAAGCAATATTTTCTTAATGATTTCCCATTTAGGTACAAGAGCTCCAGCTTTGTATTAACAATAAGTGAGTACTGTACATAAATTTCATAAACATTAAATCTCGCTTATACTTTCCAGAAATATAACTTTATTATCAATTTTCCATAACAAATTTCTATTTTTGCGTACTTTGATATAGATTGCAAAACTTATACAATAGGTGAACTCTTAATCTTTTCTGTACAATGGTTTCAAACTTGTCACTCGTATATCCGCGTACAATGTTATTCTTGTTCCTTTAAGCGGTGGTTCGGATTCCACGTTAATCAGTAGGTCCACGTCTCATATAGCCTCGCTGCTGAACGGGATGTTAAACTCAAAATCAACTCAACTTAATTCTTGTTCCTCTAAAATAAGTTCCTGCAAAATTTCATCGTTTGTGAGACCACTCATCTTTCACCAGACTGTTTCGACCACACAATAATAACCTATCAGCCTAGACGCAGTCGTTAGACATCAGTTATCTGACGTAATAAAAAATCTTCCAGCAATTAGAGAATCATCGGGCCTTTTTCTTACACTTTCTCTTTTTCCTTCTCCTCCTCCTCCTTCTCTTCTTCTTCTTCTTCTCATTCTTCTTCTTGGGCTTATAAAAGACGGTGTAGTAACTGTCATTACTTAAATATGAAACCTTGTACAAAATTCCACCAAAAAAGAACAAAATTGAAAAAAATGCTCAAATTAACACCCCAAATGAAAATACGTAGTACATGTAATTACTATTCCTACACCGTTATTTTAAATAAAATTATTAAATATATATACAATAATAATGCAGAAGAACCTACTGCGAGATGTCAGAAAGAAACACTAAGATTTTTAAAAAATCATACACTTAACATACAAAAAAAAAAAAAAAAAAAAAAAACCTAAGGGTCAATTTGTTCCCCGAAATTTATCTAAAGCTTAAACCGCTTGGGATAGGTCCTATAGTTTCTAAGGCAGGACGTGTTTCGAAAGGCAGAACCCATGTTTAGTGGAACTTTTTTCCTTCCATTTCATATAAGGAACCACGTCCGCAGGCCCGCAACCTGAAGGGGTTAGGGAGGCTTAGCCCCATAAACTTTTCGTGGCCCTTCCAGATCTTAACTTAAAATGCAATACAAAAAACACAATTTAGCTACTTGTAAGAAAATTTTTAATGACTTGGCCCCCTTAACATATTCATGGTCTCCCCAAAGCTCTGTGCCTGGTTGCGGGCCTGCACCTCTGAAAGTTTTTCGGTAGAGTTACCTTCCACCCTGTATATAGTCACTATGTCCAGCTATTAACTCAACAGATGGGTGACTATTTTAATTAACCAAGAATTTTAGTTTTTATATTTTTGACCTCTGGAAATGACGTATCTGGCGTGGACATTTCATTCGCAACAATACTTCGCGGATCACCTTTTAGGCTTTCGAGACCACATTTGAACTCCGACATCCACTTGACAATAGTTAAAAATGACGAAATGACGTTGTCCCCAGAGTATTTTTCACATAACTATATATTTCTATTGCCTTCATACTAAATATGCAATGCCCGTTCGGTGTTCAAAATTTATTATTTTTAATATATATATATGGATTTCTCTCTCTCTCTCTCTCTCTCTCTCTCTCTCTCTCTCTCTCTCTCTATATATATATATATATATATATATATATATATATATATATATATATATATATATATATATATATAACATAACAACAGTTACCTATGACTTGAGCTGTTGTTGAGCTGATCTAACAAACAATGCAAAGTTATCATAGTGGAAGATGGCGCATGATGGATGAATCAAGCCTGACGTACTTCCGGCTCAATTTTTTTCCGGTGAGTTCTAAAGAAATATGCACCTATGGAACTTACAATAGGTTGATATCGTAGTTTAGTGGTTAGAGTGTTGGACTCATATCCACGTAGTCCCGGTTGGATTCCGGCCGGTGTTTCCTAATTTTCAGCATTCACCTAGCGTCGTGAGGGAAACTGGGGAGTCACGTGTAAAAAAGACGTGATGACCACTAGGTCTAGAAAGCTCCTGATGTGCTTCTTAGACTTAGGCTATTTGAGAAAGCGTTACCCCCTGTAGCGAACGCGGCCAAGGTGGCTATTCAGTAATTTTACTTTCACCAAAGTTGTAAATCATACTGTGAGCCAGTGAGGGTTTCCGGGTCTTTTTGCCAGGTCCAGGTGTGTAATAGCAGAGTTCCAATACTCTGCACAAACCATCTTCCAAGCAGCTGTTTCTTGCTACAATCCCATTGCCTGGCAACACGTCTTTCCTTTTTCCCCCTTCCTTTTGAAATCTTTTAAACAGCAGGCGGTCTATTGTTCCGAAATGCACCAAATACGCTCGAGCTGACGTTTTCTCCGCGTTTTTATTGCTTTCGCGTTTGTGATTAGCCATCTACATTTAAATACATGGTCAGCGTATTCCAAGCGTACGCATGAGCAATAAATACGCTTTGCGACCGCCTCAAATAGCCGGGTACTTAGGGACAGGTCGTAACAGCGCGTTGACCACGTGTTGACCGCTTGCCTGGACGTAGTTTGTCGGTCGCTAGCGGATGACGCTGGAGCAGGTTTAGGCCTACAAAATAAGCTGTTACGCTAAGTGGTTTTTTAAACTTACAATGTTTTGAATTGACCTATAAACATTAGAATTAAGAAAAAAACTTTGTATAATTTTTGTCTAAATTTTCAAGACAAAAAATTTCAAGGAATAAATAGATTGAATGTAAGGGCGCTAAATATAGCAAGAAAATTTAGCATTTTTTTTTGGGGGGGGGGGTAACTATTCAACCATCCTGAAAATACTCTCTTCTTTTTAAACGCTTATTTTGCCATTTCTATTATTGCTTTTGTTGCATGCTCAGACTTCATATCGTGACACTGTTTTCGGTGTCTACGTTGAATAATTAGTCATCTGCTCTACGTTTTGCTTCTCCTTAATTTCCGAAGTTGACACAGTTCTTTTTAATTTTCTAAAGTATTCCTTACGTGACGTCTTTTTAAATTTCATTTCCATCTCATTTTTCTTCACAACTTTTCCTTCTCAAGTTTTACAACAAAACGAAAATTCAATTTTAACATTTCTCTTCACCTTTCTAATGCTGCAGTATGGAATCTATATAAACTATCAACAACAACAGTCACTTCGAACATTACGTATAAGTCTAATAATTAGAGACCGGATGTTAGGCAAAATGCCTATTCTTTAATATTAAAAATATGATCAAAAACAACGTTTTAAAGTTTATATGGGGCGTTATAGTTTCGATTTAAGCGAATTTTATTTTGCCTATTTTGCCTATTTCGACCTTTACTGCCTAAATAATTGCTTTAGTGCCTAATATTGCCTATTCTATGCATTTTCTTCAAAATAAGCCTTCATTGGGAAAATATATAATTTATGTAATATAATGCACACATATTTACTTATATTATATGTTTGTAAACACAAACTCGTCGTACGTTATATACAGGATGAACTACAAAGATGTTCACATACTTCGAGAAGTGATTCATGACATGAAAAGAAGATAAAAGTCCTCTTGAATGTCACGAATCATCTCCTGAAGTATGTGCGCAACTTTATGTCCCGTTTCAATTGTCAGGATTCGATTTTCGATTCCAAGTTGGTACTCCTGTCACTCGAACACGACGCAGAATTCGACAACATGCAACACAACTTTTTGTCTTCTTTTCATGTCACGAATCACCTCCCGAAGTATATGCACATCTTTCAGATTCACCCAGTATGTAGAATGCATAACATGCCTCGTTTTTGTATATACAGTAAAAGAAGATATTCTTTAACAAACAAATGTGTTTCTAGGCCTATATTCTTTGAACATTATCTATGACTTGGATCTAGTTTTTAATGGTATTGAGTATTTATCTTCATTATTTCGAGTTACATTTTAGTGCCTATTTTACTGCCTATTTTTAAATTTTAAGTGCCTATTTGCCTGCCTATTTTGCAGGTTTTTAGTGCCTAAACATCCGGTCTCTACTAATAATGATTAGTGGGGACACGGTGCTTCAATGGTACAACGCTTACCTATGGTACGTGGGGTCCCTGGTTTGATCCCCGGGTCAAGTAAGTTTGTGGTGGACAACTCCGTCTCCGTGAGTTTTCTCAGGGTACTCTAATTTCATCCCACTTTCTCATTCCACCAATTCTTCCATCATCATTCACTTGTTTCAGTCATTGTTTCCTTTAGCCTGAAAGAGCATAATCGTGGGACGTTAAACTGAAATATTTCATTTCATTTTTTTCTAATAATAATCAGGTATAACATTTAATTAATTTTTATGCTAAAATTATATATTAAACAATAATTTATACGAAGCGAGTCTGTTCTGCCTTTAGGAGAAAAAGTATAAGATATGATGCACAATCTATGTAAATAATTGCTAATTGGATTTCTAGAATTTAGAAAGAAAATTGAGTTGATTGATTGAATAATAAAGTAAAACAGGTAACACGGCAATCGAATACCTAGGTACAAGCTGAATAAATATTTTGAAAGGCTATGACAATAACCAACATATTACTCTACACTGTTACCATCCGTTACTAGATACCCATACCAGTATCTTGTGGGACCGTCTTTTGCCGCAATGACGTCCGGAACTCTTCGAGGAAAACTTAACACCAATTAGCGATACGTATCGACGGGAATCTTAACCCATTCACCCTGCAAAGTGGCAATCAGCTCAGTGGTGTTTTTTGGGCGGCATGGCCTGGCTCCCAAGTGGCGCCCCAACTTGTCCCAAAGATGTTCAATAGGGTTAAAATCTGGACTTACTTTCTGGCCAACCGAGGTTTTCCACATCCATGCCCTCGAATCATGTATTTATGATGCCTGCCGCATGAAATGGAACATTGTAGTGCTGAAATAGATATGGGCCAATACCAAATCGTGCCCATAATGTCGGTAGCTCAAAGTTGTCTACAATTGTTTGGTATGCTTCGGTATTCATGTTTCCCCGAACTAAAACAAAAGAACCAAGACCATACCACAGAAGCAGGACCTCACTATGATGCCACCTCCACCGAATTTCCTTGTGGGTACGATAAAGTCCTGTAAACAGTGTTCTTTGGGCATACAACACACCCACACAGTCATTCATATTGCCACATCTGGTAGCGCGATTCATCACTCCATATAACGAATTTTCATTGTTCGAGATTACAATGGCGGCATTCCTGGCATTTAAACGACGAGTCGCATTGCGGGCTATTATATATGGTTTGTGAACTGCTGCACGACCATGGAAACCAAGTACTTCGATTTCCCGGCGAACGGTAGGATCACTTGCAGCACTATTGGAATCCGGTCAAAACTCCTGTGTCACAATCTCTATTAAGGCTTTCCAGTTTGACTTCACCACTATTCTCAAACACCAACGCCTTTTATAGGTTGTATGACATGTACAGACGATTCCAAGCTTTTTTTAAAAGGAATGTCCGGTAACGAATGAGTAGGACTTCCAGATTTTAAGGCTAAACGCACATCCTTTTTGCTGAAATATGCCGTAGAATGTTCCCATTAGTTGAGTGTGGATGACTAGCAAAAGAGGGATTTTTTAAAAAAAAATAACCACACAAAAGATATTAACTTATATTTTGAGGAAAAACTGGAACATTTACAGTTTTGAACATTTTTTTTTTTTGAGGAGGAAGGAGGGAGACAGACCTAGCTATGACGGAACCAAGTGGACATCAACGGATATATTAATTTTTGGTACCAAAAGCGATTGAATTATGCAAAACACTATTTATTTAATCACGAAATAGAATAGATTTGTGACACATTAATAAACTGTTTTCTCATATATATATATATATATATATATAAATAAAAGTGACAATATTTATAACTTAATAACTTTTGAACCACCCAACTGATCTTGATCAAATTTTCAACATAGATGAGGTTCGGGCTTGGAATGGTTTTTATCATTTCACTTTGATGGTGCAACTTAGTGGAGGGGGAGGGAGAAGATATATAAAAATGATCGAAAATGACGGAAATCGGAGAGCGCTTTAGTAGTAATAGCAAAAAAAAAAAAAAAATTACTGACTAACGGAACGTATTACTATTTTTTTCTTATTTTAACTCAGCGAAACAGGTAATTGACGCTAGTTTTAATTAAAATAGTCTCCGATAAAGATACTGGAGAAGGTCACACGAAATTTAGGAACGTGTATTTTATAGTAAGGAAAGATACACATACCTCAGAATAGACTATTTCAAAATACTATAATGCCAATACATATCCTTTATCATAGGCAACCAACAATGCATTGCTGCTGTACAAGTTGCATAAAAGCTAGGAAATAATGTAGATTTTAAAGGATACATGAAAGTACCCATTATTCGCGAAGATATTAGCGAATTGACGACATTGATGAAGTATGCCTAGATCATTGCTCTAACTATTTGTAATAGAAAAAAGAGACATGATGCAAAAATTCGTTTCGTTCAAGAGCTATCATATAGAGTAACAGATGAACGGACGGACTAACATACAATCTTATAAATACCACTGCCTGATCATAATAAGAGCAGGGGTCCGTTTAGCATCAGGAAAGTTAGTAAGGGAAAATATAAAACAGACTGTAGTTGTTGGAATGAGATTTTTTTAAGTGAACAATTTATACAAGTATACATGTGAGGCACTACCAAATATACCGGTAATTACATTACTTTTCTCTTTGGTATGCCAAATGTAATGAATTGCAAGTAACACAAAAATGAGCGGTCTCCTGATGTAATTTGCAACTAAGCAAGGCCATTGAAAAAAAAATGTAATAACATACCTGACATTCCTCAATTCCAACAATGACCTTTACAACAGATTTTTTTTTTTTTTTTAACTGAATGTAATATATAGAAGATATGAAATTTGCATTTTATCTGTTCCATGCTGCAATCAAGGCTGATTGTCAGATTAAAAAAGAGAGAAAAAATGTTGAATATTTTTACTAAAGTAATCATTAAGTTTGCGTGCTTAAGTAATATGTATTATTATAACGTCGGTCCTTGTGAACAAGATTCGATGCTCTTATCAGTAAATGATGGTGATAAATTCCACGTTTTTCTGTGTCCTTACTTATCATATATTTTTTATTCTTGCATAAAAAACAGGCAGAGCTCTATTTTAGTGTAAGCTGTAGCTGACAAAAAATGTTCGATTTTTCTTAACTATTTTTCTCAATTCTAGGTTTATACGTATCTCATACTTTTCCAACAAAATGCTTCAACCTATTATTGTAATAAGGATATCGATTTTATAGCGATCACCCTTGCAGTACATGGGGAAAAATATTTCTGAGTAGTTTTTTCTTATAAATTAAAAGGTGATTTTTTATTCACTTAAAGCTTAGTCTGTAAAAGCAGTGAGAACCAAAGTTACATCTCATGCAAATGGTATCGGAATGGAATTGTGAAAATGAAATGAAATGGGCACAACCACAAATCACTGACAGTTTGGCCAGTACAGAGACACTTTAAAAAAACAGCCGAAGATCACGCTACTCTGGATTTCAGTAAACATGTCTAAAACCATGATATGTGGTAGATATTGTGATCGAGAGAAAAAGTCTCAAGAGGCACAACCACCCATCACTACCCTTTGGCCACTATAGGACCACTGTTCATAAGGTAATTGTATTCTGGATTTCGGTGTAATTGCTTGAAACTGTGATATGTTGTGGATGTTGTGATCCAGAGAAAAAGTCTCAACAGGTACAACCACAAATCGCTGACCGTTTGGCCACTACAAAGCCATTTTTTAAGACAGTAGAAGGTAACGGTATTCTGGATTTCGGAGGAATTGTTTGAAGCCATAATATGTTGTTGATATTGTGATCCTGATCGTTATACTCGGCTGTTTTCAAGAAAGTAGCTTTGTAGTGACCAAACGATTAGTGATTTGTAGTTGTATCCATTGAGATATTTTCTCAGGATGACAATACCTGCAACATATCACGGTTTCAAGCAATTACACCGAAATACAGAATATCGTTACCTTCAGCTCTCTCTCTCTCTTTTTTTAAGTGGCCTATAGTGGCCAAACGGTCAGTGATGGGTGGTTGTGCCTCGTGAGAGTTTATCTCAAGATCACAATATCTACAACACATCACGGTTTCAAGCAATTCTACCGAAATTCAGAATATCGTTACCTTCAGCGCTTTTTTTTAAGTGGCCTACAGTGGCCAAACGGTCAGTGATGGATGGTCGTACAAATTGAGACCTTTTCTCAGGATCTCAATATCTACCACATATCACGGTTTCAAGCAATTACACCGAAATCCAGAATACCGTTACCTTCTGCTGTTTTCAAAAAGTGACCCTGTAGTGGCCAAACTTTCAGTAATTGGTGGTTATACTTATTGAGATTTTTTTCAGGATCACAATATCAACAACATATCACAGTTTCAGTCATTCTCATCGAAATCCAGAATATCACTATGTTCGACTGCTTTCAGAAAAGTGGCCTCGTAGTGCCCAAACAATCAGTGATTGGTGATTATGCCCATTTAGACTTTTTCTCATGGTCACAATATCTACAACATATCACGGCTTCAGTCATTTTTCGTCATCCAGAATTTCGTTATCTTCGGCTGTTTTCTAACAAGTGGCTCTGTAATGGCCAAACGGTGAGTGATTTGTAGTTGTGCCCATTGAGACTTTTTCTCAACAATACAATATCTACAACATATCACGGTTTCAAGTAATTCCACCGAAATCAAATTTCCATAAGGATTTTGCGGGTCCTTTGTCATTTCGAAGGAGGCCATTGCACCCTGCAACCCTTTTCTCGCAAAAACGACAAAACACGTATTTTCTACTTCGAGTTCATCTTTGCATCGATAGAGTTTCATTTCTTAAATATGGCCCTTTTAATCAAGGGAACCCTTTTCTAAAAAGGGTCCCTTTGCCCTCCTTAACCTAGTTTCCGAAAGAAAGAAACAAACAAACAAAAAAAACCTGTCGATTTATTTTTGGTCTAGCATATACAGTATGTCCCAAGTTTGAAGAAAATCGGATGACGAGAACCCTTTGTGAAGCTATCTCTTTTACACCTTCACTTTACACCTTACGCCGGTTAAGCGACAACGCTGCCGCCCATAAAGAGACATTGCATGTTAAGAAAAACCTTGGTTACCAGGTAATTACTCATTCGTCGTATTACCCTGACTTCACGCCGTCAGACTTCTTCCAAAAATGAAGCAGTCGGTAAAAGGAAGTCGTTATTCTCCGAATGCTGAGGTCATTTCCACTGTTGAACACTTGGTTTCTAGCCAACGTGAAAATTTCTACAAAATTATGACTGTAGAATTGGAAAGATTGGGGAAGTGTGTTACTTTGCAGGATGATTATGTAGAAAAGGAGAAATAGCGTGGGTCAGGCTCAAAATTCTTGCTCCACTCTTTCTGTGCGAGGTCAAAATCTTATTGCTCGTCCCACATATTAGGTTAAGTCTCTAATAGCCTTTAATTTAATATGAATCTTCTAGATAACTTAGAAAATGTATAGTTTTGTTCGATACCTTTAGGACACTTCTTTTCTGCTGTATCTATAGTTAACAGTAACCATATGAGTTCATTCTAATTCCAGAACCAAACAATGTTACTTGTGTGTTTCCTATGCTTTCCAGGATCTTCGAAATTCTCGAGAATTGATCTATCCTCTTATCAGTTTGAATATAGCTGTCTGTTACATTTACTAGCGATTTGAATCACAGCTTTGCCAGCGCTATACTTCGCCAGATAGCGCAAGCGATATATATCCAACGAGAGATTCTAAAAAATCGGGTGTTTTGGGTTGGAGTCTTTTTTTGTCTTCTTTTTCATGAAGGCCTTGTCTTTTCTGGAAAGAAAAAAGCCAGGAAATCTAGCTCTTCTGCCTTTTAAAAATTATTTACTTATCCAAGTACCTTCTTTGTTTTCGTGTAATTGATTTTACAATCAAGCAATTGTCTTTACAACATTCGATACGTGTGAGTCCTAGGTTCTATTATTTATTCATTAAAATTAAAATATTAGAGAGAGAGAGAGAGTGGGAGAAAGACCAAACGTTGTCAGGCAAGGAAGCAGTGAACCCTTGCATCACTGTATCCAATGTACTATATTTGGTTTACCAAAAACTTTTTTTTTTTTTGGTCCAAAAGTAGGTATACACCCCTGCATTGATCAAGTATAACATTCTAGTTTATGGGTTTATTTGCTTCGGCTCTTCCGAGCTTAAGATGTAAGTAAAATACATTAACAACAAATAATAAAGAAACCAAGCCTACTTGATAAGAAATGGTACGAAATGCAATGAGCTGATCAGTACGGTATTGTATACCTACTTTTGGGCCACCCTATATATTTACTCTACTCGTGTATCCATCTGGGAGACACCAAATCTCAAGAACTATTTGATGGATCACCATCAAATTTGGCCAGGATGTAGAGGATTAAAAATTTGGAACGGAGTTCGTTGATGGAGGTGATCCATAAAATTGATCCCAATGTATGGACAATCATAAATCGGTTTCTCATGAATTCGTATGGTAGTAATTATGAATATCATCCTTGCTTGATAGACCACCCGTAACACTGTTCAAATTAGCGGGTTAGTATAATGCTCAGGAAATCTGTCGAATACGAAGCTAGAATGACACTAAATTATTCTTTTACTCGACAAATCTAAAGACTTAAATATTTCTTTTTATTTTCAAATATTCACTCACCTTGAAGCATGCTTCATTTTATTTTAGAGAAAAATGTTATTTTAAACTTAAGCTTGGTAAAATTGAGCTTGTTAAGGAAGTTAAAATACTTAACCCCAAACCTAATTTCTTCACGTGAAGTACTCTATAGCACTGCTACTTCTTTTTCCTAAGATATAACAATGCTTGTTGGAAGCTGCTAGTTATGCACTAGCACAAAAGGAGAATCAATCCAGGTATACAAATCAAATAATATAATGTTATTCTTCATTATTTAAACATAATCATACTGTACACTATATATTTTATCAACGAACTTAAAAAGTTACTGAATTCTCTATGTCTGTGTGTCTGTTATTTGCGATTTTTTTTTCAATTTTGAGTCCTCCATTCGATAGAACATCAAAAATTATCTAAGAAAGTGATGGAATTTTTCGCGTCACTCTTACTGTTCCCGAGATATTGGCCAAAATTGGCCGATTTCCGAAGATTTAAACAGGCATATCTCAGGAACCGTAAGTTGTAGAGAGATAGTATTGGTGTTGATCAATACCTAAGAGGATAGTGATCATTTTGGTGTCAAATAGTAACCGATGGCTACTGGATAACTGGCCATTGTTCCCTAGACATTGGCCAAAAATTTCGAATTTCGGGAGATTTTAGCAGCCATATATCGGAAACCGTAAATCATAGAGATATGACATTTTGCGAATTTTTGCGAGATAGAGAAGGTGCGGATAAAAAGATTTACTTTTACATGTAGCAACCATCACGGCTATCGTTCCCGCTGCATTTCTCCATTTTTTTTTTAAAAGTTCGTTCTGGCAATGCTCTTGGAGTATTCTCAACTCCGTTTTATATGCAGACTAGCAGCGTTCACCCCGCTTCGCTGCGGTCACCCCGGAACGCAATAAACTTTGTTACTTAGATAATTTTTACTTTTTCGCTTTCAAGTGATATGATAAAAACCATAGAAGATTGCAGTAAATGTTAACATTATATCGCCTGTCATTTATGTTAACCCGTCCCGCTTCGCTGCGGTCACCCCCGAACGCAATAAACTTTGTTACTTAGATAATTTTTACTTTTTCGCTTTCAAGTGATATGATAAAAACCATTATAACGCCTGTCATTTATGTTAACCCGCCGAGTGACACGGTCATGCGGGTTGCATATAAATACGTTTATTTTTATACCTATGATGAACTAACAAAGGATTTGTACGTAATGGACACCTGAATGGTCAATTATCTCAAGACACTGGTAATTGAAAATTAAAGTGATATGATAAAAACCATCTAGGGTCCAAATCCTAATAACCCCCCAAAAATAAAAGAAATTGGTTCAGCCGTATTAGCGTGATGAGCGGACAAAGGATTTGTACTTTCTCTTTTATATATATAGATATTATGACATACTTAATATGATATAAGAATGTAACGGAGCTGTGGTAATAATTAATTATTCTTCCGTAAACAAGAAATCGATGACTGTGAATGTCTACAAAAGCTATAGCAGTTTCTCTTTCTTAATCCCCAACAACACCTGGCCTCATTTTACTTCCTGTTACTCCCCATACCCCAGTCTGCATTCGTCGTTGCACGCAACACAAGTTGCCTGATGAAAGAAAAGAATTAATTACGTCGTATTTTTTTTTAATCCTTGGTTTTGTATACTTCATAGCGTTAGATTGTCTTCTATAACTTTTCTTTCAACAATATTTTAAAGTAAACTTATTACTAGGAGGAGAAGGTATTGTATATTTCACAAGCATATTCCCTTGTCAGTCAACCGTCCGATTCTTGCAATTAAAGGACACGGTGTATGATCACGATTCATTTATGAATCTCCCTTTTATCTCTTTGCTGCATGCACGCAGCCATCCAGGGTTTTTGATGATTCACGTCCGGTAATATAAATCGACCAGCTGCGTTGTTAAGAACACTTTGTAGTCCATATAAGCTTCTGTATGTACTCATGAAAAGTAACTTTTTAGTTAAACAATTGAACTTTAAAAGAATGGATTTGGATTAATTTGAGTTTAAGAGCTTTGTAGGAACTGATCTATACGAGACGGGATCTACTTTTTATTACACGGGATGGTACTGAACCCGGGACCATGCGTATAAAAAGAACGTGCGTAAGCCACTAAAATAATATTTCAACTATTTCTTATTTTTCAAGAAATGAAATGAAATCTTGAATTTAACGTCCCACGGATATATCCTTTAGACTAAAAGAGACGGAGTATTAATGAAAACGGGAGAAATCATGAAAAAATTCACGAATACGATGTTGGCCACCACAAACTAGCATGACCTAGGATCGAAACAGGAAAAAATTCACACCAGAAGTGAGCGCCGTACCACTGATCCACTGTGCCCTCTCCACCAGACTCGACAAGTACGGATGCGAACACACCAAAATAGCTAAAAACACTCATCTTCTTCAGAGGGATCCAAAAAGAGTTTCGCTTCACAGTCGCCAGCCTAACAACGCCTCAGGCCGCCCGTCTCGACCACCCAACACAGCTTTTTTCGACCATAAGGAAGCACAACTAAGATATCTATCTATCTATCTATCTATCTATCTATCTATCTATCTATCTATCTATCTATCTATCTATCTATCTATCTATCTATCTATCTATCTATCTATCTATCTATCTATCTATCTATCTATCTATCTATCTATCTATGACTGTTCCATAATTCGTGTTATTTTCTACAGCGCTGGGAGAAGATGAAGTTTATACACTATTAATGTAAAATTTGGCACTCTTATTGAGAAATATCTGAATTTTTCGAATTTCTAAAGAAAATAAGAGAAAATTGCTGTTTAGCCCCCCCTTTTAGGGGTGTAAACACGAAAGTTCATTTTCCTTATGGAAGATTCAATGTTAAATTTTAGAAGCAGTTTTCTCCAATAATTATTCGTGAAGATTTTGGAGCAAATGAGTTGTATTTATTACAAAATGTAAAAACACTCATTCACAAAGCTAGTAAATCCGTCTGAAACTTTATTTTGCGAAGGTCCCCCTTTTAGGGGGCAAGGGGCGTAAAAAGGTGGTGGGTGATATGTTACCAAAATCCCAAAATTTATTTTCGGAATGCCAGTAAGCGTGAGATTAATCACAAATGTCACAGAATTAATGCTCCAGTGTCCTTACATGTAAGAGTGACTGATAATGGGGTTACAGCCCTCTTTCGAAAATAAAAAAAATCACCATAAATATCCTTAGTAGGGACATACGAGAAGATGGTATTTTTGTTAATTAATGTGAAATTTGGCGTCATTGTATCAAATGAGTATGCGTTTTTCAAATCTGGAATGTTATTTTGATAACGCACCGCCTTAGGGGGGCACAGGGGGCGAAGCATTCAATGATGGATCTTTATAAAAATTCAAAATTTTGTTCCGGAAATGCCAGTGAGCGTAAGATTTTTCACCACTGTCACAGAATTAATATTCTAATGCTCCTTGTATGTGTCAGTGACTTAGGGCTATAGCCCCCGTTCAAAAATTAAAAAGAATCACCATAAATATCCTTAGTAGGGACATACGAGAAGAAGGTATTTTTTAAACTTAATGTAAAATTAGGCGTCATTGTATCAAAAGAGTATGCGTTTTTCTAATCTGGAATGTTATTTTGATAACGCACCGCCTTAGGGGGGCACAGGGGGCGAAGCACTCGATAATGGATTTTCTTAAAAATTCAAAATTTTGTTCTGGAAATGCCAGTGAGCGTCAGATTTTTCACCACTGTCACAGAATTAATACTCTAATGCTCCTTGCATGCGCCAGTGACTTATATGGGGCTATAACCCCCTCTCAAAAGACATCACCATAAATATCCTTAGTAGTGGTACGAAAAAAAGGTACTTTTTGTCAATTAATGTGTAATTTGGCGTCGTTGTAGCACAAAGGTATGAGTTTTTCACATCTGAAATGTTATTTTAGTAACCACTGCCTTAGGGGGGCACAGGGGGCGAAACATAAAATGATGGATGTTTATAAAAATTCCAAATTTTATTCTGGAAGTGTGAATGAGTATTAGATTAATCACAAATGACACAGAATTAATATTCCGATTAGTGCCGGTCTGGAGCAATCACGGGCCCTCGGCTAAAGTTGGTTGTGGGCCCCCTGATCGAGAAACTTTTCAGAGCGTATCTTCGGTACTTACAACAATGCTTAAAGGTTTGTTTATGAAAAAAAAAATCTGAAGTATTTTAAATTTATCTAGGTCACGATAAATGACAAGGTAAAACATACTTAAGCAATATAACGTAGATGTAAATCATGATATAGGTTTCGGCGTCAGTTCAGCATTGTACTATATGATGTAATGAGGCTATGAGTGAAATAGAGAAATGTGTTGATATGGCAAAATTATGCGAAACCCGTATAGTTATAAACATTTTTTTTATTCTATGAGAACTAATGACAAATATTTAACGTGTATTACAACATTTATATGACCACAACTGTAAAGACACGAAAATATTGGTATGCACTAACAAAGTGAAGCTTATTCTAGATTTATATTAATACAAACAGGCAAATTATTGATTACTACTAATAAATGATTACAATATCATAAAGTACATAATTGTAAAATTGAAAATGACTCGGACACACACAGGAATTACAAAGTATCAGAAACATATCAATACATTATTTTTTTTTCAAAACTTCGCTTGTCACCGCAATTTCATCAATGACTTTATTTTTGTCCAAATTTATAAACAAGTCTCTCTCAACATTCATCAACATTAAAGGAGATAGTAAGTTCTCGCTTAAAGAATATCTGAGTTTTTTTTTTTTTTTTTACAATATTCAATTTCGAAAAAACTCGTTCACAAGTTACCTGAGTAGATTGAATGGTCATTATATATTTAAACACAGTATATAAATTACTAAATTATCCAGACTGTGACGATAGTTCATAGAGAATGGGAAATGCACATGAGAGACATCTGAAGCATTTCCTCTTAGTACCACATTGAGTTTCAGACTTTTTCTTTTTATCTTCAGATTCTTCTTCAGATGTCACACTTTCATCTCAATCACCATCACCATCATTACTTGTAATTCTCACAAATTTACACACTTCTTTCTCTTCTGGTTCTTCAGACTTGTCACTAAAATCTCCACTCAAATTACGATACTGGCTTACAAACTGTTTCAGTTCTAACAACAACTCACTTCTATTCACGTTTGCTAATTGAGAAACAGTTTGCAAGCAATCATCTGGAAAATCTTCTACCTCCATTGCAACTACATCCTCGTACCTTTTTGGGTCTAACTAGGAACAATCAAGCAGTAGAGTCTTGTTGGGTACAAACCGTTCTTCTATACTTTTACTCGCATAATCGAGAATGTTAAAGTATAGTGCTTTGAATTTATGGTCATGTGACAAATTTCTAGCTTCGTCAGAAACTTGTTCACAAGGCATTTTTTTCACCTTGGGAATTCTTTTTTGTGGAAAATCACATTCTATATCAATTTCCCCATTCCTAAAATAAGCTTTGATGTCTTTAGCCAGGGATTTACATTTGTCATGCAATCTTTTAAAATTTTTGTCACTTCTTTTTCTTCTAATTTCGTCTAATAATGCATTTACCGACTGCCAGGCCTTTGCATAGTCTAAAGACTTGCTTTAGAGAAAGATGGACACAGGAGAAGTAACTGAAAACATGTCTAGCATGTCTACAGCTAGAAACAAATTTTCGAATTTGCACCACTGTCCTAGAAGGTAACTCACTGTAAATTTTGTTTTGCATTCGAAATTGCTTGTTGACATATCTAACAATGCTAACAAAAATGTAACGAAATTAGAAGATTCAACATTATCATAATGTAAAGAACTTTGTGTTTGCTCCACCATCTAGTAGCACTTTCTTTTTCTTTTTTTTCTTTTTTTTTAAATCGATGTAGCTTTGCCCACCCAGAATGATCTTTCTTTGTAAATTTCTCCCACACGATCATTCTCTTGTATGAATTGCTTAAAAAGCATGCGGATTCTTCCACAAGCCCGAATAACTGTTCTGCTTGGAGGCACTTTACAGTAGAATCTGCTATAACTAAATTGAGAACGTGTCCCATGCAATGAGTGTATATGATTTCTGACTTTACCTTCTTCAAATGTGCTTGAAGACCATTGTAGTACCCTTTCATATTACTGGCTCCATCAAAAGAGCATGCAACCATATTTGAAAGAGGTATATTTAACTTTTGAAGTGATGATTGTAATTGTTCAAATAGTGCTTCCTAGAATAGTGCTAGGAAAACCTGTGAAAAATACGAAAAGAAAGGAACAATAAATCTATGAAAACTGTCACAAAGGAAAGTGTGGCAACTATAAAGTCCGAAGGGAAATACTATAACAGATAAAAAGTTTTCGGTACTGTATCTAGGCAATGTTATTAGAGAAGATACCGTATGAACTGTGAACTGAAAATTAAAGTTAGATAGGAAAAATGTCATTATATCCAACTTACTTTTTTAATATTTTGGGGGCCCCTACAAGAGTGGCGCCTTAAGCTATAGCTTGTTATGTGTAAATCTGGTACTGGTTGTTTTATAACTGGTTTTCAAGCATTACATTAAACTATGTTGTTGTGTTTTAAAATTATCAGTAGTTAATTCTGTTTTTGTATTCTAAACATCTGATAATTAAGTTATTTTTTAAGTTTCAAATATTTATTTTCCTATGCGTCCGGGCCCTCCCAAAGGCTCTCGGGCCCTCGGCGATCGCCGAGCAGCCGACCTAGCCAGACCGGCACTGATTCCGATGCTCCTTGCATGTGCCAGTGATTGATGTGGTGCTACAGCCACCTTCCACAAATCACCAAAAATCACGATAAATATCCTTAACAGGAACATACCAGAAGAAGCTTCTTTTTTCTATTGGTCGATTAATGTGAAATTTGGCGTTATTGTAATAAAAAGTTATGCATTTTCCAAATCTGAAATGTAATTTTGGTAACAGGGGACAAAGGGCGCGGTTGGTAACTTTTGGCTTTGGAGGGCACAGGGGCCGAAGTATAAAAATTCCAAATTTTATTTTGGTAGTGCCAATGAGCATGAAATTAATTGCAAAGCGCACAGAATTAATGCTTTTCTATTGCCCATATAAGTCACTGGGACATGCAAAGAGCATCGGAATATTAATTCTGTGACATTTGTGACTAATCTCACGCTCATTAGCATTTTCAAAATAATATTTGGAATTTTCATAAAGATCCACAATCTTATGCTTCGCTCCCTTTGCCGCTAAAGGTGGTGCGTTATCAAAATTATACCGAATTAAAAAAAAAAAAAAACGCCAGCGCCAAATTTTACATTACTTGATTTAAAAAAAAATAGCTTCTTCCGGTGTGTCTCTGTTAAGGATATTTATCGTGATTTGTGGAAGGGGGCTGTAGTTCCACAACAATCACTGGCACATGCAAGGAGCATCGGAATCTTAATTCTGTCATTTGTGATTAATCTGATACTCATTCACACTTCCAGAATAAAATTTGGATTTTTTAAAATAAAGATTCAAATGCTTATGCTCCGTGCCCTGTGCCCTCCTAATCCAGTGTCACCAAAATAACATTATATATTTAAAAAACGCGTACCTTTTTACTAAGATAACAAATTATTTTACATTAATTTGACAAGAAATAATGGTTTCTCGGATGACCCTGCTAAAATATTTATTGCTATTTTTTTGTGATTTTTCGGAAGGGGGCTGTAGCTCCATATCAATCACTGGCACATGCAAAAAACATCGGAATATTAATTCTGCGAAATTTATGATTAATCTGATGCTCACTGGCATTTCCAGAATAAAATTTGGAATTTTTATAAACATCCATCATTTTATGTTTCGTCCCCTGTGCCCCCTAAGGCGGTGCGGTACCAAAGTAACATCCCATAATAAAAGACACATACCTTTTTAGCACAATAACACCAAATTTAACTTAATTGATTTTTAAAAAATAGTTTCTTCCGGTATGTTACTGCTAAGGATATTTATGGTGAATTTTGAATGTGATTTTTGGAAGGGAGGCTGTAGCCCCATATCAGTCACTGACACATGCAAGGAGCAACGGAATATTAATTCTGTGACATTTATGATTAATCTGACCCTCAATGGCATTTCGGGAACAAAATTTGGAATTTTTATAAAGTTCTATCATCTGATGCTTCGCCCCCTGTGCCCCCCTAAGGCAGTGGTTACTAAAATAACATTTCAGATGTGAAAAACTCATACCTTTGTGCTACAACGACGCCAAATTACACATTAATTGACAAAAAGTACCTTTTTTTCGTATGCCACTACTAAGGATATTTATGGTGATTTCTTTTGAGAGGGGGCTATAGCCCCATATAAGTCACTGGCACATGCAAGGAGCATTAGAATATTAATTCTGTGACAGTGGTGAAAAATCTGACGCTCACTGGCATTTCCGGAACAAAATTTTGAATTTTTATAAAGATCCATCATCGAGTGCTTCGCCCCCTATGTCCCCCTAAGGCGGTGCGTTATCAAAATAACATTCCAGATTTGAAAAAAACATACTCATTTGATACAATGACGCCAAATTTCACATTAATTAACAAAAATACCTTCTTCTCGTGTGTCCCTACTAAGGATATTTATGGTGATTTTTTTATTTTTCAAAGGGGGCTGTAGCCCCATTATCAGTCACTCTTACATGTAAGGACACTGGAGCATTAATTCTGTGACATTTGTGATTAATCTCACGCTTACTGGCATTCCGAAAATAAATTTTGGGATTTTGGTAACATATCACCCACAACCTTTTTACGCCCCTTGCCCCCCAAAAGGGGGACCTTCGCAAAATAATGTTTCAGACGACTTTACTATTTTTGTGAAAGAGTGCTTTTGCATTTTGTAACAAATACAACTCATTTGCTCCAAAATCTTCACGAATAATTATTGGAGAAAACTGCTTCTAAAATTTAACATTGAATCTCCCATAAGGTAAATGAACTTTCGTGTTTACACCCCCTAAAAGGGGGGCTAAACAGCAATTTTCTCTTATTTTCTTTAGAAATTCGAAAAATTCAGATATTTCTCAATAAGAGTGCCAAATTTTACATTAATAGTGTATAAACTTCATCTTCTCCCAGCGTTGTAGAAAATAACACGAATTATGGAACACTCTGTATCGCGAAATATGTAATGTCTCGTAAAATAGTGAAATATACAGATCAGCGAAACAAACAAAACCACGTATTAATTGTGTTTGAGAAAGCTATCCAATGATATCAAATCAACCTCCTATTTAATTCCCTTCGGAGGTATTTTTAAAATTTTAAATGAGAACTCCAATTTCTTATTGCACATTTGGATTCTCCAGAAGAGTGAACAATGATTTGACTCAGAATTGAAAACAGAGCCTTCACGGATGGTGCTTGAATCGACACACAAGAAAGGGGATAATCAAAATGTTGTGAAAATGTAAATTGCGAGTTCCGTACTCCATGGCCATACGGTTAGTGTACTGGACTGCGGAATTAGAGGTCCTGACTTTGATTCCCCCGTAGAGCAACATTTTAATATGTATTTTTGTACTCAAATAATTAATTCACACATTTTAACTTCGATAAAAACAGTGTATTTGTGCATAATTTATTAACTTGCAAGAACATACAAATTGCAACAAAACTGTCTTGTTTTTTGTTGTTGTAAGTAACCCTATAAACTCTAACCCTATTACTAAGAACCACTTCATAAAGCTAGTTTGCAAAACAATTATCCAAATTTGTATTGTATGTAACTTGAACAAAAACTTGAAACGTATGAACTTATTATTTGGGGAAATAACAAAAGAAAAAAAGACTGCCTTGAGTGGGTATCAAACTTAGCACCTCTGACTCTGCAGTCGAGTACGCTAACCGTATGGCTACAAAGCACAAGACTGATAATTCACACTTTCATAATGTTTTGGATCCCCTCCTTTTTTGTGTGTGTCGACTGAAGCGCCATCCGTGAAGACACTCTTTGATATCTTGGTCAAATCTGGCATTGCTTCAAACCGTCTCCGGAATTACGAATATATCGGAGTCATTCGGAAACAGGTAGGTAACACATATAATAGGCATTAGATACGTATCACATTCGTTACACTCACAGATCCCAGTATCCTGGACAAAATCTTGAAATTCATATTCACTATCTACCCATTCAAATTTCTGCCTTCCCATTGAATTGAAACAATTCAAAGTTGTTTGTTTTCACAATGCAAGCGATCGGGAAAAGTTCAGAGGTGTTTTCATTAATTTGTTAGGCTTCTTTCTTTCACTCTTGGCTAGGTCATGTGTATGTATATGTGTGTGTATTTATATCTGGATATAACAAACGGTTCTGCGAACTGGAAATATTTTAAATAACCGGTTCTAGCGAACCGGTGCGAACCGGCTGAATAGCATCACTGCATGTAGACCTATTTCAATTTTGTTTCCTTTCAGAATTTTTTTTTTTATCTAATTTTTCAATAGGTTGAAAAACAAATATTCTATTTATAAAACTGTTATTATGTTTAACTAAAAACACTTTTTAAAAATTGATTCATAAAAAAGATTGTCCTTTGTATGTTCAACAATCTCTGTCTCCTTGGAATGTTACGTTATAGAAAATACCTTGGTGCTATGAGCGTTAAGGGAAAAACTCATAAATTCGCAATATTTATGAAACAAGTTAGCCTTAACGAAAGTGAATCGATAATAACCGTTGAAGGTACAGGAGCTACGTGATGCAAGTACAGTAAAGTTACATTATTTACAAGAAAATTGATTTAAATAAGGGAAACAACTTCAAATCTGTACAGGAAAGCGTCGTGATAAATCTAAGGTTTTCGTGTCCTTTGGTTGTACTAGTAAGTCTAAAACATCAAAGCATGGACTTATTTTGCAGATGTAAATGAATGTTATCTAAAGTTGCATGTAGACATTCTAATGAATTGTTTCCTTGAAATGACAATCACTGTGTCTTGTTCAGGCTTCTCATGTTTTAGGAGAAGAGAGGAGGACTGCGGTCATATTTACGATAGATATTTCATATTTTGTTTTCAATCCTTATGCGTTTATCCTTTCGGAATTCGTAAGAAGGACGCTTTATCTTTCTGAAATAGAAGGACACTTTATTTTATTTTATTTTTGTGTTTTTGAGTTACAATTAAGAAAATTAATTATAGTAAAGAGAGCACAGATTGTGAATGATCGTAACCAGCTGTTCGTGCAAAGGACGGTATAAATTTGATAATAACTAAGGTCGGGTTGTGAACGCGATACTGTTTTCCATATGGTGTGTAAAGAAAGTTTAGATAAAGTGATCTTTCTCTGTTGAGGATCGGGCTTTTTCACACTTCAGAATGCTTATATGGAGGTATATTAATGCAGTATGTAATTAATATATCAATATAGTATTGGACCAGAGGTGCATCCATGGGGGAGGGTTCACCGGGTCCGGACTACATCAAAACTTCCTAACTCAACCTACATTCGTACGCTTTCTCAATAAAACTACAGAGTGGCCCAAAAGTAAGTATACACTCCTGTATTGATCAAGTATTACATTCTAGCTTATAGGTTTATTTGTTTCGGCTCTTTCGAGCTTAAGATATAAGTAAAAAGATATTAAGAACAAATAATAAAGAAACTAAGTCTTCCTGATGGATAACAATAAGAAATGATATAGAAAAGCAATGAGTTGATCAGTACAGGACTGTGTACCTATTTTGGGCCACCCTGCATATTTGTTTAATAGATAAGTGATTGATGTAGCATGAAAATTTAATCTTACACTTCACCAACATAACTCTTTCTCTTATAAAACGATCTAGTTATGATATTTCATATTTTCCCCTGAAAAAATAAGTGGAAGAATTTTGCAATTAGATACTTATTGTTTTTGTGGGTGCAGAAAAATACCCGTTCAATACTACATACAGACATTGTACCTTGTAGTATTAGACCCCTCCGCAAACTTTTACTCCTCCTGGCAAAAATTTCCGGGTGCGTGCCTGTATTGGACTCTTAATATTGGAGTATTGCATACACAGATAATTTTCAAAATAATTGATACATCTGAGGAAAATTAAACATAATTGATTAATGAGTAATGGAACCACTTTGAGTCTGCAGAACAGCTGATTTGTCGTGCAAGATACTCATAAAAGCTACAATTGGTTTTCAGTTAAATATGGTACCACTTTTTGTGTAGCAGCACTCATTTCTGTCTGCAAGATTGGAGGAGGATATTTACTGCGAAATCTGAGCTCCGAAACCGACTATAAGTGTTCAATAATGTTGAGGTCTGAAGGATTGGGAAGTAGGTGCGGCAGTGTTGTAGTTTAATCCAGTGGTAATGAAAGCACGCTCAACAGCTCCAGGTCTGTAAATTGATGCAATAACTTCTTGGAAAATTGTATCATTGGCCGAAAACATCAGTAACATCATTTCTGGTTTTGCGCTTGAAGATGGCAAGATGTCAGCACAGAAAAATAGTGTTTCACGTTTCCTGTATATATATAAAATAATTCAGGGGTCAATTGCTCTTCCATGTTACCCATGGAAATAACAAATGGACCATAGTATGTAAATGGTCACTTAAAATGTCGACATAATCAAACGTATTCACAGGATCAACGGAATAAAGGACCAACGAAGCCCACAGAATCAGAGAGTGGCTGGCCATGTTTCACAATAGGGAGACAGTTCGGGGCATAAGCTTCCTTGGGTATCAGATATACATGAACACAACCTGTTACTGGAACTAGGAAATAGACGAAAGAAAACCCATCGATTCATATTATGCTTTTTCGATCATCTACGGTCCACTTTACGCTCTCGGTATTATTTTCTTCGCGGTAGAACGTTGTAAGCCGCCATAATCGGTTTGAAAATTGCAACTTGACCGGGGATGTTTACGTTTTAAAACTCGCGTTTGCTGTGACTATCGCAATATGCTGTTCCAGGTACTGATTTTCTTTTTGTAGGAATGGAGCTTCATGTTTCGTGTTACATAAATTCTAAACCTAACCAAGAAATATTATAACTAGGCATATAATACTTTTAGGTCGTATTTATTGAACCTTCGTATGATGTCATACCAAATGAGGTATTAATATTTACTTTTATTATATTGTTACAGGTCCAGAAAGACAGAAGAGTAAGCAATGGGTGACCAAATGGAGAAATTAAAGGCTAGAGCTGTTATTGAACATCTCTACAAGAAAAGTTTAAAGCCGCAGGAGATCCAGACTGACATGGTTGCAACTTTAGGTGCCACAATGAAGAAATGGGCAGCCCAATTTAAGAGGAGAAGAACCTCCATTGAAGATGACACTCTATCAGGAAGGCCTATGAAAACACTAACTTAGGAAAATATTGAAAAAGTGCATGCAATTCATGAATGATCAGCGAATGATCATCAGGGAGATTGCTGAAGACAGTGGACTTATCTATTGCAAGCGTTGACCGAATTATCACCCAGGATCTAAACTTTTGATACCTGATCAAAATCTCACCAGACGCAACATTTCAAGGGACAATCTTCATCTCTTCCGGACAAATCCAGATGCCTTTCCCACTAGATTCATAACAGTAGATGAGACCTGGGCCCACCATTACCAACCAGAGTTCAAACAAAGTTCTAAGTATTGGAAACACCCCTCACCCTCACTCTCTGAATAAGACCAAGTCAGTACCCTCAGCTGGAAAAGTGATGGTTACAGTTTTCTGGGATTTGGAGGGTATAGTGGTTGTGGATTATCTTCCAAAGGGGCAAACAGTGACTGGAAGTACTATACAGGTTTTCTACGACAGCTGCGCGATCATATTCGTTGGAAACTGACAGCAGATGTGCTTCTCCATGAAGGCAATTCCCCCTAGCCACAAGTCAGTCATGGCAATGGCATCGATTGCGGCTACATATTAGTCCCCACCCGTGTGATTCGCCGGATTTGGTACCTTTGGCTTTCATTTCATTTCAAAGCTCAAAAAAAGTTGAAAGGTATTCCTTTTGGCACTGAGATGACATAGGTGCAATTTTACACACCTTCTGACAAATCATTTCTTAGCAGTAGGATTGACACACATGCACGTCGATGGGCAAAATGTGTTGATTTGTCAGGGGACTATGTTGAAAAGTAACTATCCATAAACGCTCTGCTGTTCCGTTCATAGGTAGGCTTAAAACTTTTGTAACAACCCTCGGATACCATTTTACGATTTGAATTAATATAGTCTTGCCCACGAGAGAGGAGACAGAGCTACAAGGGTTTTGCTTTACCTCGATTTCGAAACTAGTTTGATAGCTAATTTGTATTTATTGAAATGGTCCTCATTCCTGATTCTGGCGTGGGAAGTTTGTTCCATGCTAATCCATTGCTAGCCTAAAATTGTTTCTCTGGCGCGACCACTGTTATAGGTTATTGATGGTGGCGGTACTTGAATGAGCATACATTGTGAATTGTAATCGAAAATAAGATATTGCTCTAAATAACATGGCAATTATTATTATTATTTTTACAAATAATATTGTTTTACCCTCTTTTTTTTAAAGTCTGTGAATCTGAAAAGACGAAGAATTTTAACTTATTCGTTGACCTAAAATTTTAACTATCTCGTGCAAAAGAAGAGGAGAATAAAGGGAGACTAAAATTTGAATTGTAATGCCGAAGAGGCGGTCTCTATGACATTATCTGCTCTATCGACATATGCAATGAGTCGTAGAATAAGTCGACGTTTAATCAATATCCTGAACTGTCATTAATACCGAAAAAAAAAAAGAAAAAATATATCAAGAAGCATATGGTACTTTTGTAACAGTAATAATAGATGTGCTATCAATAAATTCTAAGTTCATTTTTCAAAGATATAAGTACTACTTTCTTAATTTGTTCTTTGACAATCCAGTATTTAGTCCTTAGAAAAGTGTAAGTGTTACTATTGGAATTCCATTATGTATAATAGAAGTTATCAATAAAGATATACAAACAGTTTGAAATATAGACTCTACAAAATTACACGATAAACGTATCCCAAAAAGGATATTTTAGGTTTTAGTCGTGGTTAAATGGCTGGAGTTACAGTCTTGAATGCCGGATACCCAGTTCAATTTCCACTAGAAGTTCATGTGGTTCGTGTTCCACATTACACGACTCTTTCTAACCTCTGAGACTCAAAACCTTCATAGAATTAAGTAAAATTTACCCTATTTTTTTATAGCCAAGCAGCACATAAAAATGGCTACATTGACAACACTGTCTTTATTACCAAGTTTTTAAGATCACTATTGTGAAGTTATGCGTTTATGAATTGAAAAAAAAAATAAATAAGTTACAGCTTGTAACTATGATTAACGTTTTGTTTAATTAAAGGATAATGGCATAGTTGCTATTCTTAGCATTATTGTTTCTTTAATACAGTAGTATCGCTAAAACACGGCACTCGATACCCGGCAGTCCGGATAACTTGGTCACACCCTGGCAAGACGAAAATGCCCAAATCTGCCTTATCAGGTAAATTATTGTACAGTGTGTATTCATTAATTTTCATTTTTATGAATAGTAAAGGTTCTATGCCTTCATAAAATACGTACTTTTCCTTTGTTTAAGGGTAAATGGGCAGTTTATTCTTAAGCAATCAATACATACAAGTACAGTACGGTATTTTCTGAGGAAATACTCGTACTTAATTCTTTTCTAACCCTATTCCCGATAACCCGGCATTTTCACAAACCCTTCGGTCAACATTAGGCCGAGTTTTCGGTACTCTACTGTATTCACTTGTCTAGAACACAGAGGCATACGCGCCGACTACGTGGGTGCTCCGGGGCTCCAACACCCATAAGATTATTTGTGTGGGTTCGGCCCACCCACAAGATTTTTAGTTTGATAGAAACAAAACAAAATAAATATTTTTCACTTGCTTGATAAAATGAATTATCAAATAAATAAATAAATAGATAAATAAATAAAATAAGCTATTAAAACATTGAAATGGAAGTTAAAATTTCTAATCTCTAAAGCATAATTGTTTGTTTAAAATATGTTTGTGCAAAGGCAACAAGAAACATACTTCTTTGTTCCTTGCCTGTCTGTGGCCTAGTCAAAGGCAGTCCACACAATAAAAAAATGAACTATATTGTTAATAGAATCGACCATAGGCCTTTATGACAGTGTTAATAAAATATTTTAACTAAAAGGAAATCAATCAAAAAATATCGAGACTCCCCTGAAAACATATAATGTGTACCGCCATTGATATGCACCAACATAAATTTGGGAAAGTCGGCGCCGTTATACAGAGGTTCTTCAGAAGAAGAAAGGTATGCCAACACAGTTTATTCTCCCTTACGTTTGTGTTTTTTTCTCTCCTAAACCGTCTTAGTTATTTTTTCACTTTTGAACAAAAGAATCACAAAATTATATTAATTATACTTAATTATGTTAAAGATTACTTTCTAAATTTTGGATATGATAATGATTCTATAGAAAACTACCAAAATTCCCGTACTTTGCACGGGAAGAATAATATTTATGGTAAATATTTGAAAATTATGTACGACGTTTTTTCTTGTTTCAGTTACTTCAAGTTCAATTTCGCTAAAATTGTGCTCACATATACTGAATGCTCTTAAATAACATTTCACTACGTCAAGACTGAATCAAGTTGTTTTCTCGCATCCGAAATATAGTGTATTAACTCAAATCCGTAGAAATCGTCAGGCATTTTTTTTTTTAAAAGTTATTTCCATCATGCCGAAATAAATACACTGTATTTTAAAGGCGCCTATTTTGTCAAAATTATGTTGTAAAATCGTTTACTTACATTTGAAATCGAAAAAATGCTCTTCGTTTCGTGGAAATTGTTAACCAAAATGTATTGAATTTTTCAAAAATCAACCAATGTTGACAATAATTTAGTCAAATTAACTTATATTCAAAGTACTTATACGCATGATGCTGAAAATATCTTTTTTTTTTTTTTTTTTTGCGATTTCTTACTACTAGTTTCTGCTCTATGAAAATCAACATTAGACCAGAAGTGGTAACAGACTTCTGCCATTTCACTATTTCCGGTTTTAGTAAAGAGATTAATGGTGGAAATGTAATTTATTTTTGAGGTGCTGGATCAATTCAAAGAAAGAAACTTCTCGCTACCTATTACCGTTTTAGCTCTATGTTGATGAACGTTGAAACCGGAAGTGCTTGATTCCTACTACGTCTGGTTTGAATTGAAGGTTAAGAGAGAATATGGACCCTATTCTTGGGACGCTGAATTGATTCCGAAAGAAATGCTTCCCGCTATTTCCTACCGTTTTTGCTCTGATACCTGTCGGCAAACAGGCGAAAGGTCGGACGGACGTACTAACGGACATAGCCGTTCTAGAATATTTCTCATACTTGTGCATAGATAGTTTAGAAGTTTCAAATGTGTTCACCGCAGTGGCGTATTTAAGGGCGGACTATCGGGTTCAAGCCCCCCTCGAAATACATTTGTTAGTTTTTCGCGTTCCACATACGACAATAATTCTTTTTACCATTTCTAAGAATTTCATTGACTTTCCATTTTCTTATGCTCTTTGTTCAGAAATAATACTATATTTGTCAAATTTCATTCTATGGAAGAACTACGATCTTTTTTTCTTTCTTTCATCCATTCTATCCTTCTGTTCCTAATTTTTGTTACTTTCTTTCGTTTCTCCTATCATACTTTCGACCGTTGTTAGTTGTGTTTCAAGACGGCCGTCGTCAGTAACACTTAAGGCCCTAATCACCATACTGTTCATAAGAATCTGTTTTAAAAAGTGTAAAATTATTAAATTAATTGTGAAAATTATGTCAGAACAAAATGCTGTATGTTGTTTAATAAAATGTATTGTAATAATATTAATATCCTATTGTTCATAACTTTCTTATTCTTTGATTATTATTCATTCAAATTTCGCCTTTTATTTAAATGACTTACATTTCTTTTCCTTATTGCGAGATCTGTATTTAATTTTAAACGACAATTACTTTTTTTTTTCTAAAATTTGCCGGCACCGAATTTCATACCTTCTCCCGTGCATTTTTTTCTTGATTATTTAGGTATTATCTTACCTTTCAGCTATTTCTGGCCCCTCCCCACTCTTATTCAGTGCTTCCATTCCTCATACCTGGAAGTGTCATTATTCAAATATTAAAGAGAGGAAAATGAACTTCATTAAAATTTGTCGGCACTCAAAATGAAAAATATAAGTGTTTATTCACGTGTTGTGCATAACACCCCGAAACACAATCCTAAATACGCCATTTTCTCACCGTATGTGTCTAGTACTTTCAAACTTCTCATCTGCAGTTGCAGGCCTGCAATTCCCTCTCCGGTTGTTGCCATGCGTGCAGTATAATTTCTAACGTCTATCCATCTTTTCTTTCTTTTTTTTCTTTTTCTAAAGATTTCCTTTAATTTTCCTTAAACGAAAATCGATTCTTTGGGATAGTTAATGCTTTTGTTTGAAGAAGTTGAAACTCTTCATTCATGTTTAAACCTTTTGGATTAAGAAGGAAGACAAATACATATTGACAGTGAGAGAAATAAAGAATCAAGAAGATTTATAAGAATTATTAATGAATACTGTTGTTGACGAATATAAAATTGCCTCATTGTTTTGCAAATCTTTTCGTGTGAGACGCAATAGCGGGAGCAGTTAAGCGGGAAATCCACTTCCCGAGAAGAGAAGGTGGCCTAGATAAAGAGCAATGATAACAAGCGGAGAAAACACGCTAACTTTTAGACAGCTCCACTTTTCTTAACTTTTATACTGGGACAAGGCAAGTCAAAAAAAAAAAAAAAAAAAACTCAATCGATATGAATATGAGGAACATTTAGAGAGAACATTTTCTTTTTTGTCTGAACTACTTTGGTGATCAGAGTTCATCATTCAAATTCTATATTTCTTCGCAGAAGACACAACTTTGTAAGCAAGGAGACTGTGTCAATCTTATTTGACAGAAGGTATGTCACTTTATGTTTATTATTGTTGTCAACTTTTAGAGGCGAGGTCTTAGATTAATCTAAGAGAGTGGTTTGTTTCTATTGAGAATACTTATGTAAAGAAGGCATGTCAATTTTCTGTTGAAAAATTAGTGCTTATGAATTCACATGCTTGTCTTCATGAAAGGGTGAGACTTATGGCGGAGTCATGTAACCTAACTCACGAGGGTGAATAATGTGACGAGTAACGCCACAACTAGAAGAGGGCAGATGGGACGCGTGTCGGGACATTGTATTATATATATATATATATATATATATATATATATATATATATATATATATATATATATATATATATATATATATATATATATATAAACGTAGAAAAACAGTATGTAATAAGTACTTAAAAAGGGAAAATTTCGGAAATTTTTTTTCTTACAGATTTTGATAAGTAATATATTACTTTTTTGTTTCTATAATAATAAAAAATTCAGTTATATGGTGAACTAGCTATTATTGCTAGTTATGTCAATACAATATTTTCTTGGTACCGAAAACAATTATTACTATTTATTACACTAAGACAGAGAGAGAGAGAGAACCATTTGTGTATTACTCTAAAAAAAATTCAGAGAGACAAAATTTAGTAGGATTCTGCGTCACACACAAGGTTTTCTGTGCCAATCTATGTTTGCTATTTAGCCCGAACAAATATGTACAGTCACAAATAGAGGGAAACCATGTCTGTTGCCAGCGGCACGTACAGTCAGCGACAAAAGTTCTTTGCATTTGGTAAAATTTATTTTGGGAATAACGGTGGAACGTATACAGTTTCACCGAGTTTCAAGGCTGGAATGTACAGGCAATTACATTGTTTTTTAATTTACTGAAAACTGTACCCAAACTGCTCTTCAATTCTGAAGTTATTTACGAAACTAATTTCATCAAACGGAAAGAACTTTTGTCACTGAATGTACAAGATGGAGAAAATCGTGTTTATGTACCTTGATAAACATTATCTGGTTGTGTATGGGCAGCATACAATTCCATTCCTGTGTACGGTCTAGATTTTCCTTCTGTCGAGAAATAAGTATATGGGGAAAAGAAGTGAGTTCGTAGCAGCATCTAGAAAGTATGTACAAAATATATGTGCAAAGATAAGGATTACGTATGCACCATCTAGACTCTCATTCTTCCAACTCAATGCAGAAAATTTGCACCACAATACAGATTGCAGTTCTCCTGCCGTGGCAGGAGTTGCGCTAGGAATGCCTTCTGTTGTCGAATATATACATTTCCCTTCTAAATGTCCTAAGTTTTTTCTCTCTCCGTGTAGGTAAGATTTTGAATTTTGTTTTAAGAATGGTTTTTGTTTGTTTATTTATTGAAATTCAGCAGTCCTTTTCAGCACCGATTCTATGTAAGGCATGGATCTACATTTGAAAGTGGAATCCGAACATCTTAATATTTTCATTATAGTCTCCCAAAGACAATCCAACCCGGTACCACGTGTACCAAAGACGCGCGTCCTACCTACTACCAGTGGGGGATCAGAAAGGGCGTTAAACTTATAAATTTGCATGATTTTGTATATCACAAAATTCTTTTAATGGTGAATGTGTGTGTATGAGATAATTAATTGGCGCCGAGTGACAATGCTCCCAGTTGCATCGTTAGTGGTAGGTGTAGGACTTTTTCTGCGCGAAGTGATTTTTCTATTCTGGATGTACACTCACTAATTTCACAAGATTAAAATTCCTTTGTGGTTCGGAAACTATGGAAATAGCAAGTAATATCCTTTGTAAACTCGATCCTCTTTAAAATATAGGAAGCAAAAACTAATCAAGCTTTATAAGGTCTACCAAAATGGAGTGGAATGTATATATATATATATATATATATATATATATATATATATATATATATACAGTATCTATATATTTGAACCCACTTCCTCTCGATAGGATACACATTTCAGTAGAGGTATAATTATAAATAAACACTAGCAGCGTTCACCCCGCTTCGCTGGGGTCACCCCGGAACGCAATAAACCTTGTTAATTAGATAATTTTTACTTTTTCGCTTTCAAGTGATATGATAAAAACCATAGTAGATTGCAGTAAATGTTAACATTATAGCGCCTGTCATTTATGTTAACCCGCCCCGCTTCGCTGCGGTCACCCCAACCCGCCCCGCTTCGCTGCGGTCATCCCGGAACGCAATAAACTTTGTTACTTAGATAATTTTTACTTTTTCGCTTTTAAGTGATTTATAGCGCCTGTCAGTTATGTTAACCCGCCGAGTCACAGGGTCATGCGGGTTGCATATAAATACGTTTATTTTTATACCTATGATGAACTAATAACAAAGGATTTGTACGTATGGACACCTGAATGGTCAATTATCTCAAGACACTGGTAATTGAAAATTAAAGTGATATGATAAAAACCATCTAGGGTCCACATCCTAACAACCCCCCAAAAATGAAAGAAATCGGTTCAGCCGTATTAGCGTGATGAGCGGACAAAGAATTTTTTTTACGTATTGACACCTGATTGGTCAATTATCTCAAGACACTCGTAATTGAAAATTAAAGTGATATGATAAAAACCATCTAGGGTCCAAATCCTAACAACCCCCCAAAAATGAAAGAAATCGGTTCAGCCGTATTAGCGTGATGAGCGGACAAAGGATTTTGTGCGTTCTCTTTTATATATATAGATAATATATTCCATTTTTGGCATGAATAGTGAACTGCCCTACTTTCTTAGGATATGCCCGTTAACCAGTTTTACATGATTAAAAAAAAAAAAAACATCAGTTACAAAAAACAACTCAAAATTCATTTCAAACGAGTAAATCGGAAACGGTGAAACAAGCATTGTCTTCCTTTATTTAAGTGTTTCTATTAAAGTTTTCGAAGTTTACTTCCTTAACTTAAGCAAATTTTCACATTGAGCAATTTCTCAACAATATATATGATAGAAATGCCCCAAATTTTCCCTTAGGAGCAAAATTTTCGGAAAGGCTTAAACCACATGTTCATTTATTTTTTATGAAAGAACTTATATACTGAATTTTACATGTCACTACATTCGTCACTTCGTGAATAAATAAAAGGAAATTTCGGTATTATTGAAATTCCTTTTTTTCCCCTTAAGAGCGAAATTTTCAGGAAAGTTGAAACACACATTTTTTAATATTAAAAGTTTGTATACCAATTTTCAGAACTTCTGCTTAAGAGAATCGTCATATTCCGAACTATTTTGATTAAACAAAACAAAACAAAACAAAAAACCGAAATTTGAGTATTTTAGAAATGTTTTTGTTTCCTTCTTAACAAATGAATTTTCGAAAACTCTGTAACACGTTATTTCCTTATTTTTGAAGAAGTGTTTATATGCCGAATCTCACTTCTGTAACTTCAGGAATTCCTGAGAGACTCTATTCTTGGCAAAAAGAAAGAAGAAGAAGAAAAAAGAATCTCCGTTTATCCCACTTAGGATACGTATTTCCAAACGTCCTTCCTTGTTCCTTGTTTTCTTTACAAAAGACGTATTTTATCCAAATTTCATGTTTCAACTTGTAGTAGAATGGCCTGGGCGATGATTAAGTAGGTAAGTCACTTCTACTCTTTTACGTAATAGTGTAGATTGCCATTTCAAATCCCTTCCCCACCCTTCTATTTCAAATATCAAACAATACTGAAAGATCTATCCTTAAGAGATTCCAAAGTTATTATTGTTATGCATTTTGGAAGTCCTGGGACTAATGAGTTTCTTTTTCTTTTCTTTTCTTTTACTTTTTTTTTTTTTTTTGTTAAAGGTTTCGGCCTGGATTTGTTTCTTCCACGTTTCTCGATCTTGAGGTTCCTATTTTAAAATTTTCTTCTATTCTTCAAATTATCGATTAGTTGTGTTTTTCTTTTTCCTATTTCTCGCTTTCCTTCGATCTTTTCTTCTACAGCAATATGAAGAATACAATTTCGGAAAATGTGTCCATTTCAATTGGCCTTCCTACAGAGGATGTTGGCTTAAAACTTTCTCTTCTCTCCTATCCTTCCTAAAATATCTTCGTTTGTTACTCTTTCTGTCCATTTTATCTTTTCCACCTTCCTCCAACACCACATTTTGAAGCTCTCTAAATATTTATTCTCTAACTTCTGTAATGTCCAAGTCTCTGAACCATAAAGTTCAATGCTCCATATATAGCACTTAACCAATTTCTTCCTTTGTAAAATATTAAGCCTATTCCGAGCTATTCCGTTCATTATTATTTTAAATTAGAAGCTCAAATACCAAATTTTACGTTTCTAATCTAGAAAGTTTCCAAGTTATGAACTCTATTATTATTATTATTATTATTATTATTATTATTATTATTATTATTATTATTATTATTATTATTATTATTATTATTATTATTATTATTTGCAACCATAGCCTTTTCTTCCCATGACTTTCTCTTCCCTTCTGGATCAAATATGAGAAAACATTGAAAAACATGATATCTAATTATTTTAAATGAGAAGCCCAAATATCGAATTTTATGTCTCCAACCTTCAAAGTTTACAAGTTATCGACTCTTAATATAATAATTGTGATCTTCCCCATTTTTTCCCTTTTACATCAAACATATTTCAAAAATGCTGAAACACATATTTAATTATTTTAAATTAGCTGAAATACACATTTTTTGCACGGGGAGAGTAGGTTTTTGGAAAATATTTGAATACCTTTTATGATATAGATTTCAATGAAAGCACATATATATATATATATATATATATATATATATATATATATATATATATATATATATATATATATATATATATATATCTTATATATATATATATATATATATATATATCTTATATATAAAAGAGAACGTACAAATCCTTTGTTCCCTCATCACGCTAATACGGCTGAACCAATTTCTTTCATTTTTGGGGGGTTATTAGGATTTGGACCCTAGATGGTTTTTATCATATCACTTTAATTTTTAATTACCAGTGTCTTGAGATAATTGACCATTCAAGTGTCCATAACGTAC
Organism: Thermobia domestica; assembly: GCF_964235325.1. Lineage (NCBI taxonomy): Eukaryota > Metazoa > Arthropoda > Insecta > Zygentoma > Lepismatidae > Thermobia > Thermobia domestica. The sequence goes on along the minus strand of NC_137471.1, from coordinate 64,806,764 downwards.
AAATCCTTTGTTAGTTCATCATATATATATATATATATATATATATATATATATATATATATATATATAAACTGAAGAAACTCTAAGATATTCTATTTTTAGCATAAATTTTGAACTCACCTTCCTGCTTAGCGTACGCACACGCCTCTTAGTCAATGGGGCATGATAACTTTGAGACAGGAACTATGTTCCAAGATTCATTCAAGCGTTAAGAAGATTTCCGTCATTAGATAATGAATAACATACAACGTCTATTCCAATGTGTCGAAAAGATATAGAAATTGCATCTTCTCTACTTTAAAACTGGAACTTTGGAAAATAATTAGTCATGTGTTTCAGGAGCGGATCCAGGACGGACTTCTGGAAGGGAGCGGTGGATTGTAATACTGCTACTTAGAGTTACATTTAAGAGCCAAACTCTGGGATGGGTTTTATTTATATATAAAATAAGAAAGTTTCCTCTTCTGGGAGGGGGTGATTGCCCCGATCGCCCCCTGGAACCGCCACCGACGTGTTTGCTTATTCGTAGTGAGAAGTTTAGAAACAGATGTTTATTTTCCTAACTTGAGAGACTCATGAGTAGAGACCGAATGTTTAGGCATTAAAAACCTAGAAAATAGGCAGGCAAATAGGCACTTAAAATTTAAAAAAATAGGCAGTAAAATAGGCACTAAAGTGTAACTCTAAATAAAGAAGATAAATACTCAATACAATCAAAAAATAAATTCAAGTCATAGGTATTATTCAAAGAATATAGAAACATACCTGTTTGTTAATATTTTTTAATGTATATATAAAAACGAAGGTTGACAGGTATTCCATGTGTATTTTGTAAATACATTCTATACAGCGCTTTATCACTACATATAACAGTCCAAATTCTATACATTTTAATCAGTATACACAGCAGTCCAAAGTTTTACAGCAGTTTATTACTACACATAGCAGTCCAAAGTTTTATTGCATCTTATTACTACAAAGAGCACTTATTTCTCGAAGGGGCAGAATCCTTTCTTGAGATACTAAATTATATATTTTTACCACTAAAGCCTTATTTCGAAGAAAATGCATAGAATATGCAACATTAGGCACTAAAGCAATTATTTAGGCAGGAAGGGGCCAAATAGGCAAAATAGGCAAAATAAAATTGGCTTAAATTGAAACTATAACAACCTATAAAAACTTTAAAACGTTATTTTTGACCATATCTTTAATATTAAAGAATAGGCATTTTGCCTAACATCCGGTCTCTACTCATGAGATACTCTATTTCAGGGCGCAAAATTTCCGGTCGCCAGGTCGCCATTGGTGACTAGAAATTTAGAGCTGGCGACCAGTGTTCAGTAGGGGTGGTTTCTGCCTAAACTCACATGACTGAGCAGTTTTTATTTCGCACGAAAATCATTGTCACTGAACGAGAGAAAACAGAATCAGACACTAAAAAGGATTTACAGTGAAAACTTCATTTTACGAGTCTCAAATTTGCATCCTGAGCTCGTCCGTGGCTAAGCGGTTAGCGTACGCGCCTTTGGCGTGGGAGACCCGGTTCGATTCCCGGCGGGGGCTCATGTGGTTTGGATTCCACGTTAATCAGTAGGTCCACGTCTCATATAGCCTCGCTGCTGAACGGGGCGTTAAACCCAAACTCAACTCAACTCAAATTTGCTTCCAATTGTTACATTTTGGGCAGTTTTACCTGTGAGTACTGCTTCATATAAGAGATTCTTCAGCAGTCTCAATAGTGTTAAGACTGCCTACAGGAATTCACTGAAGACTGGAACACTGGATGATTTGCTGACAATTTTTATCAATGGCCCTTCACTTAAGGACTTTGACTCGAAAACTGCAAACAACTGGTACTTCAATGCAAGGAGAGAGCGTTACACAAACGTGAAGTCTTAATGTAAGATATTTTTTTAACATGTATATGAATTGTCCGATTCAAAATTAATTATCATGAATCTAATTGTCTAGTTTTGAAATTTTATGCCCTGATGTAATCTGTTTCTTTGTCAAACCAAAGGCCGTTGAAGGGGTGGGAGGCCTCTCATAATTTGTACGTGAGAGATAGTGGCGACCATCGTTTTTGGATTGGCGAATGCGTCTGATTGAAATTTTGCGCCCTCCTTTATTTACTACATTAATATTGAACCTCATACTCCTTTAGGTTAGCATACATTCTATAATTAAAGTGGTGATTAGAACCTAGTTCGAGGTATGTACTAAGTATATTCCAAAATTAATTTAAACCTTTTCAGCCATTTTCCAGTTATATGATCACAAAAAAGGGCAACATTGCTTTCAATGAAGGAAGAAATAATAATAATAATAATAATAATAATAATAATAATAATAATAATAATAATAATAATAATAATAATAATAACTGGAAACCACAATTACAATAATCTGGAAGGGAATATTCCAATTAGCCGCCCCTACAAAATTGACCCTGATAACCACACTGAAAACTATTATCACCACATGATCGTTCTTAGTCAAATGGGGCAAGATTCGAATTATACGGCCACTATCCTGATTGAAGTTTCCCCTCTCAATGCCACGAGGCGAATGTCAATATGGTTCTTTTAGATATAGATTCTAGTTATTACCTTTCAACATTTTCCTTCCCGTTTCCATTGTTGATATTCCCATTATATACAATCATTTCATAACTTTCTTTAGCACTTTCGTTGATAAGTGAAAAAAGAGAAACACGACCTCCTATGGTTGGGGAGATTACACTTTATACGTCGACTAGTATGGGAATTGTAAATAAATAAATAAATGAACTTCTGTGGATCATGCTTAATTACCAATTCTCTATGAAAAGTATATTCTAATGCATTTCTGTTAAGATTAATTTCTATATAATGACAACATCGCGTGTGATACTCTCCTTTCCATCACATTTATTATTAACAATCAATGATCAAGCTTACATTTTCCAAAGCTGACTTCTTCCTCTGAAACTTCCTGAATGAAGATTGGAAAGGGTCAACATATTATAAATATTATGGCCCTATTTGACAAATCAGAGATTTAAATTTGTGAGTTACGTGTTTTAGCACAGACTGTATCTAGCAATTTCTATTGATCACTGTTGGTTCCATTCATAAATTTCAACTAGGGGAACTGGCCAACTGATAGAAAATAAGTATATTTTAAAGCAGAGCGTATTATGCATTATAATAGTTAAGTATATAGAGAAAGTTCTTTCTAACTCAACTGCTTTTGCTGTGGAAAGCTGCATGATAAATATCTAACTTAGTTAGCTAAAAGCACTCTATCATTAACATTCCACATGCTAATTTAATTTATTCCACATCCTTCCACAGAGATATGGTATATTCTTTGCTTCTCTGCGACAGAACGATAGCTACAAAGATACATTAACGGATCATAAACAAGTTCATAATTTCTTGTGTTCCCCTGAACAACAAGAACAAAAGAAACAAGCAAACATACAAAAAAGGATCCTTATTCTCAGTCTGAACTATAATTCGGTGTGATGCCTTGAATATTGTAAAGATTGAGCGAAAAAGTTTAGTTGTGAATATTTGCCTTTTACTGCATACATTTGTAGACAAATACGTACATTGATTACAAAAAAAAAAAAAAAAAAAAAAAAAAAAAAAAAAATCCGGTTAACAAGATGATCTCCCTTCCCTACCTATCCTTTCAATATATTGACCTGTGGACATGGCAATTGAATGGTAGAATGCTCGCCTCTAGCGCGTGAGTCTCTAGTCCCGCCAAATGAGTTTGTGGTGAACAAACACTGTGTACGTGGGTTTTCTCGGGCTTCTCCCATTTCATCCAATTTTCGTAATTCTTTCCATAAAAAGATAAATTTGCACATGGAAAATTAACGCTATTTATTTACATTTCTATGAATTATTTACAATAGCTGGACATTTATCTTTTAAGCTCTGAAAGGAGTTTCAGATAAAGATTTCAAAAATCAAATATTTTCAAAATGGCCGAAAGTGGACTTGATTTCTTTGTGTACTGAACACACCATATCTACGGATGAATTAACATTAGCTGCATTTGAATAATATTGTCATAACGTAACTAAGTTCCAAGAAACATCGTTTAGCATTTTACAGATCAATAAGTAACATAAAGTCTTACGGAAAACTATAGGTTTCACAAAATGAGGTCAAAATAGATAAATGACCAAGTTAATAGGTTTTATTGTTTTTACTTTCTAGTGACGAATGGAAAGAAGAAAGTTTGGTGGCCGTGAAAAAAATCAAATTTGAGATTTCAACGAATTTATACTTTTCATGAAACGTAGATACCGAAAACTGATTTTTTCGACATCTGTCCGTTAATCCTGATGCACACTCACCTAGAGGCCATTCCGCTATACCACAATTTAGTATAAAAGTTAAAATGCAGAATTTTTAAGGATTGTGTGAATAACATAAGCTTCAAAAAATAATAACTTAAGGACATTTATTATGAAAATATATCCTTAAAAAATCCGTATATACAGGCTGATTTTAGGCAAACTGTCAATTTAAGCATCAGACTGTCAATTAAGGCACAAATAGGGATCGTTATTTGTGCAGTTCACATGAGCCCACTTTTTACAATTCAAGCATTGAAGTGTATTTGTCCATCTCCATATGCTGATTTGCTGAAGGGTTTAAAACGCACCAAGCAAAAACAATCATCATCTCCAGAAGACTCGGAGTCATCTAATACAGGATTTCTTCTGTGTTGTTCTTTTCCAGTGCCCGTAGTCTTTTAAGCTCCTTACGTTTAATTCTTTTTCTTTATTTAATTGCTTTTGTCTAAACTTCTTAGTTCACGAGAAGCAATCTCATAAAACTTCTTGGAAGCTGACAGTACATAATTGCACAACTCTTTTTCTTCAGATTCTGAGAAAACCATGCGTATCCCATAGCGACAGCATCATTTCGGTTGTTCTTCTTCATATATCTAAGTAGGGACATTCTATTTACATGGAAGATTTCTTGTGTTTTACGTAAGCTGCATGCACCTGATTCCACATCCTTCGCAGCTTTCTCATAGTCTTCTACAGTTGATTTAGCTCTCTTTGTTTTCCGTTTATAATTACGAACCATTTCTGAAAATGAAACAAAAAAATCGAACATAAGTTCACATGTGGGGTAAGTTGTGACAATGTCACAACAAGCCTCATGTTACGTGTCACAACTAGCCGTACTTCCCCTTTCTTTGTTTCACAGTGTGACGAACTAAAACAACAACATGTTGCTCTTAACATATCATATGAATTAATGTATGAAACACTATTTCCTAAAGATATAATAACAATTTTTACTTACCTCTTTATAAGCTTGAACTGACACTGTTCCAAAAGATTCCTTATATTTTACTTTTGTGCACTAAAAACATTAAATTTACTGTAGTATCAACCCGCGCCCCTGACATTACTAGCCTGGATTACTGTGAACCAAACTCTGCAACTTGCTATGGCGTCACTCATTGTTGCCACCTCACAGAAGTGAATATATCTGCTTTGTCACTACTTGCCCTTGTCACTACTAGCCCCGCCCTCCCCTAGTATGTAATTTCTCTGGAAAAATCGAGAAGGAGTAGTTTATTACTGGGAGTGAGTTTTCCTTCTAACAATTTTCTCAAAAACGACTCATGGAATTTTGTTCATATTTCGTAAATAAATATTTCATAATGACCTGACAATATGGCATAACTTATTTATGCTTAAAAATTCACGAGAGGTAGTTTATTTTGGAAATAAGATTTTTTCGGATGATTTTCTCAATAACGAGTCATGCCATTTTATTCACATTTCATGAATAAATTTTCAATTATTATTCTTATAATGTTGTATAAATCACTTCCATAAGAATATCCAAAAGGGTGAGTTTCTTTGACAATTTTGTAAAATATCTCATCTGATTTTCTTATTACTTTATAAACAAATGGTTAATTAATAACCCTAACATATGGCATAGACTAAGTTATTTCTTACGGAAAAAAATACAAGAAATAGTTTACTTTTAAGGATGAGTTTTCTTTCGGTGAAGTTCCCCGAAAATGCCTTATAATTTTGCTCCTATTTCACAAGATACTGTTTCATTAATAACTGCAGCACAACATGATTTCGTTTAGTGTGGTGGCCCGTACCGTTTATTATTTTAAGTAAGGACGTATTCCTATACCAAAAGTTCGTGCGAATTCTTTTTGTAATATTAGAACTATATCACAAGAAATACATATGTATGTAATGCAAAAGCAACAGAATCAATCATTAGAAATTGAGAATTGAATTTCTGGGCTTCCAGCATCTATGGCCATGTCACCGGTCACATATGAGGGATAACGTCCCTCATCAAGCACTACCCTGGGAATTGTGAGAGGAAGAATGAAAAGGGAAGGAAGGAATCGGCCTGGAACCATTATGTTAGATACCATCACGGCATTTGCTGGTATGAATGAGGAAAACCCGGAAAACGTCACTATCTGAAACTGCGAAAAGTTTAGGAATCCTACGAATGCCGTGAGAAAAGAAGCAGATACAGGATTTCCAAAGACACTAAAGAAGTGTGGAAATAAGATTATACATTTCTCAAAAATTGGTAATTTTTTCGTGCGATTTAGTTCGCCGAGGAGTTTATAAATTCTATAGGAAGGTCACGACACAAACAAAACTTGAGTCAAACAAACAAAACTAGTTTAAACAAAATTTGAGTCATCTCCGTGAAATGTGTGACTTTTCTTATGGGCGCGTCATACTATACGGACTTTTAAATCATTTCAAATAACAGACGTTTAACATGAGGAAGGTGATAATGGATCAAGTAGGATTGCTTTTTGTCGATACATACATCTGAACAAGTTAAAGTAATTTCTCAGTTAGAGTGGAAAAGTAATATATTTAGATGAAACTTGAGATGTTACCCTCAACATTTCAAGGAAGGGTTGGAATGATGGCTCGTGCTCTTATACCCTAACTGCTTCCTATTAGAGCAAAAATAACGGTATTGCATACAGCAGTGATGACAGGTAGGTAAAACAATGTTTGTTTTTGTTAGCGAAAAATACTGGCGATGCAATAGCTGACAGACACAATATTATTTCTTCGGTATTCGAGAAATTGTTCTCAGAGATCCTTATGGTTATTTTACCAACAAATGGAAAGTGAGTAATTGTTTTAGACAATGCGGCATATCATTCATGCCTAAAATTGAAGACGCCGATCATGTCAATGAATGAACGTAAAAGACATTGTTCATTACATGCATGTAAACAACATCCCACTGTCCTACCCTTTCCCGATAAAGGCGGTCCTCTTGAGTGAAATTAAAAAGGCAAATATAGGTAAACTCTATGTAATTGACAATATCGTGCGTGACTATGGCCATTCATTTTTAAGACATCTACCTTATCATTCCTGCCTTACCCCGATCAAAATTACGTGGTCGAAGCTCAAGAGAGACGTTAGGAAGAAAAATGAAATCCCTTAATTAAATGCAAGAGCTTGCAAGGTGTTAAGAAAGTGTGTTGAATTGACAGGCCCAAATGTGTGGAATAAAGATATTGACCACGTAAAGAAAATCGAAAATAGCTATCTTACGCATGACCAGCTGTCGGACGACAATACATTTATTATTCATGTAGACCCTTTCAACATTGACGTGAAAACTGAAGACGAGGACACAATATAATATATAATCAAGTAAGTTAGTTCCACTTAGATTGATTTAAAATTCACTTTTGAAAATGTCTAATGTCCGAAGTCACTATTATTATTATTATTATTATTATTATTATTATTATTATTATTATTATTATTATTATTATTATTATTATTATTATTGAAAGTGTTGTGTGAACAATAAATTTTCACACTTCTTTCTTATTCTTGTTTTTTCTTTAATTGGAGGGGCAACAGTAGCTCAGTATTAGAGTGCTAACTTTAGGCTCTGGGGTCCCTGGTTCAATACCAGACCATGTCAGTTTGTGGTGGACGAAATCATGTTCGTGAGTTTTCTTGGAATTGTCGCTTTTCCTCCCATTTTCTTATCCCACCAATATGAAATGAAATCTTCATTTTAACATTCTGTATTACTAATGTTATGCTAATGGAGACACGTGATTATGAAAGTGAACGATGATGAAAGAAGTGGTGGAACGAGACCTCTGTATAACCAGGTGCGAGCATTACAAATTAGCCACTGCTGATACCCACATAAGCAGATAAATACATTCTTCACAAGTTATGTATACTATATATTACATCTGTTTCATATTAGCCACAGTATTGGGAAGAAAGAATAGATACAGTAGGTGTTAAGACGTTGCAACCCCACGAATACGGTCAAAAGGGGGCTAGAGAGATGAAGGGATGATCTTGTGAAAATCAGCATGGGAACTTGAAAGAAATTTGCCGTACTTCGCTTCTGATGCATGAACGCATTATACCCATATAGAGGATACAGTGCTATAAATATATGGCACTTTTTTGTTTAACAGTTTTTGCTTCCCCTGTCATAACCGCAACCAGCAATGCATAAAGTAAATTGGGTTGCATAAGTATCAGGTAATTATGCGCATTTTCTACAACTTTCGATTTCAAGAGCGCATGAACGGTAAGAAATAACAAGAAATTGCTTTTTGATACGGCTTGAGAGTCTCAAAAGTAAATTCCTTTACTGACATTTCTCTCTATTACAACCAAAAGCTATAGATCCCATAGTTGCTTGTTCAGTATCGAATTCACATAGTTTGGAAAACTATCGTAGTTTCACAGTGCGAAAAAAACTTACCCTTTCAATTAGGGTATTAATTCTTTCAGATATAAGATTTTTCATAGGAAAATATTGTAAATCATTCGAAGGTATTTCTTTAAGAGTTAATCATGATAAAGACTTGCTAGTTGATCCTTTATTATCTCAAATACTATATGACAATTATTGAAATAATATTAATGAATATTTTATATAAAAATAGTTGGTTGCCATCAATCGGGGGTATGTTACCACTGTTTAGATGTTATTAAAAAAATATAGCATTACTAATTTATTAACAAAAGGTATGAGACAAAAACTAATATAACAAATTTGAGCTGATGAATCGAATGGAGCAGTGGAAATTACTCGACATGTATGTAACTTTATAAGAAAGAACGAGCATGTCTAAGTTATCCTGCATTTGGGACTACTTTAACACCCAAGAAAAAGCAGTTACAAAATTGTAATGGCAAAATAACCCCAATAGTGGATGTTTTAAACCATACAAGTGTTTACAAATTGTTTCTCGGTAGTTACCTTTGAATTATATACTATTGTGCCTTGTTTACACCAGAATTTTCCTATTTCTGCACAAATATCATAGTTCAAAAATAATAGAAATCTTGGTTAATGTAAATTCCTATTTCGTCATTTGATTAAAATGTTTTCTATCAATATTTGCTTATCGTTCTAGAGAAAACTTGAGTGATGTACTGTACTAGGCGGACGTGTCTCTGAAGAAACTTGTTGATAAGAATCTTCCAAGGAATTTTGTACACAATGACTATTTTAGGCATCCCTTTGTTAATGTTTCCAAGTACTCTGGAATAGTCTTTTTCAGGAGCTTTCTGGTATTTTCGAACTGTGGTTGGTTACTCAGCACCTGTAACAATAGAAATAAACTATTTAGAAGATCAAAAGGGACTCAATCAGAAAATCAAGTAATACAAAAACACAGGAGTGTCGAAGTACCATTAGTCCGTGTGTACTTGGTCCATAAGATCTGACTTTAGCGTTCCTTTCAACATCGACACACACACACACACACACACACATATATATATATATATATATATATATATATATATATATATATATATATATATATATATATATATGTATGTATGTATGTATCCGACTAAGTCCTACAGTTTAACATGAGATCCGAACTACATGAGCTTCAACCCCAAAAATTAACATTTTTATGTGTTTTATGTGTTTCCAATTATTTTAACGAAACTGTATCAGTTTTTAATTAAAATTATTCTAAGTTACTATGTGAAACCATATATGCTTCCATTTGTAAATTCTGAATATATTTTCCTTTTAAAAATCGTAAAGTTTTCTTTTATCTTCTTTGAAAATCTGGCAACCCTGTTTGCATATGGATTTATCCTGCTTTCAAGAGATTTAACCGACTCTTTTTCCATTTCTTTCCTTATAATCATATCAAGGAGACTATGTCGTCTTTTTTTTGTTTAATAATAACAAGTGAATTTTATTTCACATTAGGAAACTACGAAAGTAGCGTCGGATTTCCAATTGTTCAAACAGGGTAAGCTGCCTAGGGTCGCAGAACTCAGAGGGGTTGCCAAGAAAAAAAATCGACTTTTAGAACAATATTTTTTCTAAATTCTTATTGCAACGTTTTATGTTTTGTTCGGTTTGATATATTTCATTAGTAATTTAAAAGAACAAATCCAAATATTGTCAGGGGCCGCGATGGCTCAGTGGTAGAGTATTCATCTCTGGTGTTTGAGGTCCCGGGTTCGATCCCAGCCCCCGCCAAGTCTACTTTGTGGTGGACAAACACCGCGTGCGTGGGTTTTCTCGGGGTTTTCGCGTTTCCTCCCACTTTCTTCATTCCATCATTTCATTCATTACTCATCATCACCGTCTCCTTTCGCCTAACCGGCATAAACGTGGGACGTAAAACTCAAAGATTTCATTTCATTTTTTTCCCCAAATTTTGTCAAAACGACTTCAAAGTCACTCAACACTGGTCAGAAAGCGTTCCCTGAAAGCGGCATCTACTAAACTGCTGACCCAACGTTCATTATAGCTGGCGGATGAGCGGACACGTGCAGTCAGGTGAGTAGTGACGAGCGAGGGGCCTCCGACCAGGGATGTATGCGCGAGGTGGGTCCTGGGAGGTCCGGGTCCCTCCGAAAACCTTTTTTTTTTTTTTGTAAATTTAGTCGAAATTTAGAAGTAATTTTACAAACTTTAATATAATTAATTCTCATATTGAATTTAGAGCCCTTCAAAAATCTTTTGCTCTCTGAAATAAATTTCTGCGTCCCTTTCTCCCGGCCAGAGCCGTAGCTACGGGTGGCGAGTGGGACCTTTGCCCCGGAAGCTGATAGCAAGAGGGCGCCGAATAAGCAAGAAGAAATAAAATTTGTTGAAAAAGAGTAAACGACGCGGCGCCCCATAAAAGTATTGACACCCTATTAACTCAATGTTGTTGTCGGTTTGCAAATAAATAGATTTGGTAAAAATTTTCTTGCTCGCTTCACTCGCAACTTCAATGTTTCAATAAGAAAAAATGAAAATGAAATATTTGAGTTTTACGTCCCACGGTTATGCCGGTTAGGCTAAAGGAGACGGTGATGATGAGTGATGAATGAAATGGTGGAATGAAGAAAGTGGGAGGAAACGGGAGAACCCCGAGAAAACCCACGCACACGGTGTTTGTCCACCACAAAGTTCACTTGGGGGGGGCATGTTTCAATAAGAGTCACAACAAATTTTTACTTATTTCTATTTTAAAAAAAGTTATTATATATGATTTTTAATTACGATGTAATATTCAAGGTGCCGAGTAATAACTCTCAGTGTACGCAGGAGCGCTTTCAAAATCGGAAACAGTCAAAGTCTGAAATACAGATGATGATGAGTTTGTTTAGTTACTCTCGCTTTTCTACCCAGTCGGATTAATCACGAAGGTGAAAATGAAAGTATGAAAATGAGAGAAGATAAGAGACATACATACGCAAGCTGATGTTTCCGCGGGAACATTTTTGAAGTTGAAGAAGTTGTAGAATAGGGGCTTAAGGGGCCAGAACTTAATCCAATGAATTTCGTCTTTTTGAAAAACTTACCAATACCAGTGATTTTTTTTTATTCCATTGACATATGAAATGCTTCCAATGTGAAGGAATTTATTGAAATCATTTCTCCATAAACTACATATATCGCCAGCATATTTTTCTTGTGTAATCGCATATAGTTGTGAGATGTTTTTATCTATCTATCCACATACACACAAAACATATACACACATTATATACTATATGTGTGTATATGAGTGTTAGTGTGTTTTTAATATTTTACTTAATAATAATTACCTTAAATTCAGAACTTTCATTCATTGAGAAATTAAAATTTCAAAGATATGTAGTAGTCATACTATATTTTGGATTTGAAATACAATCATTAAACATATTCTTCAGCTCTATTAATCAATATTGAGAAATTCGCAAAGAAAGCTCTTGCTGAATTTCCGTTACATTTCACAAAATATTTTTTTTACCGTAAAAGAATCGAAATTAAAATATTATTTATGTGGTCACATACAGAATAAAATTTCAAAAGTTTACAATTGTTATTGAAAATTAATGTTATCACCTATTTCGGACATTTTAAAAACATATAGTTTCTAATGTATTGAAATTTTATTTCTTATCGACAGTATGAAACGTTGTAAATAGTTGTAAATTTCTATAACTGTTCTCTTCGTGGAACTGTATACCAACCAAAGATAGTTTTGTCAAGTTTAACAGAAAGTCCAAAATAAGCCTTTTGAAAATAGCTCTTACTTGTAAAAATAATACGTATAGTGCTCGCTTTGCTGTTGCAATGACTTGTCCAAGCAATTTGATAAAAAAATCAGCGTAGCGTAACAACAAAAGCTGCTTCTCTTATATGTTTAAAAAAATAAAAAAAATTAAAAAAAGAAAAAAGAAAGCTTGGTGAGATGAATAGTAAAGGTGCACCAAATTCTACTTAGCCCCGGACGCCGAAATCTTTAGCTACGGCTTTGCTCCCAGCATATCTGGGTCTACTTGATGCCTAAATCCACCACTGCATGGGAAATCTCTAAATTGTGCAAATTTGATATCAAAACCGAAACTAGTAGCCCTATAACTTCCAGTCAGAGAAAGAGTTTATTCTTGGAACACGGAAACCATAACAAAAAGTCAATTCCGGATTTCTCTCACCGTTCTTAATCTATAAAAAATAATCATCAAACCTGAAGTAGTAAGTCTCTACCACCTTTTCTCTTAGTAGATAAATTGGGGCGTAGTCTAAATGTATTCTTAGGGCTCTCAATTGATTCTAGAAAATCGTTTCTCCCTACCTATTACCGATTTTGGACTATGGCAAACAATGTTAAATCTGAAAGTAGTTGATTTCAACCACTTCCGTTTGAATAGAAGGTTAGGGGAGAATATTGAATCTATTTTTGGGAATTTGAATCAATTCCAAAAACTGCTTCTTGATATCTCTTACCGTTTCTCCTCTGCTACTTGTCGCCAGACAGACTGACATATCCATTCTATACGACTTCCGATACTTGTGCATAGTATAGTTTGGAAGTCTAAAAATCATACAGAAATTAGTGTGTATTACTTCCTAACCACATTACACTGCTATAAACAATATGCCATACATAAAACTACATGTCATGCAGTTGGGTGTAATTAAACTATCGCATCAGTCCCCAGTGTGATTATTTTTGCTTTTCCCGGTCGAAGTTTGATACCTCTTTCTTAGGATATTGTTACAACGACAGAATGCGCGTAGTTGTTGGAAATGATCGGCTGAAAATAAAGATGTTGCTTATCGTAGGACATGATTTTGTATGAATAGATAAAATGGAGAATTCGCCGGTCCAAGATTCATTCACCCTCTTTCATCTTCATCGATCATTTTCATAAATTATTACATTGAATTTACTATAATACTTAATTCATAAATTAATGATAAAGGTGATTAGAATCTAGGTCTGCACGTGAAGATACAGGTATGAAAACTCAATTCTGGTTACCATTGTAGTAGACAGTTAGTTTTAGGATAGAGAAATTTCTATATAACTAGATTTTTTGTGGTAGTAAAGATTTGTGAAGGATTCTATAGTGTTATGAATAGAAATACATAAGAAGTGAAATAAATGTATAAATAAGTTGACTTGTCTTCCTTTAGGAGTATGTTAATCCTATTCAACGATTTGGGAAATTTTCGTCTTGACAGAGTCAGATTGAGTTGTACGTTCGACAATTACTATTTAACATTAAATTTACAAGTATTAGCATTCAACATAATTTTGACCATTCAAAATGCTCCTCAACAGCCTCATGGTGTGAACGAATACAAAGTGTAATTTTAGTTCCGAAACTTCTATTGCGAAAACTAGAGCTTGGAAGAAGAGGGAGGTCAGTGGCGTCACTCTGCTACTGATGACGACGAGTTCAAGGCAATCATCGGGACTGTATCACCAAACAGATCAGCGTATAAAACACTAGAGGTTGCAGTTGATCATTTGACAGCATTTCATAGCATTTAAAAAAAAAAAATATAGAAATAGTTAAACTGATATTACACGTATTGACCGAGAGCAGGCACGTAGCCAAGGGGTCCCCCTACGAAACCAGAAATTTAAAAAATAAGGTAAAATGAAACCAAAAGAAACGAGAAAAAGAATCAGCGTTAAAAATATAAAGCTACAGAAAGCGTTTGGTAACTCTTTCTTATGAGAAGCTTTGTGTGGAGGAAAAGGGGGGGGGGGTTAAAATTGATATTACTTTAACATTCCGAATTCCATCTAGCGCCATGCTAATCCTATGGGCTACAAATGTCTAACGATAAACCGGTTCAATCAGATAGATTCTCAGATAGAGCTTAAGAAATGCCCACAATCGCCAATAATATGAGCCTGGCAACATACATATCAGTTACACTTGTTAAAGAAATTTTCAATTTCGCGACAACACTAATCCATTTTATAGGATGTCCTTACTGCGGAAAGAGATCTCCTTGCTATCCTTGACGGCATTAAACGAATATAAGAAAAATAAGAAGAAATAAGCCAATAAGAACCGAGTTCGAGTGACGTCGGAAGACTATATCTTTTTCAATACTTTTTTTTTTTTTTTTTAAAAAAAACACATTACTCGAGATTCCTTCATAGTTTGTTGTTAAAATACTAACATATCTTCATTTTTATGTTCTAGCAAATCAATATATGTAGCCAGTAATATAGTTTAGAATGATCGAGCCCCTGGTGTGATAACTACAGTATGTTGTCATGGACCCCCTCTATTACGAAATCCTGGCTACGTGCCTGTCGAGAGCCAAAGAAATAAGAGTTTCGGATTCTCATCTACAATGCTATAGTGGAGAACAAAACCAGTCAATTTCTTTGCCACATTGAATCATGTGAGGAGGAGTTAATCTTGAGCGAAAATCGACACATTTTATAAATGATAAGCTATTAACCTCAAAGAAGATGGTGACAGTGGCTCGGGGAAAATTATTATATTACTCCAGGACATTTCTCTGATTATGCTCAACATAGGTTACCAGTATGTTTTTAATACTAATTTCATGTATGTTTATTCGAAATTCCGGCGGTCCCAAAATCACGAAATTCGAGCATTCCCAAATGTAGGGATAAGAGGGAAAAGTAAAATACTGTGGAAATCAAATTTGAGATTACATAAAGCGATAATACAGAAAAATAAAATAAAATAATAATCCTATTGATTCAAGTTGAACTCAGATCCGTAGCTAGGGGCTGCCAGGAGAGTCTAACCCCATGTGAGCACTTTCATTCTCCTTGAAACTTTCAGTTGTTTCTTAGTATGTATGTATAACTGCAGCAGCGCAAATCTGTGTTCAACATTGGGGTGGGGGGAGGTAAGACCATTCCCATATATTTTTTATTGCGATGTTCAAAATATTTATGAAGTTGAAAAAGAATGCTATGGAGGATCAGGGAAGCAGAGCTGTCTTCAACATTGGGAGGTGGGCAGATTTTAGGCTTATTCTGGGGAGACATGAATTTTATCTCACTTTCCTTTGTGGCAATCTAACACAAATCATTAAATTTCTCCCCAAAAAACACATTTGAAATCGGAATTTGGGGGGACATTTCCCCCAGTTTCAAATTTGAGGGAACATGTCCCTCATCCCCCGGAATTTGCTCCAGTGCATAAGTGTAAAGTGAACTAAAGTTATCATCCCAAAAATGATTTTGGCCCACTGTCACTTATGTGTTAACGCTACATTATTAGATATTATTGTAATGCTACATTCCTTGGTGACACACACACACACACACACCACCACCACCACCACCACCACACAAATGAAGACAAAGTGAGTAAAACTCTAATTTCATCATTTTATTTTCGAAGTAGTTTCATATAAGGTTGGTGTAAAGGGACAAGTTTTGCCGATAGATGTCACTACGCCAAGGTGACCAGAATTTTTACTTTAAAAAACGGGACGCATATGAATCGGCGACCGGTGGGGGGCTTATATATCTGACTTCCACATTGCATTTTGGAACTCAGCAGTGTTTTCAATTTACAAAATATACAAGTAAGAATAATAACACAGCGTTTCTAACTTAAGTACAACCCAACAATACTTTTAGCTACTTGAACACTCAGAATTCCAACTCAATTTCCACTTGAAACACAGAACACTCAATTCACATTTGAACATTCAGAAGTTCCACACACAGGTAAACCTTCCCAATGAGTGTTGGTACGGAAGAGTGCAGAATTTGCATTGACCATTTATATTTTGAATAATAATTACTTGATACCTGGGTAATTTTTGCTTAAAAACGGAACATTTAGGCGTCCCGTTTGAGAATCGGATAAAAACGGGACAACGGTGGAAAAAAGGGACTGTCCCGGCTAAAACGGGATGTCTGGTCACCTTGCACTACGCTCTTCATATCTCTCATGCATTTTTTACCTTTTACGAAAATTTACAATTTCCCTTACAAATTTCAACCTGGAGACTTCAAATTTTTAGGGAAGGAACTTCATAACCTATCGAAGGCAACAATCCGTGCCGATTTTTTATTTAAAATTTTCCTCATTGTTGAAACAGTTCCATTGTTAAAGGTTTGAATATCCATCTCAGCAATGAAGCCATTTCAGCAATGGAGAAAATTTTAAATAAAAATTGGTACGGATTGTTTCTTTTAATAGGTTATGAAGTTCCGTCTCTAAAAATTTGAAGTTTGTAGGTTGAAATTTGTAAGAGAAATCGTGTGTTTTCGTGAAAGGTAAAAAATACATGAGAGAGATACGAAGACCATAATGTCATCTATCGGCAAAACTTGTCCCTTTAAACCAACCTTAATGCTGTTAAAATTATTGGAATATTCGTTACTCGAAATATTTTCTTCTGGTATTTGAATATTCGAATTTTAACTACATTAGTTGATCTATTTGTATTAAACATCAATAATAACTTAAACTAGAAATACAAATCACCGAACAATGGAACTTTTATTTAAAATATGTGTATAACAGCAAAGCTAATATGAAACAGTTAGTTATCAATTATAAATGCACGCCCAGATTATCTTTGGACTACAGTGCTGGGTTATTATTCCGTGGGGGTTTGCCCCAACACAACATAAAATTTGTGTTTTAGTTAGATAATTGGCACTGCTGTTATAATTGCTTTTGCTTGTTTTGCATAGCGCTCCATAAATTTTGCAAAATCTGATGCAGAATGAGCAGCAACGACGCTAGAAAAAGGCAATGGGCATGGTCCAATGGTGGTATGGTCCGATCCTGATTACCCAAAACTTGTTGGTCCTTATGCGAGCCCGTTCTTAAGCGTGATTAGTGCAATACTAAAGAGTTCGACTAACGTTTCCTCCATTAGTCAGGCATTTAGTATGACTCTAATCATACATCAAAACGACTCTGCATAAAGCCCGTTGTTTTATAATATAGGTCAATATAATATTATTTTGGTATTAAAAAAATAGCTGCCCTACAAATTTGTTTCTTTCCCTCTGCTTTCACCCCCAAGAAATTAAAGCTTACGTTGTCACTGAGAATCACTCCATTGAGAACTCATTGTGCATCGGTTTGCGTATACGCAACGCCAAATTTGCATTCTAGTTTGCTACATTCAATAACACATATTGATTTTGCGACGACATCAGTGACGCTAATTTTCGGTTTGGAATAATCTATCCTCCAAATTTATTTTACAATATCACTAGCAATAGTTCTTAACACATATTTCGTGTTGCTTTGTGATCTGGGAATTTGCAAAGACTAATATAAGACCTGATTCCGTACTGTTTGCTTCAGCGCAATGTAAAATTTGCGTTTTGTTTGTGATAGTTGAGATAACAGTTATAATCATTGCATTATTTGCAGATTGCAATGCAACTCAAAAAATGTAATGAGTAATTGTAATTGCTACGTTGACTACCACAAAGTGAATATAAATCTGTGTTGTGTTGACGCAAACCAGTACAAAATGTGGCCCTGTCATCAACGAAATGAGCATACAAGTCTGTGACATATTTGGTATAACAGCTGTTCATTCTGTGCATTATTAGAAGAAGTAGAAGAGGAAAAAGCAGTTGAATTCGTGTGTTATCGCCGGTCGGTGTAATGTTTATAGTTTTGTTTTCGATAAACAGTTCGAAAACTACGGATTTTTAAATCAGACTGAAATCCAAACAATATAAGGTATGTAGAAATTATCATATTATAGTTTGGATATAGTATACATGGAGCCGCATCAGTTCCCGAAGGAGCAGGACGCTCATACTTTAAGGGATTATTCATTGAGTATGTACGAACTTACAAAGGGGGTAACAAAGCGACTTTTATTTACTTATCGACTGATACGAAAATAAAAAGAACGTACCTGTACTTTAGATCTGCATGTGTAGTGCCCTTGTACTTTATCTATGACTATGTGTGTGGGGAATTTAACGCATATCACATGTCCTGAGCACATGGATACTTCTTACTATTGCACTACGTAGAAAATTTATGGTATTTCATGTAGAAGTGGTAATAGAACACAGAAGAAACGCAGATCAGGGGGTTCTCATGTATACTATTACCTTAGGTTTCTTCGGTTGTTTTGATATGTCGTGGGTTTTCTCGGGGTTCTCCCGTTTCCTCCCACTTTCTTTTATCCACCATTTCACTCATTTTTCTCATTCTCATCGTCTCCTTTAGCCTAACCGGCATAAGCGTTGGACGTTAAAATTAACCATTTCATTTCATTTTTTGTTTTGATATGTAAGACATTAAACTAATGCTAGTCCGTACCAGCTCATACGTGATAAAGGAAACTTTATTGATATTTGGGCATATATTCCGAAGTTGGGCGTCCGCTTTCGTCAAGTTTTTTCACTGTTATCTGCTTTCCACACTTTCTGCAATTTGTTATTAGGTTCATTAATCCGTGCTCTTCACAAACTTTTAAGAGATTTTGCTCGTTATCAATGTATTCCTTCACAGATGTTAAAACTGCTAGTTCATTGCCCTTGTACATTCGCCATATTGGTAACATAAATACTAGTTTCTTTCCCACAATGCAACTGTTCGGTTACCTTGCGCCAAGTAGTTCCCTCCGCTCGCCATATAGTCCCATGTTTATAACCGCTTATATATAACAAATAAACAGATTTTTCGAGACTCTTATATATTATAAAGCACACAAACGATCAAATTATCCATATATTTCCTGTAAATTTTAAAAATTTCTCTGGAAACGGACGCCCAACTTTGGAATTTAACCCGATATTTGTCTCAGTATACATCGGTGCGATAGACCATAGTTTTTAATAATATGTTTAACGAAGTTCAGTAGTATGCATCGGTACTGTAATACAAGTAATTCTATAAACAATTTTACGGATTCTTTATTCCTTACGAAAAACTATAGGTAAATGTTTAGTAGAAGAGGTCCAGAAGTACGTAAAAAATACAAAATTTTTACGGGAAAAATGGAAGATGCAAGTATTTAGCCCTAACCTAACCCAACCTAAAGTAACTTAAACTAACCTGCACTAACATGCTAAACTCCTACACCAATATAATCTAACAATCTGATCTAACCTAACCGAAACTAACCTGATCTGACCTAAACTAACCTAATGTGAACAGAAACTACCATAATTCTAGCATTTTTTAGAAAAAAAAAAAAAAAAATAGATTTACCCCATTTGTTAAACACTGTCCATTTTCCTTTGTCGTAATTCAGCTAACTTGCCCACTGGGTCGTGGACCGAGAGGGAGACCTGTGTTCTATAACTTTACCGTTGTTTTTGATGTTGTAAGGAGCACTATATGTAGAGGCGGAATGGACTATGTGGCGGAGAGGTACACTTGTTATGATGTACTGGAGAGGCAGTGTGAACATATTGCGTAGATAAAAAGATTGTTAAAGTATCGTGCTTGAGTTATCGAGTTATACAAAAATGAGTATCACTTGTTGAAACTGTGTGAAAGTCATAGTCTATAAAACAGGTGAACAGTTTGTCGTAAGTGTAGAAACGAAATGAAACTACACGAAAGTAGAATATCTAACCAGACCTATTCTAATTTAACATAATTTTACACTTGCCTGTACTTTTTTGGATGACATTTAGTATCACACCCAAGGCAGTGCAACACATAAACCACGTATTTTATGGCGTATAAAGTGTTTTTCCACTATCCTCGTTTATGTGTATACCCAATGCAGCTGACGCACCTGCTCCCTACGGACGCACTACCTCGCTGCCGTTTGGGGCCCCAGCTGTCCTTCTGCCCTGACTCGGTTAAATATCATTCGTGCTTTTTAGTGGCCACCTAGCACAAGTTGGTTCATGTGCTATGCACTAGGCTGATTCTTTTGCCATACACCCGAACTGTATTTTGAACAACAACCACTGACAAGTGTGCCAGGGTCACAACCTAGTATTTTGGGAAAGAAGCTAAATATTTTTTAAATATATATTTTCGTCTGATCCAGCGATACAGCAGTAATGCCTCTAAAAGATCGTGAACTATTACTTTGTATTTAATTCTTGTCGCCTGCAGAAATCTGTTCCATACAAACACTTCTTTTCATGTAAAGTATTAAATTTTACCTGTAAATCTTCCAAAGTGTGGTGCGCCAAATTACACCAAGATCCTAAAGCATTGATCAAGCATAACATTTTAGTTTATGTGTTTACTTGCTTCGGCTCTTCCGAGCTTAAAAACACTTAAGGACAAATAATAAAGTAACTAAGTCTATCTGAAGGATAACAATAAGAAATGATATGACATGCAATGAGCTAATCAATACGGTATTGTATACGTACTTTTGGGCCACTCTGTATAATTTATTTGCAGGGATTAGGCTTTACATGGACAGATAACTGTAATGTGTAAAGTTGTATAAACATCAATTTGTTATTCTAAATTGGTTCTGCTGTGTCATGGTAATAGTTCCAGAGGTTCTAGGAAAAGATTACATAAAGAATTATGATAGTAAATGGGCGGCATTTTGTGTGTTCTTGATGGGAATTTTATGGGCCACGTCTAATAAAATCCAGTGTAGATCTAGAATACCTCAGAATAAAAATAGAAATTTAATTAATGCGATGTAGAACAACCTAAAGATTTAGGATTCTGTGCCGGAGAGTAGATCCTGTATTTTCAGACTGAAGAAAACGTGAAATTTTTGTTATTTATTGCAAAATTCATTGTTATTTCCTTAGAAAGTGTTTCTGACGAATTCCTCAGGGGACTTTACAATTTTTTTGTGTAAATAACTACATCTCGAAATAACGCAATAAAAACTGGTGTAAAAAAGCAACCTGTGCTAGGTGGTCTGAAAATCACGAATGATATTTGACCGAGTCAGCACAGGAAGCTAGCAGGAGGGCCAAAGAGAGTTGCATCCGTGGGGAGGATGCGCGTCAGGAGTGGTGGGTATGCGTGTAAACTTTTCTGTTCAATTTCAATAATACTTGCCTCTCCACATAACGTAATAACTCTTTTTCTTCAGCAACATACGTTGTCGTGAAACTCAATCGAAATGTCACATTTGTCACATGCAACTAGCAACTACCATCTTTGAATACTGGTAATTAATTTCCTCATTGCACCATAATGTCTGCCGTCAGCATGCCTCCACTCAAACTAGTAGCAACAACACGCAGCTTGTAACACTTGAAAATACCACATTACACTTTTTTGTGAGCATGAATTTCATGAAAAATGAGCAATTAATCTTTTCTTTCCTTAAGTTGTACATATCTTTCACATTTCTGGACCTACTCCCCGGCACTTAACCCAAAAGTTATGTGAAATCATTATATTTATGCAACGATATATTTATAATTGGAGGAACTAGGTAGAAACAACATAAATGGTATAAACATAACTGCCATATAATGCTCTGAGGGATTTAAAATATCGCCCTTCCTTTCGTCTTCGATGTCCTAATTTTCTGCTACTCGCTGCCTTCGATAACTTAGGTGCTATACCTCAGGTGGATTACGAAACAATCCCCTCGTGTAATCATAACTAATAGAAGTGGAAAGCCTGAGGTAGTGTAATACTACATATGTATTGGGCTGTGCTCGTCTAAACAGGAACTTCTAAGATAGTAATGAATTAATTTTAAGTTCAAGACATATTTTTGTTACAAAGTAAGTATAACGTCCCAATGATAATTGAAATGTATTAAAATGGACACACTGAAGCAAACAGCAAGGTATCTACTGATGCTTGATATGCTGGAAACTTGTAGTATACTGGAATTATTGAACAAATGTAATAATTCCGTTAGAGACCCTTCAACATGGAAACAATAACATTTGGGTGATATGACTAACTGATCGAACACTAAAAAAGTAGCTAGTTCGAACAAGTGAATTAATAATGTTTATAATGTAAGGCCTGTTTATAATATAAAAGTGCGTCCCGAAGTCTTGCACGAAGATAGTTTAGTTTCCCAGCGGGTTGTATGTGATGCTGTTTCTGCCCATGGAGGCATTCCATATATAAATATTTCCTGAAGGATGACTTGAGGCTGTTAGGAACTCATAACAAAGAAGGTTGGTCTTACACTCAACAGTGTTCCTTGTACTAAATGTAATACGACTGTAAAGAAAAGTATAAATATGTGTAATACACTGAACCAGATGAGGAAAGGATTGGCTGTAAGGCGTAAGTGGAGGCCAACACACACACTCACACAAATAAAAGTGAATGTAGATTACAACAGGCAGTCAAAGGAAAATAACGTAAACATACACTCTTCTTATTTTTTCGATTTTAGAGCTCCTTCGTGCCTAAGCGGTTAGCGTACGCGCCTTTGGTATGGAAGACCCGGGTTCGATTCCCGGCGGGAGCTCATGTGGTTCGGATTCTACGTTAATCAGTAGGTCCACATCTCATGTAGCCTCGCTGCTGAACGGGACGTTAAACTCAAAATCAACTCTTTTTTTCGATTTTACCTCACCAGTTGCTGTACATTCTATTAGAATAATGAGGAAGAGTATGCTTTTTGAACATATTTTGTAGACATTTTGTATCACAGCGTATAGTCGTATATGGCACTCACCTTCTTTCAGTTCATCGTAGTATACTGTATTAGCAGGAGGCAGGCCAATTGGAAATATTCAAACCAACTGCAATAGACACCCTAAACAGCTATACCTTTGTTATAACGTCAGAGTAACAGGTAAACAATCAGGACTTTTGGGTGCTCTCGTACAGTGGTATACTATTAACCTCAGATACGGCTTTTTCTTTCACTGTGCTTTCATCATCATGCACTTTCACGTACCTTTCTGTCCTTAGAGTATGGTACGGCGCATAGGCTTCCAGAGTTGTCCTATGTGTGACACTAAGTTTTTATTTAGAGTTTATATAGGGATTTGTAACAATTATAGCGCGTCACACACTTAGGTTAAACCCTGGAATCTTTATTTTGATGTTTTTGTGATTGTCTTGAATAATCATCTTAACAGCCAAATTATTATTTCAGTTAATTATGCATTTAAGATCTTGTACCTTAAATTTCTCTTCATCCATATTTTATCGTGATATTTTCACACATAAATGTGCTTGATGTTACGTTTAATTATTAAATACTGTAGTTATAATTACTGAACAAAGTATACATTTATACGA
Source organism: Thermobia domestica (assembly GCF_964235325.1). Lineage (NCBI taxonomy): Eukaryota > Metazoa > Arthropoda > Insecta > Zygentoma > Lepismatidae > Thermobia > Thermobia domestica. The sequence continues at coordinate 64,782,829 of NC_137471.1, read as the reverse complement.
GAATACTGGGAACGCATAATTATGATTTAAGTGCCTAGATTTTTTTCCGCCGTGTATCAAATATGTTTTGACTTATCACTTAAAAAATTGACATACCTGAATTATCGGGAGTGTGTTATTTCACTTAATCACATTCCGTATTAAGCTATACTTGAACTACAAATATATTCAACTTTTAAAGACATTCTTCTTAAAACAATTCAAAATTGTCGGTGTATTTCTTTTTTAACAATTTTTTGTTGTTTATCCACTTTTTTGTTTTCTTCAAGTTCAATGAAAGAGATGCTGTTTGCTGCCTTAATGGCAGTTTTGGTTTCTTTTGGTTAAAATCTGTTAGTTTGTACTGTACGCACTTTTAAATGTTATAGTACTGAGAATTATAAGGAGCAAAATGTAGTGAAACTATTAATATTAGGGATACAAGAGAGTTGAATCTTTCTTTCCTCTCTCTCTCTCTCTCTGTGCATACATTTTTATTGATTTCAATAGTGTGTTACAAATACAGTAGGTTTAACGAATCAAATTCATGATAAATTTTAAGCGATGCAACTGCATTCGCAATATTTAATGAAGTCTTCTTGTTTCCATCATAAGGGAATAAATAATTTTTATCATAATGTGTAGAAGCCATGAAAGGCAAATGCCAGTACAATGGGTAAGCCCAGCGTGACATAGTTCCGCCGGTACTTTCGGCATTTTTTATTTCCAGTGGGTTCCAACGGTATGAGCTATGTTTTATTTATTTATTTATTTATTTATTACACAAGTTTTTGTACAATGTTCACAGAGTTTGTTTATCAACATTTCTCTTTTGACGAGAAGGATTAATACTAAAATCTTTTTGCGTTTATCACTTCCAAACTGCTTCTTAGCGAAATATTTTGTGTTTCAGTATGTTTCCCATTGTCCAAGATTGCTCTTTAGATTAATTATGAAGTAAGCTTATGTGCTACGAACTGGGTAATTATGAATTTGTAGTCTTATGCCAGGAACTTGGTGGTTATGAAATCGTAGGCTTATGCTATGAACTGGGTAATTTTGAAGTCGTAGGTTTATGCTACGAACTGGACAAGAAAGAATAGCATCTCAAAATCATTTGACTAATTTACTGATAAGCAGGATTGCCCTAGATCTCATTTTTGTGTGTTTAATGTCTTATTTTGTAGTAATTTGATTTGAATTATATTTTCTAAAGAAGTTTTGTTATAAATATTTAATGTACAATATGTGTCGGCCATTGACCTTATTGTGACGGGGACATAACAATACATAGCCCCGCTGCCACCGTCCCATTAAATCAGTCTCATTATTTTGAGAACTTAATCTCTACTATATATTTCGGACCCCTCTGTGGTTATGGACCCGTGGGGCTAAGATGAATGCTAGATATCACCAGAAAACCATTTTCGTTGTTCTGTCGTGTGAGTGAGTGAAAGTTAAATTGTAGCAAGGAACAAGAGTCCGGAGTACAAAATAAAATTCTAATTTCGAATGTCATACTCCATAGCTAGAGATAGTAATTAATTGCGTATTATTATTTCGAAATAACAACCTTAAAATTGAGTAAAATTATACTTCAAATTATATGGAAGAAATGAATTTGTGTAGGACTGGAGTAATTTGTACATGACGAGACGCACGGTCAGTTTAACTGTATTTGTGAAGGAAATTGGGTGGTTATTTATATTATAGTGCTTTTTCTGCCTGTGAGAAAAATTCCGAAACTCGCCACTAGAACCATGAAAATGATTGCAAAGTTGGAATACGAATTACTCCATTCCCCTGTTCTCCAGACCTGATCTCCAGAGACATATTTGTGTCCTAACTTGAAAAGGAGGCTCCACCGCAAGCGATGTGCGTCAATTAAGGATGCCTAATGTAATACTAATTTGGAGTCCTGGACTAATCGCACTATATAAAATGCATCAAAATGTTAAGAGGACCGTTTGAATAAGTGTATTGCTCTTGAAGGAAATCATGTTCAAGAAAGAAAGAAAAAATCCCTTCTAGTCGAGGGATTTTTCATTCCATTGTCCACTATTCTGTCAGTGTCTTACCTTGTAGCCAAACAATTTTCTTGGAGTCGTCATAATACCTTACAGAAGTGTAACCTGCCTAGTAAGATGACATGTAGTAGGTAGACTACTTACAGTTAGTGGGAATTTTTATTAATTTATTGATATATATAGATTAAGTGAATAAAATATAATAGTATTAAAATTATTTTCTTACTAGGTCTTCTTCAAATATCACTATGCCTTAATGTACTTTATCATAAGGTCCGTCATATTGGAGGAAATGTTTTTACAGTAAAATAATATGTTTTCATAAGAAATCTTTCTGAAATATTATTGATTTCGCCAGTCAATCACCAGTAAACCTCATTCTTCCGTATAACACACCATACTGAATATTATAGTTAATACTCAAATATTTAACCATGATTTTTTGTAGTATCATTCATTATTCATATTTTTTTCCTTTTGCATACAATCCGGGACTGGGATCGTACCTCCTAATTCCGTGATAGTTATTTATGTGTAGGAACAAGATGGTGTAGTTGGTAAGATCACTTTCAAACCACTCGCAGTTCTTTAAGCTATTTAGAACTAGTATGATAACACTACGTTATAGCAGAACTCCTCTGTAGCTATGTGCTTCACATACGTGTCTTCGGCGTGGGAAATCCAGGTTCGATTCAAGGTGGGAACTTATGTAGTTCAGATTCCACGTCAAGCTGTAGGCTTACATTTCATATAGCCTCGGCACTGAAAGGAACACTAAATACTAATCTAACTAAACTACGTTGTGTAATATTGACAAGTTCCAAAAAATTTTGAGAAGCATTTTAGAAATATTTTTGAGATAAAATTGTAGTATCTTGCATGATTACAAGAAATGAAAGTGTTACTATTGTTAGTGCGTACTTGTGATGTCATATTATTATTTCAAAAGAGAGGAATTTTACACTAATCATTTTTATCATGTTAATAAAAACGTAGACGGTTAACCAGTTTGTGTGATGTATTATAATTTTCGTAGAAAATTGATTCCCCGTTATGGATATACAGATGCTTGTATCAGCGCACTAGATTAGCTTAATTTTTTAATGACTTTTTTAAAAATACATTTTTAATTTATATATCTACCACATGAATCTAGACTGTTTAACCAAGAAGATCTGAAACTTAGTGCTGGTGCGTTGTGTTGTCGGAAGATATGTAGTGCCATGTTTTGAACAAAATTTTCTTACATATTTCGATCGAATTTAGGGTGATAACAGGAATGGTGTGAATTTCTACCCAGTTTGAAGATTTTGAGAGTTCAGTTTTCAAAAATGACCAGAATAAATACTTCTGCATGCAAAAATAACGGAACGTTATCGTATGTTCCAAATGAGATATCGTGAGTTACACTCAGGTAATTAATAGGAACTAATTTTTTTTAAAAAAAAATCTCTTGGAAAATAATCTATTTAACAGTTGTGGTAAGAGCACCATACACTTGTAAGTACTACATGTAGTGAGAAGAGATCTAAAGAGAAAGCACCAGGGTTTATGGGCTTAATCACGTGAATGGCTTGCACGTACACAAAAGTTAAGTATCGAATAATTTATTAACTACCTACTGAATTTGATTTCCAGTGGGACTTACAACACATTTGGTATTAACCCTGTATTGTGAAGCGCTGTGGAACAACCTAAATTAAGAGGGAGTAGGAGTGATACAGCTATTGTGAATCAAGAACTTTGATTTAATTTGGGTTTCTGCGCTTTTCATTATTCATCTTGGGGCTATGATTTTTTTTAAAGGACAATAGTTCAATGTGAGCAAGAGATACGTCAATGCAGCTGTACCGGTGGAAACTTTATGACTCATATTAAAATTGTAATTTATTATACAGGGTGGTCCAAAAGTAGGTATATACCCCTGCATTGATCAAGTATAACCTTCTAGCTTATAGGTTTATTTGCTTTGGCTGTTCCGAGTTTAAGATATAAGTAAAAAGACATTAAGAACAAGTAATAAAGAAACTAAGTCTACCTGATGGATAACAATAAGAAATGATATAAAAAGCAATGAGTTGATTAGTATGGCTACTTTTGGGCCACCCTGTATTAATAATAATCTAAAACACCATTAGGAAATTGCTTAAGAGCCTGTCGTAGTAAAAATAGTACAAAACTTACCATTTTTCTTTTGCTTGTTTTTCATAAGTGAAAAGAGGTAATGAAATGCAATTTAGCACAATCATAGATAATGTTATTCTGCAACAGAAAACTTGAACCTGAAGAATTTTTCAGTGTTGTCATCCATAGAAATTACAATGTTGCCAGAATAACATTTTCCCCAAAATCTAAGTTAAGATAGCGATTAGAAGAACAAACTCAACTGCATTTGATTACATATCATGTTGTCTTAGAATCTTGTGAACTACTTATTAAATAATAGTTTATTTAGTTTGAAATAAACAAAATAGTTTTAACATACAATTATTAAAATTAAATGATAATGTCATTAAAAAAGTAATTCACAGGATACCAAAACAATATGATACGTAATCAAATACAGTTGAGTTCGTTCTTTTAGTCGCTGCCTTAACTTACGTTAGATTTGGGGGGAAATGTTCTGGCAACACTGTAATTTCTATGGATGGCAACACCGAAAATTCTTAAAGTTCATATTTTCTGTTATAAAATCACATTATCTATGATTGTGGTAGGTTGCATTTCGTTATTTCCTTTCACTTATGAAAAACAAGTAAAAGAAAAATGACACATTTTGTATTATTTTTAATGTCAGACTTCACGCACAACAGACCTGAAAATTGTCTGGCAAATCAAGGTCGATGGATTTAAGTACTGTCCCAGTTTATTTTAAATATATGTAAAAAAGTTCAAGAATTGTTGCTACATAAGCATAAAAGCTGTTAGGAATTCTTTCCGAACTTTCTTTTAAAATAGTTCTCACGTTAAAAGAAAGAAAAAAAGTAAGCATCAATCTTTACTCCTGCTCGGATTTATTAAAAATATAAGAACTTAAGATGTCTCGAAAACTACCTATGATATTACTGTAAGTTCAGGAAGTCTCTTTAAACTTTGTTCCTAATTTTAATAATTTATAATCGATTTAGCTCTATATTCTCATACAAGTTTCTGAGGGATCGTACTGGTCTATGGATCATCTCAATCGTGCATTGCAAATTTCGTGGCTGGTACATGCAAAATTCTTAGAAGTTCTTTGTCCTTTTGTTGGAATGTAATATGCATCGGAAGAGGTTAGCCTTTTTCTTTCTCTCTCTCTCTCTCTTTTTCTCCCCTTCATTGGTTTAAAGATATTTTGACTCGATTAAGTCTTACGAAAGCGTGCTGATATTTTCATGTTGCTATAGCAACACCAAGGAGACAGGAAAAACCAAGCAACTGTTTATCTCTGTGTAGCCTACCAGCATACACCGTTGTCCTTGACGTTCAATAGAAAGATCAATATTTTTGCTTGGGCAGGTGTACCAGTAGACTCCACGAGTTGATTCATGACAGAAGCATAAGGTAGTGCTGCGTCGGTGTTTTTAGTTGATCATGTGGAATGAAAATTGTAAATACTAAAATATATTGACTATAATTGAAAGGAAGAAAGAGAAAAGAAAAACTGAAGAATGAAGTATTTTGTTAAGTATCGCGTGTCATAGAGGTACCTACGGTGGGAAGTTTGAACATCGTAAAGTGAAAGTAGAGAAAGTAATGTGGTACTGATAAGTAGTGAGCACGCTGGTATCATTAACTGAATAAGTACAGTAAAAAATTCAACATTTGTAACGACTTTATTTTTCTTAGACAGCATTATTCTTAACCAATGGTAAGTACTTTAATTGTTGTACTGTCTGTATCCGAGAAAGATTCATTTACATCATAGTCCGGTATGTGTTTATTCTTATAGAAAATATTACGTGTTTGTTAAGTGACTTTATTTTTCCTTTTTCAAATTCTGAATTCGATTTGTAGTAATGAATGTCAGTATATAATGATATACGTATTTTCGAGGCAGCTGAATTGTGTTTGATGAAACTTTCATAGAATTTTACACAATAATCCTAAGGAGATTTTTAGGCATGACTTCGTTGATGGAACTTTAGCTTCTGCTGCCAGGAGGAGGAAGGGAAATAGTCAGTTGCTGAAGGGTTAAATATTGAAATTTAATGTAGTGAGAAACATTACTGGTATAAGGGAAATCTTTTGTAACGTTTCTTAGAACTCACAATTTCATGAGAATAATAGTAGGCCTCTCTTCGAATAAGGTTGTTAAAAGGAATGCCATTCAGTAACAAGTAAAAATAGCCAAAAATCTTTCGACTTTGTTTTGAGTTGTGCATCATTAAGAGAGAGAGAAAAAAAAAACTTTCATACCGTTAGCATTTAAAAATACACTATACATTTGTTTAAGACTTCAAATTACCTAAGCCTCTGGTGACCCTTTATATACATGTTAATTTTTTTCTTGGCCCTGCAGGGTTCTTCCAGTCTGTTCCTGATTCTGTTTTCTTGTATGTTTAGTTTACTGGTGCAAATTTTTTGGTATGTATTCTCAATTTCCTGGTTTATATATTTATTTATTTATACAAATACGGAAATACGTATGTATAAATAAATATTTCCGGGCATTACCGGCATGTATGACCTTAAGCCCGTCATGTATGAGGGATGACGTTCCTCGACGAGCACACTATCCGAGGAAGGGAAGCAGAAAGGTATCAGCCTGGGATCTGCATGTTAAGTACCATCTCGGCATTTGCCTGGTATGAATGAGAAAGATCCGGAAAAACGTCTCTCAGGATGGTCGACCTGAATACACTTTTACACGTTGTCAGCCGAGTGTCCCCACCGGGAATCGAACTCAGAATTTCCCGACTTGAGTTTAACTGAAGCACACGGGAGAAACTCATTGGAATCAAGCGCACAACTGAACAAAGGTTTTTCTTCTTTTTTTAAACTTTGCAAAGATATATAGGTGGGTGTTTATGTTAAACATAATACCTTCCCTAGTAGTTTTATGGCTTGCTCGCGCGACACCATCTATAGATGCGGCTGAGAGTATATAAAAAATATAGTATTTTTATTTTATTTATTTATTTATTTTTGGAGAGAGCATTCATTTTACTCATATTATGTATTAATATGTAGTTGAAGGACTGGTGCATTTCATTTCTACTAATGGTGGGCACAAGCTTTTTTTTCTTTTGGTTTTCTGTTAAAAAAAAAACAGTCAATTTTCTGTCAAATACTTTTTAAATTCTTCGTTAACTTGTTTGGAAATTAGTATTACAACAACAACAATAAATATCGACTTAGGCAAAATCACACTGGTTTCCATAAAAAATCAAAAGTATTTCGCTAGATTTTATACGACGCATCTATTGAGATAACTCCTGTACCCGAAATTATGATTGATCTATTGCGACCTTAATAGTCACATTATATAAAATGATTTAAGTTTTATGGGGGAATAAGGAAGTTATAAAGTTACATACATCCACCGGCGTGAAAAACGGTATCCTTCGTTTCAGGGTCATCAGTTCAGAGGCTTGAGAGGAGCAAGATTCTCTATCGATATGTGTGGTTGGTTGAGATAGTTCGTGGCATATTGCCCTTAACCCTTTTAAGTTCTGGCTTTTTAAAAGATAAATTATAGACTTTCAGCAAAGCAGCTACAGCAGCATCCCTACTTATTCTCGGGTCATGGTTCGTACCTCTTTCTCTTCAGAATAGAACAGCCTTGTAAACCATTCACATTTACGTATCATGTCCCCGAGGTGGGAAATTTTGAGAGAAATCGAGATTTTTCTTATTTTTTCAAATTTTGAGCCCCTCTAGACCCCCTGCATGTTAACTCTCAGAGCTAAAATCAACTGAAAAATAGTAAGGGGTGTACTAAATGTGTGTACAAAATTCAAGCTTTTATCTTGAATAGTAAAGACGGAAAAAATATTTGCCAGTGAGTCCCACAAATGCCCCAGATTACTCCAAAAGACCCGGATGTATTATAAAAATTTCCTGACAAGTAAAGGGTCCAAATGGATGAATCGAGTTGCGAGATGAGACATAATGCACCTCATAGAAGATGTGAAAATATGTATAGGCCCTATGTGCAAAGTTATAGCGGCTGAGCGCCATAAGAAACGGAGGTGGAGGGGATCAAAGTTGGTGGGAGAAGAGCTATACTATGTTATAGAAATACATTAAATAAACTGTTGAATTATGAAAATAGTGAATGATGGATAATGGAAACGGTGGTAGTATCACATATTGGCAAAAGAAGAATAGGCATAGTAGATCACGAACTTATCTATATCTACCGTATAATTCGGTATCTACCGTATTTTCTCAATGTATGCCTGCTTAGAAACATGCACGTCTGTCCCGGCGACCGGTCTTTCTTTTTCTCTTTTTTTTATTTATTTTTTGTTAAGGGATGCTCAAAGTATTTGTGAAGTTGAAAAACAATCCCGTGGATGTTTAGGGAGCAGAGCTGTCTTCAGCATTGGGAGGTGGGCAGATTTGAGACTTATTCTGCGGGGACATCAATTTCATCTCACTTTCCTTTGTAGCAATCGGATACAAATCATCACATTCCGCCCCCCTCCCAAAAGAAAACACATTTCAAATTGGATTGTTGGGGGGGACAGTCCCCCAGTTCCAAGATTGGAGAGTACATGTCCCTCTCACCCCCCGTGATTTGCGCCAGTGCGAAAGACCTTGAAAACAATTACTAATTCGTGTAACAACATAGTATAGAGAATATTGGCTCACTTTTTACATTTTTTATATTCATAATTCTCTTCAAGTTACGTACTAAAATTCAGAAAAGCCAGGTTGAGCTTAGTAAAGAGTATTAAGATAAGAGGACGATACTTTCTGGTAAGTACAGGCGTGCAGGCAGTATAAGAAGTTCGAAGATGGAGGACTTGAAAGCGTGGCAAAAGTGAGGTTTGAGTTGGTTGCTGACTGGAGTTTGAGAGTAAGGCTAATTGTAGATATAGGTCTAGTGAACTACCAAAATAGTATGTGTACGTGAGGTAATTTCTGGATAAGAAACAAACATGGAGAAACGCTTCTCTATCTAGCACATATCCCGAACTTCGCAACGGATTAGTGGCCTCGCGTAGCATAGTCGCTAACACTCTCGCCTTTGGTGTGAGCTGTCCCGGGTTCGAATCGCGTTGAGGACAGTGTTGGGCAAAATCAATTGAAATCAATTGCAATTGATCAATCAATTGAAAGTAATTGCTCTGAAAATCAATTGCAATTGATTTCAATTGCAATTGATTTCAATTTGTAATTGACAATTAATTCAATTGCAATTGAATTCAATCATAAAATTTGCCATTAAATTTTCGTCAATTGTTAATTGTTAATTGGTCACCAGGCAATTGAAACTTTTAATTGTTAATTGTCAATTGCAAAGGGTGCAATTGAAACATTTAATTGTTAATTGCAATTGACAATTGAAACTTGTAATTGTTAATTGTAATTGTTAATTGCAATTGAAATCAGCAATTAAAACTGAAGATAAGAAGATGTGTGTGTATTGTGTTGTCCACTTGTTACTGTTTTACATATTTCAAATAAGGTACTTATAAGAAATGCTGGATACCTACCATCCTTCCCCCCCCCAGGATGGGAAGAAAGCCGGGAAACTAAGTATTTTTTAAAATATATTATGTTTATGGTTCTATCCCCCTCGAAAGAACTCTATATGCCCGTCATGCATACAATAGGAATGGGCACCAACGAGTTCGAGCGAGTTTTCTTTAAAACTCGACTCGACTCGAAGCAGACATCTTTGAGCTCGACTTGAGATATCGGCTCGAAAAATTTCCCCCAACTCGACTCGAATTCGGATCGAGTTTCCAGTCGAGTCGAGCCAATTCGAGTTAAATTCTTTGTGTTACTATCTTCAAGTATCATACATAGACAATATAATTATCAATGATACTACTACTACTACTATAATTAATTATCATTATAACACCGTGTACCTGTATAAACATGGAATATAGGCGGTTTGTATCGGAATACTAAAAATTAGTTGACTGTCGATCTCGGTCGTCAAGAAATCTTCAGGAGGCAAGGACATCGGTCACGAGGTTCTTGGTTTGAGTTCAGGAGGAGCAAGTATTCGGGCTCGAGCCAAAAATTATTAAAAGTTATGGGACTCCAGCCAAATATGTTCAAAACTGCTCGACCCGGGTTTAGCGTTGTCAACAGCTCAAGCGGCTCGCTCACAGCTTATTCACTTATCGAGCCGAACCGAGAAGTGAGCCGAGCCAACAGCTCATCCAACCGAGCCAGCTCGAGCCGATGCTCACACGAGCCGAGCCGAACCGAGCTGATTGCTTACCCCAACCGAGCCGGTTCGAGCCATCTGCTCAGTTAAGGTGACTCGAACCCAGCCTATGGACTCGTTTCAACGGAGCCGGTTCAAGCCATTGGCTCAATTGAGCCCAGTCGATGGGTAATCCCAACCAAGTCAGTTCAAGCTGTACGCTCAGTTGAACCGATCCGAGTCGGTTGACATCACTATTCCGGTTGGGCTACTACTTTGGCTAAAAAATTGGACCGTGCAGTTCTCAGCCTTGAAGGTAAGAATTACAAAAAATGATATGAAATCTTTAGTTTTACGTCCCACGATTATGCCGGTTAGGCTAAAGGAGACGGTGATGATAGGAAATGAATGAAATGAAGAAAGTGGGAGGAAACGGGAGAACCCCGAGAAAATCCACGAGCACGGTGTTTGTCCACCACAAAGTACAAACTGCGCGAGCTGGGATCGAACCAGGGACCTCAAGCACCGGAGGTGAACGCTCTACCACTGACCCAAAGCGCCAACTGGTAAGAACTACAGTATATACTTATATTGGTGCTCACGGCGTCATTAACTTGTTCCGCCACCAAAGAATTTCAAGGTACTTTGTTTTGCATCTTTTGTGCGTGTTTTGTGTCGCTTTATGCGCCTATTCCCACATTTTGTGCATCACCGGAAGTGGGTCAAAATGGGCCTACAAATATGGCGGAACAAGTTATTGCTCTTCCGCCACCAATGAATTTCGCGATCGTTTCCTTCACATCGTTTTGTGCCGTTTTGTGCGTCTACTTCCGTTTTGTACGTCGTGGGATGTGGGTTAAAATGAGTCCCCAAGGTGGGACGAAAACGATCAAGAGTTCCGCCACTATTAAATCTCGAGGTCGTTAATTTCACATCGCGTACCCTTTTGTACGTCTATTTCGACGTTTTGTGCGTCACTGGAAGATGGTCAAAATGGGCCTCGAAGGTGGGACGAAAATGACCCACTGCTCCGCCACTACCGAATTTCGAGGTCCTTCCTTTCGTATCGACTACTGAATTTTCGTGTTGTTTCGTGCCCCCATTTCCACGTTTCGTGCGTCACCAGAAGTGGGTCAAAATGGGCTTCCAAGATAGGACGAAAATGACCCACTGTTCCGCCACTATCAAATTTCGAGTTCGTTAATTTCACATCGCGTACCCTTTTGTGCGCCTATTTCGACGTTTTGTGCGTCACTGGAAGACGGTCAAAATGGATCTCGAAGGTGGGATGAAAATGACCAAGAGTTCCGCCACTACTGAATTTCGATATCCTTCCTTTTGCATCGACTAGTGGATTTTCGTGCCGTTTCGTGCCCTTATTTCCACGTTTTATGCGTCACCTGAAGTGGGTCAAAATGGGCTTCCAAGATGGGACGAAAATGACCAAGAGTTACTATCGAATTTCGAGGTCGTTAATTTCACATCGCATACCCTTTTGTGCGCGTATTTCGACGTTTTGTGCGTCACTGGAAGACGGTCAAAATGGGCCTCGAAGGTGGGACGAAAATGACCCACTGCTCCGCCACTATACCTACCGAATTTCGTGGTCCTTCCTTTCGCGTCGACTAGTGAATGTTTCGTGCCCTTATTTTCACGTTTTGCGCGTTACCAGAAGTGTGTGAAAATGGACCTCCAAAGTGTGACCAAAATGACCCATTGTTCCGACACTGTCGAATTTCTAGGTCGTTTCCTTCGCATCGTTTAGTGATTATTTTTTAAAAAGTTTTCTGTGCCTACTTCCTCGTCTTGTGCGTCACCGGAAGTGAGTTAAACGGGCCTTTAAAGTGGGAGTTAAGTGGCTCACTATTCCGCCACTATCGAATTTCGGGGTTGGTTCTTTCGCATCATTTAGTGTGTATTTTGTACCGTTCTGTTCGCCTACTTCCACGTTTTGAGCATCACCAGAAATGCGTCAAAATGGTCCATCAATGTGTGAGAAAATAGAGCCATTGTTCCGCCACTATCAAATTTGGGGGGTCGTTTCTTTCGCATCGTACAGTGCCTGCTTTGTACCGTTTTGTGCTCCTATTTCCACTTTAGTGCGACAACAAAAATGGGTCAAAATGGCCTACAATTATAGCGGAATAAGTTAATGCTGTTCCGTCACTATCAAATGAGGTCGTTTCCTTCACATTTTTTATACATGATTTGTGTCGCTTTGTGCATCACTGGAAGAGGGTCAAAATGGACCTTGAAAGTGGAATGAATATGTCTTTCTCTGCCATATTTGTAGGTCGCCTTTGACCCACTTTCGTTGGTCTACAAAACGTGAAAGTATGCGCAGAAACGGTATAAATATGCGCACTAAACAATGCGAAAAAAGCGACCTTGATACTGGTGGGAGAGTGGATCAGTTTTCTTCCCACATTGAATGCCCATTTTGACCCACTACCATTGAATCACAAAACGTGGAAATAGGCTTACAAAACGGTAGAAAACACGCACAAGACGATGTGAAGGAAACGACCTCGAAATCGTTCCTGACGGAACAGCATTAACTTGTTCCGCCATATTTGTGTTTTCATTGGGAAGGCCGATGGGGGCTGAATTTGAACGTAAACACTATCGGGGGTGTCACTATAGGTCTGAGCAACCCCGATAAATATGGATTCGACACAAATTCTAGTACTTTTACATGTCCCGGTGAACGCCCCCTCAGACCCCCTTGGTTCGTATTGTGAAAAAATCTCCTCTGGCCCCCACCAACCCCCAACTAATACCGCGAAAACTATGAATGTGACACTAACATCTGCCATTTTCTACTACTTTTTACATATGCCGGTAAAAGTCCCTATAATCCTCTGGTTCCAATTTTGAAAAAAAACAATGCCTCTGGCCCGCAGCCGATGGGGGCTGTATTTGGAAGTCAACGCCTGTGGAAGTATCACCATTCATCTCAGCGACAGCGAAAACTATGAATTTGACATTAATATCGGTCATTTTCGATTATTTTTTTACATGTCTCGGAATTTCCCCCTCTGGTGACCCAAGGCCCGCATACAACGGTGGATCTATTTGAAAGTCATCGCTAGTGGTAGTGTCACCATTGATATCAGCAACCGCGAAAACTATGGATTTGACACTAATATCGGCATTTTGGATTACATGTACGTTTCGGCATCCCCCCCCCCGTTGACCCACGGCCCGTAGCCGGATACGGTGAATTTGGAAGTTAATGCGATCGGAGTTTCACCATTCATCTCACCGACCGCGAAAACTATGAAATCGACACTGATATCGGTCATTTTCTACTACTTTTACGTGTCCCGGTAAACGCCCCCCTGAAACCCCCTGGTTCGAATTTTTTCGAAAAAGCTTTGCCTTGGTGTGGGACCTGTACCAAGGTATCTTTGACCAAAATTTGGTAACTCTCGGTCGACTTGTCTGGTCCCCAGGCCGGTACCGGTAAACGTCCCCTGGAGACCCCCTAGTAAGGAATTTTAAAAAAAGCTCTTCGTCTTGGTCTGGGGCCTAGACCAAGCTACCCGTGACCAAATTTTGAAAAGTTTCGGTCCACTCGCCTCGTCCACAGGTCGCACAAAGATAGACAGATAGACACACGAACAAACTCTATTTTATTTATATTAGAAAGGTGAGATCCGCCGTTATTGTATTAGTGCGGTTCTTGAGCTATTGATCGTAAAAATTCAAACTCCGATGAGTGATAGTCTTTAGTCTTTAGTCTTTAGTCAGTAGAGAAAAGGGCATGAATCATAGGTCAGAGTTGATGACAATGGGTTTTGGTGGGTCTGTGGGTCGCAGTGGGTAAGAGTGGTTTATGGTGGGTGGTGGGTCAGAGTGGGTCACGGTGGGTCGTGGGTCATGACGGGTGGTGAGTCAATTGGTCGTGGCTAAAGTTTTCATTGCCCCACGCCCTCTCTGAACTACAGTGTTGAAAATTAATCAGTGAAAATCAATTGCAATTGATCAATCAATTGAAAGTAATTGCTATGGAAATCAATTGCAATTGAATCAATTGCCAATTAATTTCAATTGCAATTGAATTACAGAATTCAATTGCAATTACTTTCCACTGCAATTACTTTCAATCAATTGCTCAATTGCAATTGATTCTCCTTTTTTAATGGCCAACTGCAATTAACAATTAACCATTACTTATTTCAATTGTTAATTGCAATTAACAATTAAATTTACAGATTAATTGTTAATTGTTAATTCAATTGAAATTTGCCCAACACTGGTTGAGGATACTCGGTGGAAAATGTGTAACAGCTTTTTCAGGGCAGCCATCCTGCGTGAAGTTTTGCTGGGATTTCCTCATTCGCACCAGGCAAATGCCGGGATGGTACCTAACAATGGTCCCAGACCGCTTTCTTCCCCAATCGTTTCTTCTCCAATTCACCGGGGAGCATGATCGCCGAGGAACGTCATCTCTCATATGTGTGACGGGCTAGCATGGCCATAGGTACCGACAGCCCAGAAATTTAATCCCTAACCTAACATTCATCACGGACTACATCTGTACCTAAGTCTCGGGGTCGCCTTACAGTGACACGTTTGACACATTTTTGGGGCAGTTGCAGAAGTCTGAGTTTCTACGACTCGCCCTCTGCAAGGCATTTGGAGATCTAGACTTCCTGTGCTGCTACGAGTATTGGCAACATCACCGGGAGCGCTGTATTAATGCTTAAGAACCACCAGGGTTGTTTTGTTTAAAACAAATGTCATATACGTTTTAAAGATTTTGTTTTAAACACGTGTATTTTTTAAGACTTGTTTTAAACATACAGTATTTTTATTTTTGTAAAAAAAAAATCTGCCAGAGAACGAAAATTGTCAAAAAGTGCTATCCATTCAAAAGACTATTTTCTTCTCATGTGAATGTTTTGATTTCTTGTGGCTACAGCAGGTTAATCTGGTGATATATAATTTATTTTGTCTCTTTTTTTCCCCTTGTTTTTAATGTTTATTGTATTGTTTAAATGCTTATAAGTTAACTTGCGAGAAAGTGTCGTAGTCGAAGGTTGAACTACTTGTAAAACTGATATTAAAAAATAAAAGAAATATCATGGAAACAAGTTTTTGTGTTCTATTCAGAAAACAAAGGGTTCTTTGCTAAATTGCGTTCTGAAATTAAAATATCGCAAGCATTCGTTGATACGGTAGCCTACATGTTGGTTTTCACAAGGTACATTCGCGAAATGTCTCCTCGGGATTCGTGTAAAATTCATTCAAATGCCAAGTTCTCCGCTGCCCTAATGTGTATTGTACTAAATTTAGCTGCCCATACCGGTAATTTGCATAGACCCTATTTATGGGCCTTCATACCTAGGTGTATCCGGAATTCAATCATACGCTACTGTAACGTTCGGGCAAAAAATTGCTTTTAGTTTCTTTAGATGTCACTGGACATGAATGTGGGCATATACAAAACAAATTGAATCAAGTACTGCTTTTGACACGTTACCCACCCCGACCGCCATCTTGGATCCGCAATATTAGGTTTAACCTTCGGTTTTTCAAATGGAAATAGGTACCAGTGATACATCAAATTCATTTACAATTTTCTTGGAAATTCACTGGTGTAGTGTATTTTACCGTAGCTTGTACTATTTGAAAGTTATTACATGTTGAATCCCTCCAGATACTTCGCAAAAATAGACATTGCAAAGTAATATCAGTTACGCTTACGTTTTTGATGTTAACAAATCAAAACAATTTCTAAATGTAAAACTCCTTAGTATACAACATAGATGTCATAATCTTATTACATTTCTGTGAGTGATTGTTATTACTTCCATGTTATACTATAATAAGGAAGTATTGTATTACGGTCAAAATGCCTAATGTAAATCCAGATACAACCAGATTTGGGTGAAGACCTACCATTTCCGTGTTGTCTGTATGTATATATATGTTCAGAGAATATTTCATCCCGATAACTCACGTAAAAGATTACATATACACACGGGGCCCTGCACAACTTTCTATTTGGTTCAATGTTCGTGAAGTGCCTGACATTAAATGGTACAAGCTACGTTAAAAATCACTACACCAATGAATTTCCGAGAAACGTTTACATTAGTTTGATGTATCATTTGCACCTATTGTCATTTGAAAAACCGAAAGTTGAATCCAAGATGGCGGCCAAGGTGGGTAACGTATATCAGAGAAGCAGAACTTGATTCAATTTGTTTTGCATATACCCACATTTATGTTCAGTGACATCTAAAGAAACTAAAGGCAATTTTGTGTCCGAGTGTTACAGTAGTGTATGATTGAATTCCGGATTTAAGAAGCCCCATAAATATGCAAATTACCGGTATGGACCACTCAACTTAGTACAATACACATTGGGCCACGGAGATTTTTGCATTTGGATTAATTTTACACGAATCCCGAGGGAACACTTCACGAATGTACACTCATGTCCAAAATGATTGTCGCATATCTATAACTGTCTTCTTGTAAGAATATAATTTGATAATGATTTTGCAGGGTACTTTTAATACTGATACTATGTGTATAATCGGGAAATTATATTTGTGGTAAATTTCATAGGGAAAGAATTATAAATACAAAAATTAGAACGAGTAAAACAAAATGTTGCTAAATGCACAAGAAAGTTTTATTTTCGTTTTATTGTTCTTATTTACTGCTCTTTTGACATGAAATTTGCCACATACATGTCGTTGCCGATTATACACATACTAACATTATAAGAAATACCAGTCGAATTCGTTATCAAATTATATTCCTACAACAACATATTTATAGACATGTGACATTAATTTTGGACATGAGTGTACCTTGCCAGTCTCCGTACAATTTGGAATCGTTTAACATGAGTTTTATGGGAAGAATAAAGGACACCATTTGGAACAACTTTCCAGTTTTGATAATCTGTATTTTCTCCGTATTTATTCGGTAAAAAGACATCAAACTTGTTCTGTTGGACCTTGCTTATCGAAAGGTTTGTAAACTGCCTGACTGCCCCAATATCTGAAATTCAGGGTGGGGTAGGGGCTGCTGCCCCACTGACGCCCCTGTCTAGCAACTGTCATATGAAACTATCCTATGCCCTTTCACGTGGTTTTAGTTATATTTCGAACTCTTGGCTGCGAAGATATTACATTTGGAAATGGAATTCATTTGCTGAGCAAACCTGAACCTTATTGAAAATGTCTTGGGTCCATTGTGCTCTGAATGCCCCAAATATTACTTTTCTTCCATGAATTATTGACTTACAAAAACAACCAATTACATAGGCTTGCAGAAAATATTCTAAAGTGAGCACAACATGAAGTGTGCTTCAAACATTACTTTCCGACACTTTATTATTTTAAGATAATTTTATTGGCATGAGTGTTCTGAAATAGTAATCAAATTTTTGCAACTAAAAATCCCACCCGCCTACACGAAACGCGATCTTAGATCCTAAGAGCATAATTAGGAAACTTTCAGAAGCAGTAACTCTGAAATGACTTACTTTAGGGCTAAAATAACCACACAAGCGTATTTCTGGAAAAGTTGTAGCCTTAAAACGTGTAACATGATGCCATCTGCATTTGAAATTTTGAATATCAATCAAATATGACCGCCATGATGCTTGTTAGCACCATTTGATGTGTCAGACCACTTAAAAGATTCATCATTCTCCCTCAACCCGCAAGGGTGGTGAGGACTTTCGTTTCACCATGTATATTGATAGTGAGATCTCCATAGTAGGTAGATTTTAAAATCTACCTAAAAAGCTTATTACAACGAAGAAAGTACTTACGAGAGTCACTGGCAAGAGGTTGTAATAAAAACGGGTCGTAATATGAAATAAGTTGAGAATTACTAATCTATACTGAAATATTCTGTACCCAACACAGTAGTCTTAACCAGCATAAAATAAATGAAAAATCGGTTGCAAGTAAAGAGCAAAAAGTCTTAACAAACAAGTTGTTACATGATTTTGAAATATGTTTAATATCGTGTTTTAAACTGTTCAAAATGTTTAAAATATGTTTTTTTTTCTTCTGTGTTTTAGAACATGTTTAAAACATTTTGAACATCTTTCTCATGTTTTAAACACATGTATTTTTTTTCCCCAAATAAAACTGTATTTTTTCCAACCCTGTCAAGAACCCTACTTTAAAGGATGTTGAATGTATTTCATTGGTGGCTTTCGAGGGAAGTCACATCGGTAAAATGTAAAATTTTCTCGCTACAAACTAAGGGAAGAAAATTTACCTGTTGTATACAAGAGCTAGTACATTAGGCAAGTTTCTATGACTTCTTTCATCATCCACTATTGGTGTGTATTTAGACTTAATGGTACCGGTAATAAAACGATTTTTCAGAATTACTCTCATACTCTTGGGACAAGCTCTGTATTATTAAGATTTATTCATAGAGAGGGCTTTTGAACTTCATTATTACTATTATTGCTTGTCACACTTATGCAAAATTATACGTGGTAAATATTGTTTGAAACCAAATCTGGATTCAACATGATAAAAGAATCCGCGTGTGCTGTGTAGAATCCGATTCCGATATTGCAGAATCCACGTGTGCTTTGTAGCTTTACTTTGATCCATCAACATTTATGTGGCGTGACTTTGCGTGACAGGAGCATGATGAAAGGTCATTTGATTCAAAACATGAATAAGAGTCAACACACTGCGTTCGGAACTAAGTTTTCGTGCTCTCTGCGCTGTAATAATAATCGTTCTAATATGTATAATAGCATCTTAAATAGAATGCCTCAAAGTTACAAAATAGTGTCAACAACAAGTTGAAACCTGTTTGTTATGAAAGCTTAGTAACTCCCTCAATATAAATGGCGTGGACATTTCTAAGATTAACTGGAGAACAGCAATATATTAGGATTAGGATTTTTAGGTGTGTACTTTTTCTTTCGGAGCAAAAGCGATTTACTAAAAGTACCGGATGTATCAAGTGTTGCTTCAAGTTGGAAATACAGGTAATTTCCAGTAGCTTTCGCCCCTTTTGGGCCCTTCATTCCTTTAATCTGTCGTCAATCCCCTTTCCTCTTCTTTAATGCTACTTTTCAAAATTTTACTAATTCCGAATTTTCCGGTTATTATGGATTAAGTGTATTGTTTCCTGTGTAAGAATTTTGACAAGTCAGTTTGTGCTTTCTCTGTATCCAAATGATGCAGGTGCAAATTCTTTAGTCAGAGATGGTCCATGATTTGTATTTATCCCGGCTGCCATTAGCTTGGAACAAAATACTTAGAAACAGAAGTGGGCTTCTACTTCCGGGAGGTAACTGGTAAAGAAAAGCTTGGGGTAAATCGTCAGAAGAATGTTGTTGAATTCCCAATTTCTACAGAGTGCCATTCCAAGAGAATACCAATACTAAATCTGTCCACTGGTCTCGGTGAATGTGGAAGGAAGCTGTAGCGTCTACAAAGACATTTTATTTCCAAATGGAAACACACTTGTAGTTAACAACTTAATGGTGTTAACACTTCGTAGCATCCATAACTTTTCTCTGCTATATGGTAACATATTTTAAACTGCAATAAACTGAAACGAATAAACCCAGGAACGAAAGTATTAAGTATTAATTTATAGAGATGTATGTAGTTCACTGTTTTAAGTCAGATAAAAGAGCAGTTGTCAAAATAATTAAAGGTAATATTACTTATTTTGTCCTTTTCCACCTCATTTTAACTCCTTTTTCCCTTCTTGTTTTCTATAAAATCGATATGTTCATGTTTGCGATTATTTTAGTTTGCGACCGTTTCAATTTTCGTCCGTTTAGCGGTCAGCACTGATTGACAAGTAGATAAACATTTGCCAGCTTTGATAAAATATTCCAGTTTGCGACCAAACGGTGAACCGAATCTTTGAAATAAACTCTTCGGAAGAACGAATTACTAAATTGGTTGTCACGTTATACTGTTTTTAACTGTTGATGGAAATAAATTTAACCGCCGTAATAAACATGGATGAACACAAAACTTTGCATTGCGTTTAAAAATGGTATTAACAATACATTAAAATAGGTTGACTGCCATAAGACCCAAAATTGGGTTTCAAATACCACTTGTGAAACCGCGTTTTGAGTTTCACCACTCCTCGGTTGATGCTGTAATACCCTTATATGGGAAGACTCGTACTTGTAGCCTGACATCGCAAACAATTGCTCATACCTCATAGAAATCTCTTTAACATGGTTGTAATTAATTTACTAATTCATTTTTGTGCGCATTATTTATAATTTAGTTGTTGTGTTATTTAGAGGATATTAAACGACATATTGTATGAATTTGTTGGCTGAATTTAATTATTTGAACATTTTTACATTGTCAGAGAAGAACGTTGTGAGAATATTGTAGTGATCGAAGTTGTTAATTTTATGTATTGAGGTCTGCAAGATTGATGCTTAAGTAAAAAAAACATTTGTGCAATATTGGATGTCATGGCTTGGTTGTAAATTTATTCCTCTCGGCACGATACCCAATAGCTGGTCTCAAATTTAAACTGTTGTTTGCTTGTTTGTAAGTTTCTTTCGTTAGAGTAATCTAACAACTTCACCAATATTTGGTCCATGTCTGACCCACATTACTCTTTGTTAGTCAATCTGTTAATTAACCTAAGCTTTACATGGCTAAAAACTGGTGGTGGGTATAGAAAATCACAAATCTATGCGAGAACAGCATTTTCCATTATTTTAAAATTCCATTTGACATTTCGATGTTTATTCACCTTTATATATTTTCATCTCGATGGTAGTAGTTGTATCTTATTAATTTTACTATAATAATTTGAACTACATATAGTTTGTAATAAACACAAAATCTCCATCTATTTACATTTTAATAAAATTTTCCGCTTTAGTTGTTTACTCGAAAAGCTCATTGGGGGCGTGGTGGCTTAGTGGTAGAGCGCTTGCCTCTGGTACATGGGGGTCCTTGGTTCGATCCCCGACTAAGTTAAGTTTGTGGTGGACAACATCATGTCCGTGGATTTTCTCAGGGTACTCTCGTTTTTTCCCACTTTTTCATTCCACCAGTTCTTTCATCATTATGCACTTGCTTTAATCATCAATACCGTGCCGTGAGGGGGCGACTGCCCCGGATACCAAAGTAAGGGGGCACAAAATTCGGGAGAAAAGTAAAAAAAAAGAAAATTTGCTTGGAATATATGTATGGGGGTGCCGTCGTATATTCTCGCCCCGGGCGCTGATTTTCCACGGCATGGCACTGATCATCATCTCAACCTAAAGAGTATAAACGTGAGACGTTAAACTGAAATATTTCATTTTCGAGAAACTTAGTAAAAATTCTGATGAAAAAGGCATCTTGAATAAGAAAAGAAAATCTTTCTACACGATTTTTGAACTTCGGGCAGCTTCACTTGTAATATCCACAAAGGCTTTTCATTATTATAACAAGATCGAATGGATTTACGTGGTCCCGGCTTCGATTCCCTATAGAGGAACACTGAAATTTGTACACATTACGGGAGGTCAGATTGCAACTTAAACTGTAGGTCCGTATAGTCTTGGTCATGAAGACTGCAATAAATAAAGAAACAAAATGCAGGTTGTAATATCTTAGTCTAGAACAGGATATAATCACGTTCTTTTATTTTTGTTACTGTAATCTTTGGGTTAAATCACAAAAGTTCAGTTTAGATAAAAAAAAAAAAAAAAAGGCTAGAGCGAAAATATTTTGTTTGTACGTACGTTGTGTGAATGATTAGAGCACGTAACTTTCATATCAGGTTCAATTCTTGACGAAGCTCAGCATTTTTGTTGTTGATCCAACAACGTAAAACAACTCAGAGGTTACCTGAATAATAGGTGCTGAGCTGTTTTGTAGAAAAGTACTCTTGATAGTGGTTGATATACTGATCCAGACCCACATAATTTAACCACAGCCTTTCATCTGTTTTAGTATCTGGAATTCATGTTTTACTTTTATTTAAAGTGGTTGATTGCCTTTCGGAAAGCTCTTTTTTTTTTTTTTTTTTTTAAATTTCTTCCTTAAAGCTTCAGCTTTGATCCGTACTTCGATTCCTGTACATTGAAGAGTGATCATGAAAGAATTTGTGAAATTAAACCAGATCACAACCAGAGCCCTGCAAACCCAGGCCCGAAGACGGCCCGGCCCGACCCGAATGGATCTGAATTCTGTGCCCGGCTCGACCCGGCCCGGCCCGAATCTCGAGCCGGGCTCTAACCGGGCCGGGCACATTTCGGGCCGAAACGGGCCGGGCACAAATCGGGCCGGCCCGATTCGGCCCGAACACTGTGAAAGACGGATCGGAAACTAATGTTGGCAGCCTGTGTTAATCTTAATGTGTTTGGCAAGGGCGGCGATTAGGGAAGCAAAGGGGGGCGGTTGCCCCCGCACTTTTTTGAAGTAACCAATTAATGTATATAGTTTCATTTGGAAATGTAACGATTTTGTGTGTTACTGATTAATAGGAAAAAATGCTGCCATATAATATTTGCTGTTGCGTGAATACGTATTGGTTGTCTTCCCGTGGAGTAAAGAAAGCTACAGTAATTGCGTTTTAATCGCCACAGAAAATAACCCCAAAAATTACCTATTGGAGCACAATTTCAGCATACTTTCATTCCTTCTTACAAGGGCTCGATATGTTAGTGAGCCGCTTTGAAGCTAATCGAAAGAACATTATGCAAAAAAGTACGGCCTATTTCACAAGTTATTCTTTAATTGCACAAAAATTGACAGTTCCTAAAATGTCTTTTCTTCTTTCTAAAGTAAGGAATATCGATTAAAAAGAGCGTGATAAGAAACAACTTCTACCTTTTCCATTGTTTTGTAGTGTAATATACGAGTGAAGTGTTGTGTTTAAGGATGTACGAGTGTATATACAATAAAATTTAGTAAATTGAACATAATTCTAGGTTTTAAGTTTATTTTGTATAACTGAAGTGTGGATTGATTCTGAGTATTGTTGTGTTTTGATGTGTTCCAAGAAAGTGAAAACTGCACCTAATGGCAACGAACATATTTCAAGAAGTTGCAAAAGCAAATATTTCTTTAAATGTCGTAGCATATGCTTGTAGTATTTACTGCCTTTCATTTTCTAAGAGTAATAACATACATTTAATAGCATGTGTGGAATTAAATATTAAGTTTTTCATTAATCCTCAGTTTCAATATAACTTTAGCAAAACAAGCATCATTTTTCATTACTATGATTAATATTATCCTTTCTATTTATTTGTTTTGCAAATTTATTAAATAATCTGATCACACAATTTTCCAGATAGAATTTTAAGATGTTCATGAGCAAGGAATGAAATCTCTTCTTACACTTCAGTTGTTTAAGAGTGCAAAGGGCTAGTATCTACTTGCTTTGTTCTTCTCAATTTACTTAATAAACTATTATATACGATATACGGTATTTTAACTGAAAATATAGTATCCTATTAGTTATACAACCTTTCGTCAAACAAAATGTTAGAAACAACCAGGAAAACTAACATTTATATACAAATATTCAGATCATGTCTTGCCCCCTCACTTTTAACGTCCAACCGCCACCACTGGTGTTTGGGAAATTAACTCTTTATTCAAGACTGTAAAGTACTGTACTGCTACTACTCTTACTACTACTACTACTGCTACTGCTATTATTATTATTATTATTATTATTATTATTATTATTACTTCTACTACTACAACTGCTACGAGCGTCAGAGTTGACATGTCTGGTGGTACATACTTTACAATCTAAGTACAGAAAAAATCGAAGAAATACTAGTTATTATGGCCAGTCTGCGTAGTCTGGCCAGTAGAATGCATTCACATCTGGTGCTAGAGGTCGTCGGATCGATCCCTCCTCGTGTTATGTGAGCTTTGTGGTGGACAAACATCGTGAGTGTGGGAGTTTTTGGATTAGCCCGTTTTCGTCCACTGTCTTCATTCCACCAATTCATCCATCATCATCCATACGTCTTGAGCCGTAATTGCCTAAAGAACATATGAGAAAGTCAAGTCCTTGACCTACTAATTAGAATTTGTTCCGCTACCATTAGACCACGGAGGCCGAAACCATGAACTGGCGTGTTCATAAGATTAGCGCAATTTGTAGTAATGTTCAATTAGCACGGCAGATTCCAAATCATATTACAAGTTCCTGTATTCTTTATAATTCGATGCTACAATAATAATAACAAAAAACAATGATCAAATAAATCACCCAGACCCCAGGATCGATGAAGTGTTCCTGGAACGGTGCGTAACAAGTAAATAACAGAGCTATATGACGGAATGCGAGGCAGTAAATCAAAACAAAATCCACACATATCATTGTTGATCAAAAAATACCTCAAAAGTCCCCTGAATGAAAAATGTATAGATATCAGCTATCAAAAATGCCTCTTAACATCACATATAATAGAAGGGATAGTTGATATTAAGAAAATGAAAATATAAGGTTTCCTAAGAAACCAATAGTGCAAAATGAACATCGCTTTACTGTATGTTCTTGTACGCATCGAATAGCACGGAAACAGAGTCAACAGTTTCAGGCTTTAGAGCATTTCTCCGTTCCTGAGTGCTAAAATCTCTTTCAGTAGACGCACTAGAAGCAGGGATAACGAGATACTGACGCGTTAATTTACACAATTTTGGTAATGTTTGTTCTTGTTGCTTCCACCACTGCAGTATATCTAGTTCTCTTACACATGATGACATGTTGAGGTAGATGTCTACTTCATCATCAAATTCACCAGAGACTGAATGTCTATCTTCCCAATCCATTAGTTTATTCTTCTTGGTAGGTGGTTCCAAGTTATGCCAACTAGCCTAAAGGAGACGATGGTGAGAAATAAATGAAATAGTGGAGTAAATAAAGTGGAAGGAAACAGGAGAACGCCGCGAACCCCCCACACGGTGTTTGTCCACCACAAAGTTTACATGGCGAGAGCCCGGATCAAACCAGGGACCCCATACACCAGAGGTGAACGCTCAACCACTGAGCCACCGTTCCAGGAACACCTAATCGACCCTGGCGATTTGGTGATTTATTTGATCATTATATTTTCTTATATTTGTAGCATCATACTATAAACAATACATGAACATGTAACACCATTCGATATTTGCCTTGCTAATTGAACATTACTACAAATTGCACTGATCTTATGAGCACGCCAGTTTATGGTTTTGCCCTCCGTGGTCCAATGGTAGCGTACCAAATTCTACTTACTAGGTCAAGTACTTGACTTTATCATACGTTCTTTAGGTAACTACAGCTCAGGCTGAATGGATGATGATGGGATGAATTGGTGGAAAGAAAACAGTGGGAGGAAGCGGGACCACCCCAGAAACTCCCATGCACACGATGTTTGTCCACAACAAAGCTCACATAGCATGAGCAGGGATTGATCCGACGACCTCTAGCACCAGATGTGTGTTTTTTCTATTGAGCCATTATTCTCCCTCGTAGATCAAGCATCGGTTCACATTCTACGCAGACCGGCCATAATAACTAGCATTTCTCAATTTTATTCTGTACTTAGAAGGTAAATTCGGTACCACCAGACATGTCAACTCTGACGCGAAGTCGTAGCACTTGTAGTAGTATTAGCAGTGGTCGTAGTAGTAATAGTAGTAGTAGAAGTAGTAATAGTAATAGTATTACCAGTACATCGCAGTCTTGAATAAAGAGTCAGTTTCCCAAACACACTACGATTAACATAGGCTGACAGACCGTACAAACACGGCAAAAATAGAGGTAGTGGAGGACATTAAAAAAACAAATAGGCTGACAACATTGGTTTCCGAACCGTCTTTCAGAGTATCCGGGCCGAGGCGGGCCGGCCCGGCTCGGCCCGAAATGTGCTCGGCCCGGTCCAGTTTGATATTACTTGAAACGGGTCGGGCCGGGCACCGGGCCGAACCGGGCGCGCCCGGCCCGTGCAGGGCTCTGATCACAACTACATTGTTATTATTTTTTTTATCGTCACGTATTCTGTCGAGAAATTTGAAGCTTAAAATATTTAAAACTATAATAATGCGTTATGTGCTGTATGGTTGCGAAACATGGTCGCTTACTCTGAGGGAAGAAAGCAGACTGAAAATATTAGAGAATAAAATCCTAAGACGAATAATCAGACTCAAGAGAAACGGGAATGGGAAATGGCGGAAACTTCATAAGGAGTAACAACGTAATTTGTACCGTTTACCAAACACTGTTAGGGTCTTCAAGTCTAGGGGGCTCAGGTGGGCAGGTTATGTAGCTAGAACAGAAGAAAGTAGGAACGCTTTCGAAGTTCTATAGTCCGCTTTACCCGAATTGGTGTGTGGCATCAGCCAATAAGCTCACAGTGCCCTGTTACTGAACCTTCAGGGACGAATCTAGTCATTCATAATTGATTTTGTTCGTATTTGTGGACAATTATGATTGATTAGATTCGTCCCTAAAGGTTCAGTAACAGGGCATTGCGAGCTTATTGGCTGATGCCACACACCAATTCGGGTGACACGTATTACAACTTGAAATTCAATATGAAAACGATCATTAGGAAGACCTAGGCGAAAATGGAAAGACAACATTAAGATGGATCTCGCAGAAATAGGAATATAAAGTAGGAACTGGATCCAGTTGCCTAAAGACAGAAATCAACGGAAGGCTTCTGTGAACGCGGCATTGAACCTCCGGCTTCCATAGGCCATAAAGTTAATTAGTGCCTGTAAACATAAACTTGTAACCACATCTAAATAATTTGTTCAAGATAACAATGCACAAGTGTCATAAGTTTGGGTAGGAATTACCTGAAACCTAAAAATTGCAGTTGAAAAAGAATGTTTCTGCGGGGAACATGTCTCTTTCATTTTTGAAGTACGAGAAATTCGCCTGTTTTCAAAGAAGGTTTCACTCATACGGGAACGAAAGGTGAAGAAACAAGTTTCTTTACTGAAAATTACATTGTTCGTTCTCCAAGTTTCATGAAATAGACCAAAACGAAATAAGCAATATTTTTTGCTGATCCTCGTAGTAAGTACAGAAAACCCTCAATTTAAAAGGACACTTTTCAAATATGGAAAAGTATTTTCTTTTGGTTAGTGATTACATAATTTGATACATAAAATTTGCCATATACGAATTGGTATTTTGAAGTAAATTTTATTTTATATATTTTATAAAGTTTAAGATAATATAATTAAAATTTTAATACAAGATCTAGATATTTATTACAAAATTAACTTTTCAGGAAAAAATTGACTTGCGTAGTATACGTTTTATTCGTATAGGCCTATGACAAGTAGTAATGGAAAGATAAAATATTAAGACTATCCGTATTAATACTGCCGGTGTGTGTAAGGCAACAGAAGACAAATATTTGCTTTAAAGTTATCTTTTCAATCCTGTTTATGAGGTTATCTTTCCCAATGCATATTTTTATTTTATGTAGTGGTGTAATGAAGAGTGTACGGTATTTTATATTAATATTTTTATAGTCAACCCGGGTATGTGCTAGAAATTGACTATAGTCTCTTCTGATTTGGTTGGTGATCAATATACATTTATTAAAGCTAAATCCTTAGTAACGCCATTGATTATATTGATTCAGCTTTCAAACGTAATGTTGCTTTTATACATGTGTTATAATCCAAACATCAGAGCAAAATTTTTGAGTCGTACTTGGGGTGTTTAAATATGAAGAAGAATTTTTATACTCTGTTCTTGTATTATTCAGTTCTTAATAAACATAGCATGTTACTTTCAGATCTAGGAATTCGTTAAAAAAAAAAAAAAAAAAAAAATCTAATTAGTTTTCAGATCTGAAAACTCACCGTAGCATGATTGTAGCCTCCAGCAAGACAAAGTGGGTTGGTTTTCTCTTTTAACCTATAGGGCACAATCGTGCCCGTTAAACTTTAAGGGCGGTATTCAGAAAGAATTCGTTAATCGAGGGTTAGTCACAGACTAGTTGATGGCATACTAGCTTTTTACTAAGGAAGGTGCACTGTTTGGTATTCAGAGTCTACTTTGAGTACAACTAAGTAGTTGATTTGGGTGTGATTAACTTTATAACCCCAATGCATCGGATGAGAAAAATAAATGTGGCAACTACGGAAAAGTAGATGAGCGCATATGTAGTCTTTAAAAATGAAAATACATGAAATATGAAATACGAAATATTGTGTCGCACGCTAAACCGTGTGTAAAAGTTTAGCATCTGTTCTAGATGAATTAGTCACAGGTGATTAACTTCGTCAAATACTACGTCCTAATCAGAGACTGAATACAATTTTGATAACCATCCTCTAGTCAACTCCATAGTATGGTGTTAATTAGACGTCAAAACGACTCGGCATAAGGCCATAAGATTTTATTTCATTTCAGTGTCAGAATACTAATCACACTTCTCCATTAGCTACGCCAGTTTCGTTTTTTAGGACTTGTAGCATACTGTTGTTTTTTACTTTCTTTCTTCGGGGTTCTCGTTTCCTCTTCCTTTCTTCATTCCACCATTATCATCCATCTTTCTATCATCGTCCTCCTTAGCCTCGGACCATAATCATGAAACGTTAAACTTAAATAATTATAATATTAAAATATAGACCGTGGTCACTGTAAAAGCTTATGTTATTTAGAAAGTATATTGCTGTTCTAAATACAAGTCTACACAACGTGATCTAATATAAGTATATAAAAGAAAACGATCTTGTTTGTGACCTATCATCGAACAATTACTCAACTGTTTACAATGAATCTGGATGTAGTTATCATCTATCTCGAACTGTTTTTTTTTTTTTTTTTTTATATCGTGTGACTTTAATTAAAATGGATATTGTAAAGGGGAAACATGGGTCAGAATTTATGCCAAAAATTATCTGAAGAGCCCGTCAAGTTAAGATGAAATTTGATTAACTCCGCATCAGAAATAATTGAACATGTGTGCAGCGTTATTTGCATAAGATCCTTGGTTATTTGAAACTTTCCATTTTAGGAGTGGGGGAAGCAGTTGTTTATAATACCTTTCTTGATATTGAAAGTTAACAGTGCCTGTAGTGATTGCATCACGAGCAGGTGGTTGCACAATTTGAAATTATGTTTGGAACACAAGTGAGTACCTACCTCGCTCTAAGTTTTCATAATGTTACTTTGAATGAAGAGTGTATCGTAAAGGGGTTACAGGAGTTTAAAATTTATGCAAAAAGTAATACCTCACGAAAGTTGAAAGAAGAAACTCGGAGGTAAATTCCTCTAGAAATAAGAGGTACATGTCTCAAAATCAGAATTTTTGAGTATCTCCGTTTTAAAGGGGTAGGGGGAAATTATATCTTTCCGCCATTTTGAAATCGACGTTGTCTGTCTTTTGTGTTCACATCACGGAAAAATAGCTGAACCATTTGAAATGAATTTGGAAACATAGTACCTATCTCAAGTGGGTTCTAATTTTGTTACTTTTGTTAAACGGTGCGTCCTAAGGGAATAGAGTAGTTCAAAATATATCCCTAAAACAGAGTATCCTATTGGGTTTTATCATCATTATACTTACATTGAAATGCGTATCTAAAGAGGGAAGGAAGTCCATGTATTTTCGACAAGCCTGTTTTTCCGAAAAAAAAAAAAAAACAACAACAACAACAACTGGCATTTATAAAGCTAATCTTTTATAAAATTACATGCATTGAAAATATGTACGAAGGACAGATAATGATTTGGGGTACGGTAAAGTGACACAAAAATATAGCGTTGGGTCACTAGAATTGTGATAAGTTTCAACTGTGTTACTGTAGCAACGTTCGGGGATTTACATAAATATGGCATTAATAAATTTCCGTGTCACGCATTACCTACCATTCGTAGTCGATACTCCTGTGTGTTGCGTTCTTATTTCAACGCGTTAACACTACCATGTGCACTTACTGTTGCAAGTTTTACTCGTAATATCAAACACATGCGTGTACACATGTGCACGTGTGTATTTAATAATCAATACAACGAACATTTGTAAGGCTATATAATGATGACACATAGCGAATAGTAGTAATAACATTAGAGGACAAGGAGCTACCATTAAACAGAGCTGTCATAGAATACTTGAGGACCAATTTCCAGTTAATTGCCGTAACTTTTTCTTTCTGACCAATGTTTTGTCACACATAAAATAAGCAATACATTATTGGGAACACTTACGCGTCGCCATCAGCGAACTGAAATTCTGGAATGAGTGATGGCCTTAAGATATATATATATATATATATATATATAAAGAAAATAACGTTTTAGATAATGTGAAATTACTTTTAACCAGGGGGCAAGATGGTTTAGTGGTAGAGTGCTCACCTCTGGTGCGAGGGGTCCCTAGTTCGATCTCAGGCCAGTGAGTTTATGAGGAGTAGCATCGTGACCGTGGGATGTCTTGCTTCCTCGTAGATTACATTTTACCATTTCTTTTATATTCATTTATTTTCATTATTTATCAGTCTCCTTTAGTTTAATCTGGTGCTTGGGGTCCCGGGTTCGATCCCAGCTGCCGCCAAGTAAACTTTGTGGTGGACAAACACCGTGTGCGTGGGTTTTCTCGGGGTTCTCCCGTTTCCTTCCACTTTCTTCATTCCACCATTTTATTCATCACTCATCATCACCGTCTCCTTTAGCCTAACCGGCATAATCGTGGGACGTAGAACTCAAAGATTTCATTTTTCCTTTACTTTAACCATGTCTGTCCCGGCATCCCCCACAGGGGACATAAAATATCACGAAATTATTATTTGTTTATAACTTTAAAATCAGACTGGCAACATAGAAAACTGTTTACAGGTGATGATCATAGATGGATCATTCCCTGTAAACAGTTTCCAATGTTGCCCGTCTGATTTTAAAGTTATAAAGAAATACTAATTTCGTCATATTTTATGTCCCCTGTGGGGGACGGTGGGACCGACATGGTTAAAGGGGATGATCATATGATATTCTAGATATTTCATTTCATTTTTCTTACGATGTTACTGTTGAGATTTCTTACATAATCTCTAATGCATTTCTATATTGTCTCGCAAAGGTCAACATTTTCTGTTTTGGCTATTGCATTATCTATTTTTAGTTTCTGTCCTTATCAGTAGGAGTGCTTCATATTCTTCGTTTCTTACCTTAGCTGTAACCACTGGAATTTCGGCGATTTTTTCTTAGCTTCTGAAATGTCCATGTCATTACCAAATACTCCTAAACGGTTCTTCAGATCTAGTTAGAATACATTGCGTTACTCCGGCCAAGTAAGTTCGTGGTGGACATAATCGTGTCTGTGGCAGAGTATTCCCGGTTTCCTCTCACACTTTCATTCCACCAATTCTTCCATCATCATTCCCTTGCCTTAATCATCTGTCTCCTTTGACCGAAAAGGGCATAATCATGGGACGTCAAGCTGTAAGATTTCACTTCGTTACGTTGCGTTTGAAGAATTTTCCTGCCTGCATTTTCCAGCCATTTTACAAACTTTTTGTTTCCAGTTTGATTTTCAGATGCAGGTTATATCTTACCATCGGATGCTCATTTCTTGTGTTGAATCTGTTGAAAACATTGTCCTCTTCAGCGGTATGTTTATTATCTGCTATAATGTAATTTAGTCAATTTCGCTTGCTCTTCCACCTTGGTGTTATCATGTCCATTTTATGTGAAACTTCATACCAGGCAAATGCCAGGATGCTGCCTAACTTACAGGTTCCAGGCCGCTTCCCTTCTTTCCCTTTTCCCGGGGATAGTGTGCTCGCCGAGGGACGTCATCCCTCATACGTGACGGGCTAAATGGGCACAGATGCCGAAAGCCCAGAAATCTACATCCTAAATCCTTTATGTGAAACGTTTTCTTGAAGGAAGTATTCATACCGTACATCTCGGCTTCGACTAATTTTACTAAAAGCTTGCCAGTTTCTTTTTGATCTCCATATCCAAAATTTCCTATTGATCTTTGACACTTTTTGTCCTACTCTGACGCTGGAGTTTTTTCTATTATTAAAATTCCTAATTTCTTCGTAGAATTCTTCTGCTTCATTTTCTGAATAATGACTTGTGGGATAATACGCTTGAATTACTTATAATTTGTATCGTTGATAGAGTTTGGTTATACTCTTGCTTCCCTATTAGAAATGCCGTCTCTCTCTAAGCGAATTCAACGTTCATCGAGGAACCTTGAAACCTGATGTGAATTTGTCTTATCATTCCCAGTTTCAATAATGGATCCCAAGGAAGCGAAAATGGTTAGGGATAGCAAAAAATAGTTTGTGATACGAATTCATTGTCCCAACAGTAGGTTCCATCCCCGCCCTTACCTCTCTATGGAAATCAAAAATTGTAGAAATCAGCCAAATATAAATAGCTTTAATACCCAAACTCATATATGTGTATAGCATTTCCGGAATATTTACCCTACTGAAGCGAGATGAGTACGGAACTGTATATGCACTGACTTACTGATTCACTCATCAACGCATACGAGAAACTACTCGGCGTTGAATTTTGAAATTCTGTGGAAATATTTCCCTTGCATCCTAGGCTGTACATAAGATGGATTTGCGAAATACTTATCCTAAGGGGAATAATGGGGCTTTTTTTTAAAAAAAAATGTTCGCCAGATTACCGAAACTATAAGGGGTAGAACCTTGAAATTTTGTATAAATATTCTTTTGCAAACTAGGCATAAATAAGATGAGGTTTCGGGAATTATATGTTCTAAGGTGGGACGGAACCTTGAATGATTTTTTTTTTTTAAATTTCGCAGGATCTTCAGACTATTAGGCGTAGACCCTTGAAATTTTTATAAATGTTCTAAAAAACACCCTAAACTGTAAATAAGGTAGAATTTTGGGAATTACATATCTTAAGGGGGGATGTGGGTTTAGATGATTTTTGCCATTCACGAGATTTCCGGAGCTGTTCGTATCCCCTAGGTTAAAAAAAAGTTTCGGAAATATTTCCTTTGGGAGGGATGGGGTTCATTTTTTTTGGCGGGTTTGTGTTATTCATGTGCATTCAGTATCGAAGACAAATAGAAAGTAATAAGGGAAAATTTTTGTTTTACGGCCCACGGTTATGCCGGCTAGGCTAAAGGAGACGGTGATGATGAGAAATGAATGAATTGGTGGAATGAAGAAAGTGGGACGAAACGGACGAACCCCGAGGAACCCACGCACACGGTGTTTGTCCACTACAAAGTTCACTTGGCGCGAGCTGGGATCGAACCAGGGACCCCAAACACGGGAGGTGAACGCTCTACCACTGAGCCACCGCAGTCCAAAAGTGAACAGGGAAAAGAAGAAATTAAAAATATTGAGTGCGACAACACCCGAAGGTTTATGCTAGTTATTCATGAGAGACAAACAGAATAGGGTAAATGCGCCAGTCCTCGACCACCTAACTCATTTTCATATGGTCTTTAATCGTTGTTCACTGAGTGAAACGACTTAGGAGGACGCAACTAGCACACATGTGTTCATAAAGCTATATTTTATCTATATCTTATCAAAAACTGAGATAACTTATACCATTTATGTAGTATTAGTCGGAGAAAGAGGATTGACTGATTTTTTTTTAGTGTTCGACCACTTTTCGTTAGTGTTCGACCGCATACTGTTTAGTCATCGACCACCACTCGGCTGATGTGTTTCTTAATTACAGTAGGCAGGCTAATCTTTGTTAATTCACTTTTAACAGAAAAAGGGGATGCTTTATTTATTTTCTCTTTACTTTCGTTTCTTATCTTTTTTTTCTGAAATAAGCAGAAAATGTACTATTACATACGTTTACATCACAGAGATAATATCACATAATATCAAAACATACACATTCAACTTAAATTAACATTAACATTGACAACTGTGAAAGAATATATACTAAATTTAAAATCAGAATATAGAAGCAAACATATACTACTATTCTACGTGCACATTTCTTATTTTATTGCTGTGACTTTCTCCATTTTTATGCTTATTGTTGTGTTACACTTCTAGTAAGATATATACCACGTGCACAATTGAACTGGCAACTACTACAATAATGTGAATTCTCATGTTCAGTTTGTGGTCTCTCCCCTTGTGAAACATCCGGTTTCTCCCCTGTCTTTGGTTTCTCCCCTGTTTCTTATTCTATTATAGTTTCTATTCTTATATATAAAAGAGAACGTACAAATCCTTTGTTAGCTCATCACGCTAATACGGCTGAACCAATTTCTTTCATTTTTGGGGGGTTATTAAGATTTGGACCCTAGATGGTTTTTATCATATCACTTTAATTTTCAATTACCAGTGTCTTGAGATAATTGACCATTCAAGTGTCCATAACGTACAAATCCTTTGTTAGCTCATCATAGCTAAATCTAACCGTATTTATATGCAACCCACATGACCGTGTCACTCGGCGGGTTAACATAAATGACAGGCGATATAATGTTAACATTTACTCCAATCTTCTATGGTTTTTATCATATCACTTGAAAGCGAAAAAGTAAAAATTATCTAAGTAACAAAGTTTATTGCGTTCCGGGGTGACCCCAGCGAAGCGGGGTGAACGCTGCTAGTCTCTTATAAGCAACAACTTTGACGTCGTATGAACTCAGACATAGCAAGAACTTACATACATTTAAGAGGCACTGAACATTTTCTGTTAAGCTCGGGTACAATGATCACAAGTAAAATAGGATTGCTCTACCTCATCGTATGTAAGCCCAGCAAGATAAGTACATTTT
Source organism: Thermobia domestica (assembly GCF_964235325.1). Taxonomy (NCBI): domain Eukaryota; kingdom Metazoa; phylum Arthropoda; class Insecta; order Zygentoma; family Lepismatidae; genus Thermobia; species Thermobia domestica. The sequence continues at coordinate 64,747,791 of NC_137471.1, read as the reverse complement.
AAATGGTACCAACGCATACATGAATCGCAGCCCACGTGCTTGTCCTGGTCGTCATTGGCAAAGTCATTTATTATTTCACCACAATCAGAGCATGGTGCTCCATCACCATAGTCCACTGCTGTAACCTCAGTTGGAACACTGTAGATTGGGTCCACTTCATTTTCATCTTTTGCCCTTTTATTGCCTTTTTCCTTTCTTCTTTCTTCCCTTTCTCGTTTCTTCTTTGCTCTTTCTTCTTTGTTCTTCTGTTTTCTGATTTCTTCTGCCTTGGTCAGTTGTTCTTTTTCTCGGAGATATGTCCTGAATTCGTCAGAGCTGATGGCTGAAAAGTGTCTCTGCTGTCCACTGCGGTATCCAGATCTCTTCTTACCTATGGGGCTTTTTGGCCAATGTAGATGCTTCCTTAACGTTGGTGTTGTGAAAACATCGGGATATTTTTTTGATGACGTCACTTTGTTAGTGGCTGCTTGATCACTGGTTAATGGAGCAGGATCAGTAGTTACTGTGAGACAGCAACTTACAGGATTTGCTGCAACTGTTGTTGTGAGAGACAGACTGCTTGTATTTGGAGACGGAACAATAGAGGTGGTTGTTGACATCTCTCCTTGATTACAAAACTCAGCAAGAATACTGGAACTGGCAGGATTCGATAAAGTTCCTTGATTTGCTCCAGCTGCTGCACTGACTTCAGTAAACCTTTTGGAAGTACTAGCAACTGGTTCTGCTGGCTCACCAACTGGATCGTTTTCAACAAATGGAAGTGTCTGCAAGATCTCTGTGAGAATATCGGTATTCTCAGTTTGGAGAATTGCTGATGCATTGTTTGTAGTGCCGGTGTGGACAGGGATCGACATTCTAAGAGGTGACTGCTCTTCAGATAGGGCTGCAGATGTACCTTCCTTCTCATTGTGAGCATCTTTTATCGACTGGATGATTTTTTCTGCATCGTAGCCATCTTCAGCAAGCGATAGAGAAAAGTGCCTTAATACTTTTACCGCAGTCTCAACATCCGCTTCTGACACTGCTGCTGGTACCAGTAGTAAGTGGGTTTGTCCTGTAGATGTTCTGGAGTCTTTTAAGCACTTAGAGTAATCCACTGCTTCTGGGTTGAACGGGTATAACCCACATCTTCTAAATCCGTTTTTAATTACTAATGGGGTTGCTGCCTTGTATATCACTCTTTTAATTAGTGGTGCAAAAGTAATGCGTGTAACATTTTGCTCAGTTTCCATGTAGAACTCTCGAACTGTCTTCTTCCATTCCGTTTTTAACGATTTGAACACTGACACGTCGCAGGGTTGGAGAATATGTGTGGTGTTCGGTGGCAGGCAGTAGAGTACTATACCATGGCATGAACAAAATTCGCTGACTTCCATTGTTAAGTGAGTTTTGTGGCCGTCGATTAGCAGAAGGACTGGTTTCTTAATAGAGTGATCATCCGCCCATTTAAGGAAGCCGTTTGCTATCCATTCGTAGAATGTTTCACTTCGCATCCAGCCGCTATCTGATCTAACTATAAAAATCTCTGAAGGAACTGCACTGATGACGTCTTTTGGAGGATGTCTTACATACGGATATACGACCATTGGAGACACAATTTCTCCTGCTGCGGAAAATGTGCAAAGCACTGTTAATGTTTCTTTTTCGTTGCCCTTCACCTCGTACACATTTTTCCATCCTTTGGGCCCCAACACTTTTCCTGATTTAGGACACAGTTGAAAGCTGGATTCGTCAGCATTAAATATTCGCTCAGATTCATTCAGGATATCAGATTGTCCCGTTTCTTCCAAGTATTTCTCAAGGTCCTGAAACCACGAGCGAATGTTTTCCTCGGTTACAGCGTATCGCGCCTTGTTCAAAGTTTCGGGAGTGCGGGACACGATTTGCGGGTGTCTTCTCATGTAAGCGTGGTACCAGGTTTCACCAGGTCGATTGTCTTTGAACGGCGTTTTACGTTTTTCTGCATCAACAATTTTTTTAACACTGTTCAGAAGATCGTGTTTCTTCTGTGGAAAGCCCCTTTTGCTCATATTAATGAGCCAGTTTGCTAATCCCTCTTCTTCTTTCTCTATTAGGTACGGTTCTGGACCCATTCTCCGCTCTTCCGAACTGCGACCATGAAGTTTATCCATCAGCGTTACCCGAGGAATTCCATAGATTGCTGATGCCTTTCGTATGGAGTGCTGTTTATTGCGACAAGCCTCCAGAGCTTTTTGTAAATTCTCGTTTGAATAAGCTGGCAGTTTAAGCTTAGGCCTACTCATGCTCATTATCTCTGAAAGAAACAGAAAAATTCTTCAGGACATGCAAGGAAAACAGGCGTATTCTAGACGTAAGCTGATGGTAGATATTCCGCTAACAGTATTTGAATGCAGTTCCACGACGAAGCGAGAATGGTGTAGTTCAGTATTAAAAGAATTAGCCCAAATATAATAAATTTATTATTCAAAGGTAAAGTCATACTCTAACAGTGCCCTTACTTTTGCATGAAATTCTTGGAAAACTGCATGAATATTCAATTACTTGAATTTGAATTTATTTCATGGCCTTTAGATATCTAAGGTTCCGGCCGGGATAGAATGGGGGAGATGATGTTGGAAGATAGACATTGTAGGCTTATTTTGTAGGTACCATCCCAGCCGTTGCTTGATGTAACTGAGGAAAAACCTTAATCAGGATGGTCGGCCGTTGGCATCAAACCCAGGACCTCCCGAATGCTAAGCGAACGCTCTACAATTTTCTTTTAAAGTTCATCTGAACCGGGACATTCAGCCTCAAGGCTCCTCGCGCCAATTTGGCGTAATCCAATCACGACAGGGACACGAACACAGAAATATCGAGGACAGTTAGAAACGACCTTGCTCTTCAAAGGGATTCGAACCCCAAGTGGATTGTCGCCTCATGATCCGTAGCCTGACCCCCGAGACCACTATCATTGAGCCACGGCCATTCGGTAAATATTGAGTTACTAACAGTAACATTCAGCAGATGCTTATACAAATATAAAATTATCACTGAATTAATGCTTGAATCAAGGAATTCTGCGAGAAAATACAAATGCAAAGCATGGTCAGACACTGAAAAAAAAAAAAAATGTTAATCCTCGACTATTACAAACGTATTACGAAAAGTAGTGGTCGAACACTAGTAAATGTTTTTGTACATCATTATAACTTCAGAATTGACAACTAGGAACTCATTTCATGCAAACGAATCGAAAGTTAATCGTTATTGACATTTCTACAATTTTTCAGTGTTCGACCACCCTGTGGTCGAGCACTAGTTAACAAATTCATTGTCCGACCACTACATTTTATCGATTTATTCTACAAATCTTACAATTATCACTAAAATGTTATTACTAAAATGTGCTCTACAGTTCCATGTAACAGAATAATATGTGCATTTCTTACCTGGTGCGATAAAACTACGGAAAAGCACAAAAAACGGTGCTATCGTTCTCATTTGCAACAGATTAATGTTATCGGAAACTCAGTGAGTCGTCCGTAAGCATGCATTTGATTGGCTATTAGCGAGTGCACGTGCAATATATTTTGAAAGTATCTTTGGGGTTGGTTCAGAATAAGCTGCAATTCAATTACAACGGAAAATCATGCCTTTTTATCGCAAAACAAGATTAATACACGGTTTTAAAGTGAAAAGTGGTCGGCAACTAGAGGGTGGTCGAAGACTGGCACATCCACCCTACATTGTGAAGTGTGTTTTAATGATCCAGTAACAAGTTAGAATACTTACAGATAAAACTCGAATACTGCTACTAACACTAGCAACAGAGCCCTCCCTGCTGATCTAGGGCTAGTAGTGCGCTTTTGATGTATGTGGTTCCAGGTTCGATTCCCGGTGGGAGAGCTCAAAAAATAATTTCACAATTATTCCCGTCTCCTTTAAACTGAAGGGCATAGATGTGGGATGTTAAAAAGATTCGTTTTTCAAGAAATTCCTGTCGTTGACTAGTGTTACGAATGTACCAATATTCGTTTGCACACTTTCGATATAAAAGCACTCTTGCTGCTTCATAGTAGCAAGCAGCACGATTCTCGACAGATGGATAAATAAATAAATGAGAGTTGGTGCTGGTGTGGTTTTAGCGCATCACATTTTGGAAGATTTACAGGTGAAATTGAATACTTTGTATGAAAAGATATATTCATAAGGAACATATTTCTACAGGCTACAAAATTTTATACAAAGTAATACAGCTGTATTTCAGGTTTACAAGTGTAGAGTTACTAGGTTTTACGGTGGATAAAATAAGTGAGTGCATATGAAAGGTGACTCTTTAGATGTTATTTCCGGCGGGGTTGTATTTCTGCACACTTTACAAAAGCTGTATTTTATGTTTACAAGTGGAACATTACTAGTGTAAAACCATGGCAAGTACTGTTGAAACTCGCATATTTGCCAAAATCCACTTCTTTTTCACTGTCCTCGCTTACCCTTTTACGTACCATTGCTAACGCGCCTGCTGCCTTCGGACGCATCCTTTCTCTATGCCAAATGAGATATTTTCATGGGGTCCCACCCAGCGCCAATCTTTTAGGTGAGAATAAGAAGTAAATTAGTGGGAAAAAAATACAATTTTTCAACAATTATTTCTAGTAGTGCGCCAAAACCACACCTGCACGTGCGATTTTTTACATTTGGAGGAAATGTTATTCAATTTTCTGTAAATTTCATGTTGTATGTTCCTCAGTCATGGCAGAATGTGCTATAAAATTTTATGTACTTTTCTTTTAATGAAGTCCATCTGGTTTATCTGTATCTAGGGAATAATCATAGTTATGATTAGTCTGTGAAATAGAAGAAACTATCTTGACATCATCTATGGTGTTAGGTGCGAAATTTTTGTGGTGATAGTTGCTAATGGTTTTAAAATTGACGTGTTTCGTGTGAAAATTTTAAATATTTTCAGTAATATTTTAAAAATTCTTGTCGATAATATGGGCCAAATTCTTTGTTACATAATTTCAAGAAGAATAAAAAAATAATGATAGTTATAGGTAGGTAAACATAGTTAAAATGAAATCCCAAGATTTTTTTTTCAATTTTCCGTACAGGTCAACTTAAGCTACACAAGAAGAAATACTGTACTTCGTAAAAATTCAAGTTTTACTTTGAGTCATATTGAAAGTTGATCTATATAGAGAGGCGTTAGGTACACAAATTTATACTTTTTCTCAGGGTGACATATTTCATCTTCTACGTATTTGTTAAGATTAAGGGCACCACCAGTAACATTGTGTAAAAGTATTAAATTTGTCATAATTCACCTCATTATTTTTTTTTTCCCAAGTATTTTCAGTGCACCTTGATGGAAATCAAACAAACCTATAGTTCGGGGGTAGCCAAGGGGGATCAGCTCCCTCTGTGTCGCCTTCAGGCCCCCTGAAACTTTCAGTTATTCAGTTGATATGTACACTCATGTCCAAAATTATTTTCTCATGTCTATAAATATGTTGTAGGAATATAATTTGATAACGAATTCTCCCGGTATTTCTTATAATGTTAGTATGTGTATAATCGGCAAAAACATGTATATGGCAAATTTCATGTCAAAAGGGCAGTAAATAAGAACAATAAAACGAAAATAAAACTTCCTTGTCGATTTAGCAACATTTTGTTTTACTCACTGTAATTTTCGTATTTGTAACTCTTTTCCTATGAAATTTACCACAAATATACATTTTTCGATAATACATAGTATTAAAAGTACCCTGCAAAATCATTATATATTATAAGAAGACACACATATTCTATTAAGAAGACATTATATTCTTATAAGAAGACATTTATAGATATGCGACAATCATTTTGATATGAGTGTACATATGAAAGTAAGGTGTACTCTAATTAGATCCCTAAAATATCTCGTTCTTTTGTCTTACTGTTCTGGCTGCGAGCCTGGAGTCAAAGGAGGAAGTAAGGTAAATTAATAGCTTTGGTTGAGTTTAACGTCCCGTTTAGCAGCGAGCCTATATAAGACGTGGATCTACTGATTAAGTGGAATCCGAACCACATGAGCTCCTGAGGAGAATCGAACCCAGTTCTCCCACGCCAAAGGCGCGTACGCTAACCGCTTAGCCACGAAGGAGCTCTAGCTTTGGTTAGCTCATATCTGTCTCTCTCCATCGACCCATTTACTTGCACAGAAAAAATTATGAAGGTAAATTACTTATGAGTAGTTTGTTAGAGAGAATATTTTTAACTTTTTTTTTTATTATTATTTTTACGTTCATTTTGTGGCAAACACAGATGAATGTTACGTAGCGGTGTAGCCAGCAAGTTGTTATTTAACACGTTCGCTGCTGAGAACGCCCATCGGCGTCCAGTACTGAATTTGGCATATGCGCCGGACGCCGCTCGGCGCTTGTCCCTGCAGCTGCAGGGACGAGCGGCGTCCGGAGCATATGCCAAATTCAGTACTGGACGCCGATGGGCGTCCTCAGCAGCGAATGTGTTAAAGGGAACGTAACTTCTTTCTAGAAGTCGGATTTTTAAAATATGTACTAAAAGCAAGCCAAATATATTTCAGAATATGAAAGCATTATTAACTAATATATACACATGCATACTTACTATTATTATTGGTTGGTTAATTTCAGGGGCGGATTCAGGACGGACTTCTGGGGAAGGGGCGGAGATTGTAATACTGCTACTTAGAGCTACTTTTAAGAGCACCAAACTCTGGAATGGGTTTTAATTTATATATAAAATAAAGTTTCCTCTTCTGGGGAGGGGTCGCCCTGAACGCCCCCCCCCCCTGGAATCACCCCTGGTTAATTTGAATTTAAGCATTGTGATGAGCGCCGAGACAATATGAGAAGTAGACCTACTGTTTAAGTGGGATCCGAATCACTTGAACTCTCAAAATGAGCCGGATTTCCCGCGCCGAAGTCGCGTATGGTAACCGTATAGTCACGAGGGGGTTATGTTCTGAGTATGCTACCTTATTGGAACATGAGTCTTGACGTTGCGGGAAGTTACAGCTAGTAGGCAATATGCCAGTAAACTAACTATTCATATAGAAAAAAAAAGTTGTTTGACTTTGCATTTATATGGATATAAGTGAAAACAATTCAGATTAAACCCAGACACCATTATGCAATTGTATAGCAATAAATTTGCAGCTATATACATCCAGTTGGGCAAATGAGAGTGACAAAATGGATGATTAATTTCAGTTGTTCAGTTGTTGACATGGTTTAATTTCTTCAAAATATTTTGGTTTTATATTATAAACACTCATCAATTGCTGCAACCATTAAACACGTTTATTAAACAATACACAAACCCGATTTGGGGAGGGACAGGATATTATGTGAGAGCTTGGCCCCAACTACTACGTGGGTACACCCCTGAGGCCTATTTCTCAAGACCATAAGTCTTGTAATATGTTTGCAAGTTGTAAAATATGAAGTGGAAATACTAGAATAGTAGTAAAAGCCATTTCTAAATATTATGCTGATATCTGTAATTTGTCATGATTTTGCTATCTCATTTCGCAAAAAAGTTACACTAGTATTAAAAGACCGATAGTTTTAAGAAATAGGCCCCTGAAGTTAATGTATTTTCTTTCACCATTCACTTCTCATCGTCTCCTTTAGCCTAAAGGACGTAATCATGGGGCATAAAAGTCAAATAAATAAGTAAACATGTTCATAATAAGTAATTAAGCATTCAATAACACAATAGGGTGTTGACATGCGTCGAATGTGTAAATCTTCGAGGTATACACACATGATACTTGGCTCATGAGCTCTACACTTATGATACTTGATAGAGCTTTAAGATAATAATTAGGGATCGGGTGCCTTATGCAGAGTCGTTTCTGACGCTTGATTAATGCCATACTAAAGTGTTCGACTAACATAGGTTTGCTTCAGTAGTTGGGCCTTTAGTATGACGCCAATCATAGGTCAAAACGACTCTGCATAACGCGCCGGATGTTTACCCGGAAATAGGCACTAAAATATTCCTCGAGATAATGAAAAAAAAAAAAAAAAAAAAACAATGACATACCAAAACTTAAATTAAGTAATGAGTACTGTTACATTAATATAGAAGCATTCTAATCCTATTTGCGGAATATGTCTATGCATTAAAAAAAAAAAAAAAACTTGAGGCAGCAAAATATCTGGAGAAATAACATCGGACAAAAATAGGTTCCAAATGAAATATTATTTTGGGGAATTGTATTTAAGATGCTAATAAACCGAACTTTACTACATAAACGCAAGCTAAAAACTAATCAAGTCTCACTGATAAAATTTTAACCACTTGTTACTACGTAAGTGTCGATTGTTTTGTAAAAATTTGAAATCTTTCAACTTTGTTCCATGTGAGATATTTTAGGTTGAACATAATTAATTTTCGATAAATCCCAATATTTGAAGAAAGAAAAAAGACTCGAGTATCAAACATTTTAATATGCAACGAAATCGATATCTAGAATAAAGATTAACGCTGAGTCTTAAATTTCAAAACTGAAAATTTGCACTTTTCCTAACTTTCAATATTCAGTTTTTGAAGGTATAAAGGTAACCAAGAAAGTTCTGCTGGTTTTCACGCACCATCTTGAACATCGATATGTCACCTAAGACGTACCTGAAAGATCAAAAATAGTCTTCATCACCATCGATGACCTTCTGCCAACGTTCTGGAAGTCTATGGATTCCATTGCGATAGAACTTGGTGGTCCGTAAAGCGAAGAAGGTATCAAGTTCATTTTACACATCTATTGTGAATTTAAACTGGCGTCCTTTAAGACGATTTTCCAAGGAATGGATCAGGTGATAGTCGGACGGTGCAATGTCCGGGGAGTATGGCGGATGCATTGTTTCCCATCCAAGGCGTAAAATGGTGTGCCAGGTCATCCTAGCCACGTGGGGCTCAGCGTTGTCCTGTAACAGGAGGACCCCTTTGCGATTCAGAAGTGCTGGTTCCATAGTTTTGAGTATTTCTTGAACACGGCTTGACTGCTGACAGTACACAGTTGCATTGATGCTCTGACCATCTGGTAGCGGTTTCTAATGCACGGTGCCGCGAGCAATCTACCAAACACACAGGAGGATCTTTTGGTGCAGTGCTGGTTTCGGCTGTTTTGGAACCGGTTCATGGGATGTTCACCAATGATGACGGCGCCTGAAACTTCGTACAGGACCCACTTCTCATCACATGCCAACACCCTGTCCAGAAATTGCTCCTTCCTCAGACGAGAAGCAAAAAACAGATGTCTGCTCACGTTACCTTCTGGCATGAGGTGAAATCATGTGGGACCCATCGACCCAACTTGTAGTGCTTCCAAGTTGGTGAAGGTGCTGCCGAATGGTTTCTCCACTCACACTGAATTGTAGTCCCAGTTCCTCACATGCCAGGCCACTGTTCGCCTCAATTGCTGCCTGAAGATATTCATTTTGTAGATGTCTTCCGGCAAGTGTTGCGTCTTCGACTGTTCGTCGCCGTCCTTAAACTTTTAAATCATCGCTGCATTGCCCGCGTAGTGACGACACCCTCACCAAAGGCCTGGCATATCTTAAGCCGTGCTGCAGCGTCGTTTGACCCTAGTTTGAACTCGTACAGCTTACACGCCCTTATAGCCCTTTGTAGAGGTCCCATGTTCACTCTGTCTTTACGCAAATTCACTGTGTAACTGAACTGCCCCAACCAGGTAGTATGTTGGATATATCTACACCAAGACGACCCGCTCGGAAGAGTAATACTCCTGGAAGGAAGTACATTTTTTTTCGCACACTATCCTAGCCAGCTGTTTTAAGTTGGCCACAAAAGTTATATCATGGGGGTGAAGGTAGAATAAAACGAGCTCTGCGAGGCTTCTAAGCTGTTCCTACTACTACTACTTTTCTCGCGAAAGTAAGTAAATCACTTTTTTGAGTATTATTTTCATCTTATTTTATGAAAAAGTGTTATGAATTTTTTTAAAATAAAAACTTTCCTTGGGCCGGGTTTGAACCCACGCCAAAAGCAATTTCCGTTACTATCCCGTAGCGCTAGCACGCTCGGCCACGAGGACTGACAGCAGTAAGTGTTTGATTTCTGCTATATGTGTGCGATGTGGCAAGAAACAGATAAAGCCAATCAATCAGAACCGTGTATTTAGTTCCTAGTTCCGGGAGTATTACTCTCCCGAGCTAGTCCTGTGCGGAGGTCCCATGTTCACTCTGGATTTATGCAAGTTCACGGCGTAAGTGAACTGCCACAGCCAGGTAGTAAGTTGGTTATATCTACACTCGCATCGTCGACCTTAGCCGTATCTCCATTCGCATTCAACTCACGGTGTGAGGCCAATTGAATACACAATCTGCACAAAATGCGACAGAACTTTCTTGGTTGCCTTTTAATTTTTAATATAGTAGACTTAAATGTGCACTGGACACAAAATGTTATACGTTTAATTCACTTTCTTTCTTTTTTTTTTTTTCAAATTAATATCTTGTAAAACATAAAGGAGCTACTGCGTTTACCGCAAACATTTTGAAGTGCGAAGTTGGCTTACGCGCCCCTACAAAATGGCTGTTTACAGGAAGCTGAACATTTAAAATTTGAATGAATACTTGTTTTAAACTCTGTAAATATAGTCCAATTTTGTGTACAAACATTTAAAAAGTAATAAATTTTGTCACCAACCTTTTAATCTGAAACTGTGTGATTTCAAATGGATTCATCCATAGGCAATTGGTTAAATTGAAGCAAGGGTAAAAGTAGATCTGAAAAAAATCACGCCGTCCCCCGTGCCTACCTTTGCCCATTGTATTTTTTTGAGAAATTGGGGGGACGCCACATATTTTCTGGAAGTGGGGGACGGTTTCCGCCTTCGTTCCCCGTCACTTTTACCCCTGAATTGAAGCAAAAATCCCCTAAATGAACATGAGGATGTTCATTTTAATACTGTCTTTAACATTATGAAATAACCATTTTGCGTAATATCCGGTTTCTAATAATAATAGTTAAATTGTTCCTATTCATTTGCAACGAAATTTTCAAAATTTGTATAACTGCAGAAAATATTTGTATCGCAAAAAGGGAAGTAAATATGTAGTTTCTCTAGGTAACGCAACGCATTTACATGTTTTACCTTAAAGTTACGTGTACGTTGTATGAACTTCTGAAATTTCTAAATTATGTTTAAATATTAGGCCTACTCGTTTTTTTTCTTTCTTGTTTTCTTACAGTGCCTTTTCGTAACTAGTTGACAATAGTATGTGTTTTGTTCGTTTGTTGATTGAAGATTAACGTCCGTTTTCAGCACCGAGGCTATTTCTATATGTATGAGACGGGACCTACTTTCAAAATGCTTTCTGTGTGTGTGGCTTTGGATTTGATGCCCGTTGTCGGTACTTAATAATCCCGAGTATTCTTTCGGATTTCACTTTAAGCAGTAGGCTCCATCGATGTTAAACGAACGTTAAAGTCAATAGTTATATAAATATAGGCTAATTATACAGAATGTTGCAAAATACATGTTATAAAACTTGGGAGTTGATTCTACTCATGAAGACTAGAAAAATAATCCAGTAAATATTTACTCGAAATCGCTTTGTTTCGGAATTACAGGCTGCCGAAAGAGTGGGAAAATGAACTTTGAAGATGAATATCTCCAAAACGACTTACCATTGGGCTTAGGCGGCATGTTATGATCTAGGACTTGCTCTATCCAAGAATTCTTTAAAAATCTTTTAATAGCAGAGCAAGGGATTCGCCTACAAAGTAAGAAATTCCCGAATATTCCTTTAGGAAAAGTTGATCCGATTCATGACATATGGGACGACGTCCAAATACGTAACAAAAAGTCGTTGACAGAACATCGATATCTTGAACAAAATGAAGATGGCGAAGTATTTTTTGGTGTCTTGTGCATGATTCATAACTACAGCAGATAATGGCCAGCGGATAAAAAAAAGATTGATTATGGAATAGTTGGTGGAATGAGAATATGGGAGCAAATGGGAGTTCTCTCCCCACCAAAAAACAGAAAGATGGAAAAATCACGGACATGATGCTTTCCACATAAGTTACATTGTCGTGAGGTCGTCATCGGATTCCCTTGCAGTACCACTGAGACACCATGCTTCCTTACTTCTTTCTGTAGCAGACAAAAGACTGACAACTAATGGAAGGCAATGTCACATGTGAACACCGACTGTCTGACAAGTGTCGAAAACGGGTGTGTTAGCACCTCGGAAAGCGTCGTTACATAAACCTTCGAGGCGAATAATGGTAAAGACAATACTACACAAGTGCGGTGACGGTTGACCAACAAAGGACAACAATATAGACTGTTCAAATATACGAAAAGCGAACTTGTAAAATGAGTCCTACAACATCATACATTAGGGGTCAGACAATGAGTCCTACAACATCATACATTAGGGGTCAGACAATGAGTCCTACAACATCATACATTAGGGGTCAGACTTTCTGGATTCTCGTCCTATAGTTCCTGAGTTGTATTGTAAAGTCTGTTATCTATACGATTAGGAGAAATGAACATTTCAGAGACGATGTTGAAACTGTCTTTCATTGATCTCATCGCTTCGAGAAATTTGATGTTGCCTAGTGCACCAACAGAAATAAATTCGACAGAGCTAAGTCGGACGCGTGTGATGGCCGAAGCACAGGTTCACCACGACCAATCTAACACTCCGAGAATATTTAATATTCACGTCAAAAATGTGCAGGTGCACCGTCGTTTCGAAAGCAGAGTCATTGCCTAATTGCTAATGGCACTTTTTAAAAAAGAAGTTCCGGCAAGATATTCACGTAGAAATGTTGGCTAATTACCGCCACAGAGGTGGGTAAGGCACAGTCTGGTGGTCCTGTACTTTACTACACCGTACATTTAGTGAATAATTGTGCTCGTGGTGTAGAAAGTAGCACACATGTTTTTAATATTCCACACACAACTGTTGTGGTAGTTGAACTTGTCTGTCCCAGTAAATACTGCATCCTTGGTCTAGAAAACTAAGGTTAGGGAGACTGGTATAGCGACAGTCTGCTGGATAAACTATTGGAAGAATACCTGATGGCGGAGAAACTGTTCCCCGTCACAACTCTGCACCGTACACAACTTAATAGGATGCATCTCTTTCTCGTTCATAACGCATCACACTTTGAATTGATGAGTGTTATAGTTCGTGTTCTGATATCAGGACATGCGCTTATCGAGGCAAGTAGATTCTCAGGCTTATTGAACGCATAGTACAAAATCTGTTTTACCCTTTAATAGTAAAACAAATCCTGTCTATCGAAGGTGAACATCAAGTGGGAACCGTTCATCTTACAGACGCCTCGCTTTCCGGCTCTTGGTGCTTTTCCACAGATAAGGTGCATATTTGGCTTCTCTGCCAGCTCACGTAAGACAAGAACTAGTCCGCTGTCTAAAGTACTATAAATATTAGTATTTTACAATTGATCTAGAGATTTGTGACACTACCAATTGAGAATTTACAGTGAATCACTGGCCAAGTGTTTTAAGTTTCTCATAAACTGGCTGAAAAGGTGTCCATTATTTAGTGGTGCCCACCCCCCCTCATGTCCATGACGCACCCCCCCTCAATTGTCTATCCGTAGGTGTTCTTCCATGAAAAAAAAAACTTTTCAATTAATTTTTACACCAACTCAAACATATTTATATAGATTTTTACCCCCCCAAATATTTCAATGACGCAGTTTGCGTCATAGCCCCCCCTTGTGGGCACCCCTGCATTATTGGACGTTAACGTTTTTCGATGTTGTTATAACTTTTTTTTTTGAACAACTTCTTCGATTTTCGTCTTGTGCTTCAAATAAATGCACTTGCTTTCTAACTGATAGCAAGTAGACAATGTTGAGCCAGTCTTTTATTTGCAGTTTAAAGAATGAAGAGAAACACAAAAGAAGTACAAAGAAGGAGCAGGAGACAATTTTCAAAGAAATTGTTGATCGATTGGAAGTTACAGACAATAAGATACAGGTCATTGCTTTCAAGTTTGACGTGACGACCTACATTGTTCCTTGTTTATGTATATATAAAGCGAGAATTAACTGTCATATTATGATATATGTCTAAGACTTCACAGATCTCAAGGTTAAACTTGGGAATCGGGTCATTATTTGACAAAAACCTCTAAAAGGGTTAAAATACCGATGCCTTTTCGACGGTGTAACTGTTGTGATGAATGCCACGAATAAGTTGCGTCATGTTCTAAATGAAATTAATGGAAAGGTTGGAAGAAAGAAAGAAGAAACTACTGCCGGCATGAATTAAGCTTTAGAACAGTAATTTCCGACTGGCCGATGTATGACGTAGGGATTCAGTTTTACAATCTGAGAAAAGCATAGAAACACAATGAGGAAAGAATGGGAGACGATGACGCAGGAGGGGAAGCAACAGTACACACGCAATCATGGATCCACGAGTAAAGCCTGTTTATTTCAGATGTGTCCTCGGAAAATATGCGAAACATACTTCGGCCCCACCCCAGCCACTCTGACACAGGAAACTCTCCTTTTGCTTAAGGGAAAGAAGTGAATGACCTTGGCTGTGTTGCCAATTTGTCATTCAGTCCTTGGTTTTGACAAGTGAAGATTGAAGCGAAGTTAGAATGGCCAACAAGACAGAGCACAGCGATGTCTGTGAAATAATGCATTGTGGCAACGCTTCCGCATCCAACAATTAAAAGATCCCGTCCGCAGCAACCTGTCTCTCCTCTTTCGAGGGAGGTAAGGGAAAACACACATCGACAGCAGCGCCAGAAGAGACACACTTGAAATAGAAAGGCTCTAGTATGCCTGCAAACCCATCAACTACGTTATCGATATTGTTATTAGCGTGTAACCACTGTCATTTGTTAATGCCAAGTTATCTGCCAATTCCTTCCACTCTTACTGAGAAGGCGAGCAGCAAACTGTGTCGTCGTAGAACATTCAACTGGAAATAACTGCTGTAGTAGAACAAGAATCAAGTTGTTAAAATTAGTGAGGATTTTTTTTTTTTTTTGAATTTAATATCCTTTTCAACACTGAGGTTATACAGTCTAAATGTGCACTACGGAGTGTGAATCTTTTTAAAAAATTAGTGATAAATGTGAAGACTATTTGCCAGTACTTAAAGGTTACTCACTAAAGAAGAAAAATTTTGTGTATTATTGAAACGTTGCGATGTTTTGGATAATAACATAAGAGCAGTGTTCGCAAAAGGTTGACGCAAAAGATGACAAAAAGAATTCCTTATTTATTTCTTTGCAGTCCTATCTATACTGCAGAAATGTATAACTCTCATCAATTAATCATATGTAACTAACAATGACATATGGTTTAGATAACAGTACTGTAACAATAATTTCTTTTTGTACAAAATGTACTTTTCATTTTATGGTCAATTTCACTTCGACGAAATCAAAAATGAGTTTAGAAAAACGCACAGAAGTAAAAGTCTACAAAAAGAAAATCTTACTCTTCACTTTTATTCACGATTCTACAGATAAACAGCTTACTATCAGTAATGCAATATTTGTGCCTCTAAACGATGCTCTGCAAACTAAATGACATTGATGATTGGAATTGGTCTCCGTTAGAGGGCAAGGGGTAACTGGAATCAATGCAGAATCCTGGAGATTTCGTCACATGCTGTTTAATTGTCCAGCTCGTCGACGCTTGTGCTGATTCAAATAATTAAAAGGAAAACAAAGATATAGGGCTGTTTAAACTGCTTCGAACTAAGGAGGATAAGTAATGCGCAGCACAAAAGACGCTAATCGGAAAATTTTCTGGAAATCTAATCCGTAATCCCCTAGGTGTAGCGACTTTCCCACGCTCGATCTACCTATTTTAATGCCTTTTTTTGTGTTGGACAGTGTCTGGTAAGAACACCCAGACAGCGAGAGAAAATCTGTAGGCCTACTGCTTAAAAATGATTACATGTTAAAATTCGCTTTATACTGTACTTTGAACACGTAATTCAATGTGTATTATATTCATCTTACAGCAGCATTCTTTATTTCGTAGTAGTTATTGCATCATAATCCTCTGTCTCAAAGCTCGTTCAATTAGTATAAAATTCTAGACGTGACAGTTTGCAACATTGCAATACTTCACCAACAGGCAATATGTGGCGAGAATATTTCTACCTATACTCGCATCGAAATTCCCAGCCCCTGTTTACAATCAGTACAATACGTTTCTGTCGCCTTATCATAGAAACAACACTGTCCAGGTATCCTAACGGTGTTTGCTCTCTCTGTTTATTGTGTACAACACAAACTGCAACTTCACAATATTGCCAGGCGTACAAGGTTTTCGCACTTTCGAACAAGAACACTTGCACAAAATTGAGTGGGCATTATATGTAAGATTGTATTACATAATAACTAACTCGATTTAATGTTTCAGTCATCTCAAAACTTGCAATTTATGTAGTAATAGTAATTGGTTCTTGACGGTGCAGAAGTAGGTACATTCAGTTCGACGATTCATGTGCTTGACAACCAGGAATTAAGCATGTAGGTTTGAGAAGCAAGGTTTCGACGCTTGCACTACAATTGTTGTTTGTAAACAATTTTTCATCCTAGAGTGAACGGACAATACCGGTCTGCGAACCGATGGTTGAAAAACTCTGTTATAAGCTTTTGTAAACAAGTAAAAGTATTTCATTGCCTTTTAAAAGTATTTCTTAAAATATCTGTAGTGTTCCTATTTCTGCTTCGAGAATATGTACTATATATCCTCTTTCTTTTGTTTTGTTTCAGAAAGCCAGGAGATCGGAATTGAGAGGACGAAATAAATTTACTGAATTTGTTCCAGTAATACTTAAAAACCATTGTTGGTTGTTGTTCGCATCATGTTGCTCATAATGCTTTTATACAGGAGGTAAGTACAGGTGCTGGATGTTAAATTATTTCCATAATCTTGTTTTGTCTATTCGGTTTGAGAACAAGTTCTGGTAGTGTCATAGCCAGAGGGGCTGACTCGGCTCAAGACCCGTTAGTGCAGTGGTATGGAAATGAATTCTGCTTGCATGCACCAGGGGCGGATTCAGGACGGACTTTTGGGGGGGGGGGAGAGGCGGTGGGTTGTAATATTGTTACTTAGAACTACTTTTAAAAGCTTCCAACTCTGGGATGGGTTTTATTTATATATAAAATAAAATAAAAGTTTCATCTTCTGGGGAAGGGAGGGGGGGGGACGATCGCCCCCGTGGATCCGCCACTGGCATGCATTATGTTCAATTTGTGATTCCCAATATTACGAAGTTTTTAAAATCTGCATCAAATTTTACAAAGAAAAGAAAAAATATACTGAGCTCCTGCTTAACCGAATTGTCAACGCGCGCGATGTCGCACGGTCTCCAGTTCTGCTTTTGGTGGAAACACTAAAATGCTCCGGCGTTGACTTAGCATCATGAGGATACTCAAGATCTACTTGCATTAAGATCTATCGAATTTCATTCCGAAAATTTAAAATAATGGAGCCTGGGAGCTGGTATGTTCGGTGTGCACCACGTAGTTGAAGGAGCGCCATCTGCCTGGTCACAGCCCTTCATGGGCTGTAGCGAAAGAGAATGGAGTACTTCCTTCTATATATTAGCTAATTTGAATAGTATACCAATACTACGTTAACTAAAGGTAACTCCTCCAACGACATCCAGTATATATGTGTTAGTGGCTACGGTTACTCAATGGTAGAACGCTCACGTGTGTGCTGAGGTATTTGGTTCGATCCCATCACCCGCCAAGATAAACTTAATGGTGGACAAACACCGTAGGAGTGGTTTTTCTCGTTGTTATCCCGCTTCCTTTTACTTTCATCATTCCACCATCAGCCTCGGTGCATAATCATCGGATGTTAAACTAAAAATGATAAATAAATAAATAAATTAAAAATCGACATAAGCAATTATTTGCCTCCTTAATGTTTTTCTCTGTACGCTTCTTCAGGGCACAAAATTTCAAAGTCAGACGCACTCGCCAATCCAAAACTGATGGTCGCCAGTATCTCTCATGTACAAATTATGGGAGGTCCTCTCTCCCCACTGCCTTTGGTTTGACAAAGAAAGATATTACATCAGGGCATAACATTTCAAAACAAGACAATAGATTCAGGATAAACAATTTTGAATTGAACAATTCATATACATGTTAAAAATATCTTAAGACTTTGTGTAATGCTCTCTTCCTCTCTCTCTGGACTGAAGTACCAGTTGCCGATTGCAGTTTTCGGTCAAAGTTCTTAAGTGAAGGACCATTGATGAAAATTGTCAGCAAATCATCGAGTGTGTCAGTCTTCAGTGAATTGCTGTAAGCAGTCTTAACTCTGTTGAGACTGCTGAAGCCATGTTACATGGAGCAGGTAAAGCTGCACAAAATGTGCCAATTGGAAGCAAATTTGGAATTTCGTAATGAAGGTTTCACTGTAAATCTTTTTCAGTGTTTGATTCAACGTCAATCAAGAGAACAAAAGTTTATATTCTGCCCACTCTGCTAAGACAAGGTCCACTTTCTCACTACAAATCTGGTTGCAAGTACTTAAAAAGCAGTTCTATTTCTTCCACACCAAATTCAAGGATTTTTCCTTTAAGAAGCCAACCCAATAATTTTTCCTTTAGGATGTCCAAGGAGGGTCGAATTAGAAAGTTGTGAAGACACTTCATTTTCCGTCTGTTGTGAAGACTTCGCATTCCCGTTCTCTCTCACTCAGTGACAATAATTTTCGTGCGAAACAGGAACTGCGCAGCCCTGTGAGTTCAGGCAGAAACTATTCCTACTGAACACTGGTCGCCAGCTCTAAATTTCTAGTCGCCAATGGCGACCTGGCGATCGGAAATTTTGCGGCCTGTGCTACTTAGTTTTAGCTCGTTTACACAATATATGTTAAATCTTTAAGGTAGTAGCGCAGGAGTGGGCCAGTCAATACTTTCCCCTATGTTTAGAAATGTCAGTTGGAAAATTTAAAATTGGAAGATGAAATAGAGCGATAGTTTGATAATTGGAATTAGGATATACAGATGATTATTAAAATAATGGAAATACCTGAAGAAAATTCAACTTACTAATTAACAGAGAATTAGATAATCGTTAACCTGCGGAACAGCACTGAGTCGTGGGATGTAAGTACATGAGTCATGAATAGTTTCTGAGGAATGTTTTGTACCATTCCTCATCTAGAGCAACACTCTTCAGTTCCGTCACCAAAGATGAAGACACCTGTTTCAGAATTGAGCACAGATGTTCAATAATATTTGAAGGATGGTGATTGGACGGCGCAGGGAGGTGTTATGGTTTATCCCGATGCTCCTAAAATCACGCCTTAACAGCTGTAGTAGTGTCAGTTAGTACATGTTATTTTGGAAAATGGCGTCATTTGCCGGAAACTCAACCGGACCGTAGCATACACGTGGTCATCTAAGATGCCACATAATCACTGGCAATAATGTGTTCTGTTACGTAATCACAGAACCCAGAGAATAGAGGAACATACGGTTTACAGCAATACAAAGGCATGACCATTTTACACATTAGGAAGGAATAAGGTTAGTTCGGACGCTCGTTATATATAAACAGGGCTTATTGTTGGTAATAAGATGAAAGAAAACTCATCGGGCCATATTGCGCGTTTTCAACCATCAGCAATCAAGCTTTTCTTTCGTCTACTAATACTCTTCGCAGATGTTTTTCGTGAGTCCTGTAGACTTTGGACACTATTCCTCACAACATATTGGCTATCTCTAATAAACTTGCGCCAACTAGCCCGCACACACACATTTTGGCCTTCTTGAAACTTATAGAAATCTCCCATATTACATCACCACCATCTTCGTTTCAACATATGCATCCGTTCTGTCCTATCTGACGTTTCGGCCAATCCCTGCTCACGTACCCTCGTTGTTACCACCTGTCACCTCTTACATGTTGTACACTAGATATTTCCAATATTTTGATAACTATCTGTAGATCGTATGTGAAACATGAGTTAAGTTTTTGGATCAAAGTTTTAAACTAATTCCAGTTACAATTTACAGGAAATTGTTTCGTCAAAGCTAAAATTTCACAATTAAATATGGACGAAAGGAATTTAAATAATAATATGTAGAAACTTTTGTTTAGAAAAGGTTTTTGCATCCCTTGTTGATTGAACAAAGTGACTGCAATGATGTTTCCACTTTTGGATGCTTTCCTGGAAATCATCCTCCGTGAAAGCCATATTTGCTAGAATCTTTTCTCTTGTGTCAAACCCCTCCCTTTGATGGCATTTCCAATTCAGGAAGCAGGTAGAAGTCGGCAAGGACCAAGGCTGGAGAATATAGATTGGGTAGCACAGGAATGTGAAATTTAGCAAATATTTGGTGGTTAAGGGCCAAGGGCATTATCGTGATCTAGAAATCCAATTCTTGGCATACTAGAGTATCGGCTTCTTGCGCGAACCTTTTTGCAGTCTCTCGAGAACACTTTTGTAGTATTACTGGTTAATTTTCTGCTTTCTTGGGGGATTTATGATGCACAATAGCTGTAGAATCGAGAAGAAACAGTCAACATTGTCTTCAGATTCGATCGATTTGTTTTTCTCGTTTGCATTGTGTGGTTTCGCGTAGTGTAGGTGCTAACACACTCGCCTTTGGTGTGAGCGGTCCTGCATTCGATTCACATTGAGGACTCTCGGTCGAAAAAAGGTAACAGCTTTTTCAGGCCAGTCTTCCTGAGTGATGTTTTTCGTTGATTTTCCGCACTTACAACAGGAAAATGCCATGATGGAACCTCACAAGTTCCAGGCCGCATCCTTTCCCCTTCCCTCCCCAAATAATGTGCTTGCCGAAGGACGTCATCTTTTATACGTAACGGGTATAAGGTCATAAATGCCAATAATGCCCAAAACTGTGTACAAATAAATTCTAGGTCGCAGTGAACTTCCTCTCCCTGAAAGTTGTTTGTAGCAGTTCATAAATATCCAATGAAGAGTTTCGCATTTTAAAGCATAATCGCTAATGCAGATACGCTGCTTAATTGTTTCTTCATTATCAATGCCACGCATATCCGCGAACAACTGTTCACACGTTCTTACTCAACGGAGTGTGAAGATGGACTGACTACAGGCAGAATAATATTCGTTTCAGGATCTTTCAGACATATAATGAGCTTTTTCTTCCACATTCCAGAACTAACATACCCACTATATTTAGGCTTAACATATGCACAGAAACTTCAAGTGCTATTATCATTGCTCTTAATATTTACTTTCTCATTTCTCATTTTCATCCATATACGGTATCTTAAATCATATTTTAAACACCTCTAGAATATTACAATTGGATTTTTGATCACATTAACTCAACACGTAAACTCTATTATCACACATGTAACTTAGGTATATAATACATAAACAATGTACTAACAAGGAAGCAACTTTTAACAGGTTCTGTTTCGTCATCATCTATATTCTTTTGAGTTGATGTCACAGATACAACAGTTAGGTATTGTGTGTATGATCGGCACATAGGGTCGCATCATGAATGTGTTTGGCTTTCTAAATCGGAGTTCAATACCTCTTAATTCAGAGAGATCCCGAATTACCTCACGATGCTAGATCAACACTGAAAATTATTTGCTCTAGCGAGATTTGAACCTTTGACCACGTTCACCAAAGGCTTGTAAACGTATAAACTCTTTTAAGCTTCGAATCTAGAACGGGGTAGCTGTGCTGAACCAGAACTTTCTACGATGAGCTTTTGTAAGTCAAAAATTTTCTGCAGGAATTCAAAAATAAAAATTCAAGATGATACTATCATGTTTTTATTACATAGTTACATGAAGCATGGTAAACAGTTTTCAGCGGTATCCCTAGTTCGAGTTACAACCTGTGAAGTCGTATCTTTTGAAAGAGTTTTGCTAAAAGAAGCAATTTAAAATATTTACTATACGATACACCGTATTTTGTAATGAGAGCAACTTTAAGGATTTTTTTTTTTTTTTAAATATCCTGATGGGAGTCCATTTAGGATAATGGTCTGTTGTTCCAATATCATCACTAAATCCATCCTTTGCTGCTGACCTTTCCAATATCATCACCGAGTAATCACTGAACCTCAGCTTTCACATATGGCCTCAGACAATGGTATACTCAAACAAACATTATTAGCTTTACTGCAACAGAGTATTTGTTTCTGAAATCCGTTACTGCAACTTTGAAGAGAGTCTTCAGTTCAAAAAACTTCCTTTCATTTCTTGAGCTGGTTACCAAATCTTGCATAGATTTAATGAAAAGCTTGTATTCAGAAAAATAATCTTTCCTGATCTATATCTATCAAAAACTGAAATGGGAGTATACTCACAAACTCAAAGAAGAAGACGGAAAGTTCTTCTCTGCTTGCTCAACAGAAACGTTACTTCTCGGAAAAGACATCTACACATAGCAGGCATGTTTTTATACTTTTCTGTTGGCTATTTTTTTTTCCCTCTCTCTAACAATTTTTCTGCATAGGCACGTCAAATTTTCTGTGATCACATCGCAGATCGCGGAATGTTCTGCTATCGTGGTACTGAATATATTGCTTATCACAATTTTTTTTCGAAAGTTAGCTGAATATTTTTTTAACATTTTTTGTCTGCCAATTACCGCATGGTTCTGAATTCAAGACGAAGATTTTTTGACGTAATTTTGTGCCCAAAAATATGGAGTTGTTGTGCTTTAGCGACATATTTATTTACACATTTTTCTGGGCATTATTCGCATCTATATTCTTAAGCCTGTCACATTTAAGGGATGATGTCCCTTGGTGAGCACACTATCTGGGAAAGAAAGAAAGAAACGGGGAAAGGAGGAAGCGATGTGGCATCTATATATAGGTACCATCCCGGCATTTGCCTGGTATGAATGAGGAAAACCTAGAAAAAACCTCACTCAGGGTGGCTGGCCTGAAAAAGCTGTTTCATGTTTTCCAGCAAGTGTTCCCACCGGGAATCAAACCCGGAACTGCTCGCACCAAAGGCGAGAGCGTTAGCAATTACGCTACGGGGAGCCACTTTAGCGACATATAATGTGAGATTTAGGATGATCTTCTGTTGGAAGAAAACCAAGATCACAATGACACTGACAGTGAGTGAATATTTAGTAGCCCCTTCCAGTGTGGAAGATTAAGGAACATCTGTATTTGGTTTTTATTTTAGTGTAGTTTTATTGTAAATTCTGAAAATATACCCAATATGTTCTGTAGATAAAAAAAAAAAAAAAAAAAAAAAAAAAAAAAAAAAAAAAAAAAAAAAAAAAAACTTTAAGAGAATTGGGGGTCGTCTTGGATTCACAAATACATGGTATATTTTATATTGACTACATATTTTTTTTTTCTATCAGATGTATCTAAACTTTATTTTATTTTCAGATCGGGATGTGGCCATTGTAATAGTTTGTTCTTGAAGACGTAGAACCTCCTTATACAATTCCCAATGAAGATGAACCGCTACGTAACCCTCAACCAGCTTGGGGACGGCACCTATGGCTCGGTAATGCTGGGTCAGAGGGTCGATACTGGAGAAAAAGTCGCCATTAAACGGTAAGAGAATAGTTGAATAGCTCTGTAAGAAATGCACGAGTGTCCACAGAGTTACATTTAGCACCGAAGATAATTACTGCTCAGTGATATCTGGGGATATGAGTCATATTATAAAACGTAAATAATTTAGTGTCAGTGCATATATATATATATATATATATATATATATATATATGGGGGGTCAGCGTTTTTTTTAATAATGTTCTTTTTGTGTAGCAAATTGCGATACAAATTTCAATTTGTATCGCAGTTTGTAAATTTTATATCGTATTTACTGTACTATAAAGAGTAATTATAGATTCATAAAAGAAGTCCAATAAATATGAAAGTACTTGACAGCTAGGCTTAGAAAAGCAACGGATTGGCTGTTTTTTCTTCAGAGAGAGAGTGAAATTTGTGTGTGTGGGGGGGAGGAGGGGCGGGGTTATTTGACTATCATACTATTGGAAGGTAAACATACAGTAGGAGTTTTCAAATTGTGTGACTAGTGACACACACTTTACGGCTACTTGGTTGAAGATCTGAACAATGATGTCACACAAAATCAGTGGTTCAAATTTATGAAAAAATAAATAATAATTTTAAAAAATATAAATCAAATAAATGAAAACAAATGTAAAATATTTTATCTGAACTCAGATAATACCGTATTTTGTCATTATAGTGCACATTCAATTTTTGGGTCAATCATTTAAGAAAGAATAAAAAAATGTCAGCTGATTTCTAGCTCTCTCTTAAAGTGTACGAAAAGACATTTCGTACTGTTCACGCGAAGGCAATAAAATCAGCGGCACCAATGGGAGAGACAATCGCTCTCTGTGTAGCTTGTCATCTGTGTATTGTGTCTTAACTGATTTTCATATTCCAAGGTGTTTTGTGTATTGATTGGATCGGTATCAGGAAGATCGATTGTTGTATTTTAGGTTAACGCATAAACGGATAATAAAAGAACTCTTTTAAAAAAAGTAATTGTGGAATTAATACTACTCTTATACGTCTTTATTTCTCTGTCAGAAATTTGGACTAAATTTGGAAATTTTGACATTATACACAGCAAAATACATATATTACAAATATTAACTTGGACCAACATTGGTGTGCGTCTGTCATTTAGTGATTGCCAAAATTTTCCATCTTTCACAATGGCGTTTTCTTTAAACATCAACTGCAAACTCCTGTCATGTAGTAATTGCCGAAATTTCCCATCTTTCACTACGGCATTTTCTTAAAACATCTACTGCAAAATCCTGTCATGTAGTAATTGCCGAAATTTCCCATCTTGCACAGCGGCATTTTCTTTAAACATCTACTGCAAACATATCACATGGTATCAGTGGTTGTGGTATAAAAGTATCAAACAAAAGCATTTCTTCCTGTAATAAAAATATATATATAGTAGTCACAATATTACCAATAACAAAAACTAAACTGTTAAATATATGAATGTTCACAGTACCATTATACAGGGTGGACTGTTTATCTTTATAAACCATTGTAAAATAGAAAATCCATTGCAACTTTTAAACTAATGAACAAAAATAAGATGAAATTTTGTACCATGCTGGCATGTGCAGGGGACATTGTTTGGCATACTCTGTGATACCATAAGATAGTGTTGCTGTTCCAACATGAAGTTGTGTTTGTTCAAATGACACTACGTCAGATATTCCATAAATGATTATGTTTGTGACGTAATAATTCTTGAACCACCCTACCAATCTCGATCAAATTTTCAACATAAATGAAGTTCGGGCCTGGGGTGTTTTTTTATCATTCCAGTTTGGCGGTGCAATTTAGGGAGGGGTAGGAGGAGATACATAAAAATGATCGAAAATGACCGATATTAGTTTCGAAATCCATAGTTTTCGGGATCACTGAGGTGAACAGTGACACTTCCGATGCCGTTTAAATCAAATTCAGCCCACAATAGTAATATTTAATTTTTATTTATATAGATTACTTACGATTTTCTGATTTTTCATTATATTTTCTTTTTTTTCTGTCGATTTGATAGGGCTTCAGTTATAGTGAAAAGTGACTGACTATCGGAACATATTACTTTATTATTATTATTATTATTATTATTATTATTATTATTATTTTAACCCAGTGAAGCGGGTAATTGACGCTAGTCTCATATAAAACAAAAACGCACAATATCACACTTGTCATACAGTGTTTGAAACTAAGGACGCTACAGTACAACAAAATCGAAAAACAGCCGAATTTTGGAGGGCTCTACAATATTATTAACGCAAGTGAGACGGACGGGGTAATGCACATCTAAAGTATCTTAGTGTCGAATACTAGGGTCACCATACGACGTGTTTCAAATAAGTAGAAACAAAGCAAAAAGGAATTTAAAATTTGACTTTTCTAAAGGACTTGATTTCGGAAAAGATGTTTAGATAAGTATAACATTCTATTATGTAGATAGTTTTCAAAAGACATAAAGATCATAATGCGTTTACAGCAATTTGATATTTAAACCGTTCGGAAGATATGAAAAAAATAGTAAAATCTGATATATTACTGAAAATGACGTATTTGTGGGAGCTATTTAAAACAATTTTTTAAATTTACTTTGCTGCTATAACATTACAACAATACTTTTTGGTAGGTGTAATTACGATGAGTTTTCTGAATTATAACCAGTGTTGCAAACTTTACCAGTGTTTACCATATCTCCAGAACGGTTTGAGATATCAAATTGTTGTAAACGGCATTGTGATCTTCAAACGAAAACCATCTATGCAATTGCATGAGGTACTTATTTAAGCATTTTTCGAAATAAAGACTTGCAATGTTCCTTTTTTCTTCTTTATCGAAAGGATAATGTCCTCTGTAATCTGACTCCACTAAACTTCTTTTATATAAATCTCTTTCGATAGCACACTATAATAAAAGCTCGCATGGACGGGTTAATTCGTTTGTATGTTAAATTAGTGCTCATTAATATATTATATAATTATATTTTGGCGTTAGATATTACAATTGTTACAATGTCGCACGGACGTCTTAACACTAGGATCGTACCTCTCCAACTAACTTATTGAACTAACTTTTCACACTCATTGTATCCAACTACAATATAATACCACTAATTCAATGTTTTCCTTTTTTTATGCATACAAAATAATTCAACTGATCTTTACAAAATATTAAACACTTCAGACTTTTGAAAAAAGAAAAATTTTTAATCCCTTGTAACATTGTTCGTATTCGTTCGAAACTCCTCATATCATGATCATAGTATTAGACACTAAATTACGTTGAATGTGCATTGGTCCATCTATTTTACTTGATATATTACTGCTGTAGAGGTCACCAATATTGGGATGTTTGTGATAATGTGGCATACGCAGTTTTCAACATTGAATAATAAGTATAACATTGTAGATATCACTATCTAGAAGAGGTCGTGAGAAAGAGCCTACAAAATGAAATGAAAATGAAATCTTTAAATTGTACGTCCCACTGTTAAGTCAGTTAGGTTAAAGGAGACGGTGATAATGTGAAATGAATCAATAAAGTGGGAGGAAGCGGGAGAACCCCGAAAAAATCCATGAGCACGGTGTTTGTTCACCACAAAGTTCACGTAGAATCGGATTAGGTGTATATGGTTTGCAGATGATATGGGGCTTACTGCAGAATCTGAAGAGAAAATCAACAAGATGTTAGAAAACGTGAGGAAGGGCTGTGAAGAATAAGGGATGAAAATAAATGTTAGACAAAAGCCGTGGTGATTTTGATGAAGGGGTCGATGTCAAACATAGGAGGGGAGAAAATAAAACAGGTGACTACTTTCCGATACCTGGGTAGTAATATATAATGATATGAAATGTAAATGTAAAATAAAAGCAAGGATAGGAATGGCGAAAGAAGTCTTTAGGAGGAAGAAAAGAGTATTTTGTGGGAACTTGAATAAAGAGTTGAGGAAAAGACTTATAAAATGCTTCGTGTGGAGTATTGTGCTGTATGGGTTGGAGACATGGACATTACGCAAAATTGATTAGAAACGACTGGAAGCTTTCGAAATGTGGGTGTGGAGAAGAATGGAAAAATATCTGGGTTGATCGCAAAACGAACGAGAGGGTATTAGAAGTGGTGGGGGAGAAAAGAACAATTTTAGATATTATTAAGAAGAGGAAGAGAAGCTGGTTGGGACATTGGATAACAAAGAACTGTATCATGAGGACACGTCCTAAAGGGTATGGTGGCAGGAAAGAGAGGGAGAGCACGAAGAGGACTACGATTAATGGACGATATCAAAAGAGAGAAATCATACGTGAAGGCGAAGAAGTTAACGGAAGACCGTGGGGCATGGAAGCTTCTCAGTTGCAGCCAGTGTCCTGTCAATAATGACAGAATACCTATGATGATGAAGTTTAAAAGTTACAAAGGCGTATCAAGGTAAATGGTCCACTCTGTATAACTTACCTTCATATTATTCAAAACTTTCCTGAGTTGTAGCTGTAATATATGGTTACCACCATGAGACTATGAACAGTGCTAATCTTTTAGTTTGAATAACATGATGCATTCAATACATTTTCTACTACTTGTTATAAGTATCCACAAACTAACACTCCATTCTTTAATTTTTTCACACGATTCAGTTTGTTGACACACTTCCACTAATTATATTACACGAACCTTCTCCTCCACTATTACTGTAACTAATAAACCCCGTAAAATATTTAAAATAAAGTTCCTGGGATGAAAAAGATAAAACATGTGTGATTTTTATCGTTGTTACAAATGGCTTCATCGCTATCTATAATAATTAATACTGACAATTTTTACTTTTGTCTTACAGAATGAAGAGAAAATATTACTCATGGGAGGAGGCGATGAATTTAAGAGAAGTTAAGGTTTGTATGAGCAGTTGTTAGTGACACAAGTTCAAATAATGTTTGTTTCACATTAATTATACCGCGAAACATTAAATTTGTCTGTAACATTTCTGCTTTATAAATGACGTACATTGTTTAGTTGCTTGTGATTTAATTTAAAGAAATATTGATGCGTCAAGGCATATTCGGTTCTGACATGCTGTAAGAAATTAAGTACATTCATGGAATAGCAGTAAAACAGACAGCTGGATTGTTCGATCTACCGCTTTCCTGGCATATTTTCTACTGATTGAGCTACCATCGACAAGGTCAGGCTAAGTTATTATTATTATTATTATTATTATTTCATCAGGCCTACAATTTCCCAGTCATCTGCAGCAATTTGTAGAGGCAATCCAGCACGATCGATATGTTGATCGTTGAGGCTTTAGCGTGCAATATATACATAATTCTGATGCTTGCAATATATACACAGTATAAATTCTAATGCCTACACCAGTAGGTGCAGAGAACCCTTGTCGGTGGTAGCCTTATTGACATAGCATTTTCCCAGTAAGTGAGAGGTCGGGATTCGAATCCCTACTATAGTTCATTCAAGGAACGTTCAGTACCTCATGTAAACAAATACACGTGGTGATTGTTTCATTTTATTGGTTAAAGAGCCTTGCCGCATCCATGCGGCAAAAGAAAATAGTCCATTGTCAAGTAAGCTGTTTTTCAACGTTTTCGTTGCTTATAAGGCTCATTACCAGAAATACAATTTACTTACAGTAAAATAACAGAAACAACACTCTATCTAAGAACTAAATTTAATTAATGCAATAAAAGAGAATACGCATGCGTAGAAACTGGGTTTGGCCCACCTTATGCGCGAATCACAGTTTACAATATGGCTGCGTGCGGGGAATATGCAAAACGCCGACAGGGTACAAGCACGTGCTTCTCGAAAGAAGCGGTGACTGATAGCCAATCATCCGATGACTGGCGGAGTAATACCATTCTACAATGTTTACATCAGGATCAGAAGGTTCGTTGAATGAACTTTAGTCTAGCTGTTTTATTATTATTATTATTATTATTATTATTATTATTATTATTATTATTATTATTATCAGGGTGTCTAGCAGTCGGGAAAATCGGGAAAGTCGGGAATTTGTCTTAAATTTAAAAAATGGTCGGGAATTCGGGAATTTGTCTGGAATTTGGGAAAAAAAGTCGGGAAAAATGGAATTAAATTCCACATGTTGGAAATGATGCTGACGCTTGTCGGAAAATCGTAAATCAGTTGTCAGAACAGGTTGCTACCATAGAGGAGGAGATCAAAAAATTGCATGATTAGATTGTTTCATTCCATATGTGGAGAAGGAGACATTCTATGATCAGGTAAGAACTTGTACACTTTTTCATTACATTCAACCTTTCCTAATTTTACGAAAACATTTTTTATAGAATGAGTCGGGAAAAATTTGGAAATGGTCGGGAAAAGTCTGGAAAAAGTCGGGAAATTGCTGAGAGAAATTTGCTAGACACCATGTATTATTATTATTATTATTATTATTATTATTATTATTCCGTCATTCTTTCTTCTAGTATAAATGTAAGTGCAGCCATATTCAAAAGACCTAATCACTCACGTTTTCTTTTTAAAAAAATCTGTACTTCCGCTTATAGGTAGATCACTTTGCTGTGTATGCTTGGAAGATATATGAAATATTTAAGTTTTACGTCCTACGGTTATGCCGGTTAGGCTAAAAGAGACGGTGATGATGAGAAATGAATGAAATGATGGAATGAAGAAAGTGGAAGGAAACAGGAGAACCCTGAGAAAACAAACGAGCACGGTGTTTGTCCACCACAAAGTCCACACGGCGCAAGGTGGAATCGAACGAGGGACCCCAAGCACCATAGGTAAACGCTCTACCACTGAGCTACAGCGACCCCCTGCTTGGAAGATAGACCACAAAGATTCCGTATGCGAATGTGTCTATATGTTTTCTGTAATTCTTCGTGTGGGTAAAGGTATAGAGTTGGGTTAGAGGTGAGTGTTCATTTTGAACATGACTGTACATGGATTTGCAGCATCTGCTTATCGATAAAGATCTTATTAATATCAACAATGCAATGCGTTCCGCTCATAATGAAACAATGTCTCGAAAGTGTGATCGGTCAGTAACGTTTAGTAGTAACTGACTGCTGGGAAAGTAACTAACTGGCAGTCCATCATTGCTTCTCCGAAGTACAAGGAGTATTTGACCGTCAAATGTTGCCACTTTAGTTTAGTCAGTTAAGAGTTAATATCTGCATATATATATATATATATATATATATATATATATATATATTTTCGAATGCTTGAAGAAAACTTGTCTAACGAAATACTTGACTTTTTTCTTTCTATTGAATTTGTGCTTAAATTTAGTATGCAATACACAATTGCTTCCTTCCTTTTTTGTAATGAGTTTGTAAAAGCTAGTACCTTGCAATTCATTCATTCGTTCATTTTTCTTACATATATTTACTTGACATTTGGTATATTATTTGCTTCTGAAGTTTCATGTTGTTACAAATTCCATGGGAGAGCAAACGTAAGGAGACACGCAACAGTTAACCCTCTATATTGGTGAAATAAAGATAATCAGTATTCACCTAGAAAGTGACCATTTCTTCATGAGACAAATTAATGAGGCATACTTCACCTTACCTCTTGATGTACATAGATTAACAGCGTTAGAATTGCAGCTTTTAACGAGGAAAAGTAACGATGGTTACCTAACTTTATTTGATATATGTGTGTAGCGGATAGTGGTCATTTGTTAATGAAGCAATCTTAAGAAATTTTATCCCGTCTACTTAGGTAGGTCAACTGTATTAGAATAATCAGACAGACAAAATACACCTAACCATTGTATCCTAGTATCTAAGTCTAATAGCCATTATTTTAATAAAGCAAGTTAAAGAAATTCGCCTAAACTTTTTATTCTGTCACTTTCAATTGGCTAATATATGAGTAGGGTGCTTTTACTATCTGAGAAATATCAAAGCTAAATGCATTCAGTAAAAGAGAGAAGGGGCGGAGTAGGAGAACGGAATTAAACTAGTGTTACGAGGGGGTGATCAAAAAGTAAGGTTACAAACCCTGCAGTGAAACGTGTATATATTATTTCATAAATCAATAAAGCCAACAGATAATACATACATTAAGTTGCTTTTCGACATAGTCTCCATATCGGCTGAGGGACTTGTCGCATCGTGAGATGCGTTTGAAGATTCTCTCCTGGTAAAAATCCTGTCCTTGCGTAATCAGCCATGTTTTCACGAAGTGTTTCACCTCCTCGTCTTAAGCGAAGCGACAGCCTCCTAGGTGCTCCTTCAATTGCTGTGAAAGTCGTTTGGAGCGAGGTCTGGGCTGTAGGGAGGATGGTCTATGATGTTAAATCTGTTGATGCCGTGCTGGGTCGGCTACTGCGCTTCTCGTCGATGACGTTTTCTTTATCAGCCGCAAATTTTCGACACCATGCGGACGAGACATGTCTCTCCATAAACCTGTACCAACTGCTGGTGAATTTCAGTCGCGTTTACCTATTTTGTCCAGAAATCGAATAACTGGGCGGACTTCTTCGCGAGACCAGTTTTCCATATGAGTCGTGTGTGCTTACCTGCAATTATCGCTGTAAATGGCGGGTGGTTGAAACTCTGCACAGTTGCCAACTCCATGTATTAAAATTACCGCACACTCCTCATTCCTCTATAATAGACGAAACTCCAGAAATATCGACTTTGTAACCTTATTTTCTGATCCTCTCTCGTAGTAGTGTGTGCATAGTCGTAGACCCACAAGTAGTATACGTACAAAACTATCTGCTACGCTCTCGATGTTCTTGCATGCTTACCACCACTGAGTTTTATCAACGACAGGGTTCCTTCTTGCGCCTTCTACTATCCGTGTGGCTTGTTTGGAAGGGAAGCAGCAAACTGTAACGGCACAGTGTATTCATTTGGAAATGACTGTCCTAGCTAGTACATAAGTCAATAGTACTTGAGTGACTGTCAATGTTAGATGACTATGACAGTTCTTCAGGCATGAGTAGGTCACCAGTTCCAACATTGTATTGCAATTTAGTGAAGGTATCTTTTACAACTTGTTTGGTCACACTTAACTATACATCTGTGTGTGTTTGTGTGTAAGGTTGGGGGAGGGGCAGTGGAGAGGACGAGAACGTTACGTCCAACTAGAGGATTACGATCTTATTGGATGGACGGAAATTTACTACGTTCAAAAGTAGTGTAGGATAAGTTGAGATTAGAAAATAACTTGGATTGTTGTAATTGTGTTAAGATCTAATGTTCAAAAAAATATGTGAATTTCTTTCTCTGTTACAGTCGTTAAAGAAACTAAGTCATGCAAACGTTGTGAAGTTAAAAGAAGTCATTAGAGAGAATGACACCCTCTATTTTGTATTCGAATACATGAAAGAGAACCTTTACCAGCTTATGAAGGATAGGTATGAGTATGGGTAATGTCAATTGTCTTTTGTAGTGCTTTCAACATAATTACAAAAGTTTATTATTTATTTAAATTTTATTTTTAATTTCTGTTACAGTTTGTATGTGTGCGCACTTTTTGTAGTGTTACTTTTTTATTATTTTGTGTTGTTGTAAGTTACCACAGAGTAAAGATACTTGGATCCAGAGAGCTTCTTGAACTCATAGCAATTACAATCGTGAAATCCATGTGGAACTGTTTGTAAACGACATTACGAAGGTAGTGCAATCTGGTTCCAATAGACAGCAGCACGGGGTCCTCAAAATATGTTTTACTTACTGTTCCACACTGATTTCAAACATGTAAACTAATCTCATTAGGTCCAAGGAGCCGCACTTTACTTTTGGATTGATAATTTTATTGTTTGTATGTTTTGCACATATAATTTCATATGCACGATTCTTGTTGTTTGTAATTTATTAGTGTAGTCTCAAAAAGTAATTTAAAAATTGATGGATTAAGACAATTAAGACAAAGAAAACAGTAATTGATTACAATTAAAGAACTATTGAAGAATAAAATATTAATTACTAATATTGAAGCTTGTAAAAGTAATAGAATAACATTCAAATAAAAAGAACCACCTACAGCAGAAAAAAGTTCATGTGATGATAGTAATGCAAGTATTAACTTCATATTTAACATCAAAGGTAGAAACATACAAATAAATGGGATTTCTGAAGATACAAAACTAAATATTACATAAGCAAAATAAATAAACTTCTTTACTGTCTCTTTAAAACATCAATATTAGTTAGTTAGAAATAAACCCTAATTTACACGCTACAGGGTTTTAGAAAATTCCGCTCCTAAGTGGAGAGGGAAGGAGGTATTTTCTAAGATATCTCAATTTCCCAGTTTTCCATTTTGTATTCATAAAATGGTCAAAGTGAAGGAGTGATTGAATCATTTAAAGTGAACTTTTCAACATAATAAACTCTCGGGTCGACCTGGCTTTTTATCATTGCATTTTAATTAAAATGCGTATTCTAAGGGAGGGAGAAGGATAGGAGTTTACCCGATCCTCTGAAATAAAATTTTAAATATAAGTAACACTTAGGTCGAATGAGTTTGCTTCATTTCACTTTGATTTAGATACACATCATAAGGGAGTTCAATACTTTCCATAAACCTATGCTTTCCGAAGGAAGAATAAACTTCCCAGCTAATGAGGAGGTGTAAAATGAGTAGTTGTAAAAAGGGTAAGGGCCCACGACACACCATTGGTTTATTTAGGGTAATCCTTGAAAGACGTATCTAAGACTTACAAAGAAATGTGTGTGAACCCACGCACAAGGGTTAGAATAGAAAGAAGAAATGAAAGATTAAACAATACGTTATGGATAAACTTAACAAATGTCTTATTGAGAGTATTGCATTACATGGAATAGAAACATTACAAATGAACCATGAAAAATGACTTGAAACCTAAATGTAAATAAGGAAAGGGGCAGAGGAAATTAGCTTAGTAGAACAAGGAATGAATTGTGCTTTACGAGAAACCAAAGAGGAGGTTACTCAAATTTTGGCAGTGTTACAACTCTACATCCTTATCTGTCCTCATATTCTATAGATTTTGTCAGAATATTCATGTTCTTGTTTTGTCATTTCACGAAATAGTCAATCATAATTATTTAAGAATGTGAATTGATACATTTTCGTGATAATTGAAATTGATTCATTTACTGCATCTACTGTTTAATGTAGTATGAACTGCTGTACTATTTCGGTGTTTTTTGACAGCTTTGTCAGCAGTACTGGTTAATTCATGCTCAGCTTTTTACAATTTTATCTTTCACTATTTCGTGTGCACGGTAAACAATGATGAGGTCAAAAGCTGGTTACTATATTATTGTGTATTCCTTGCACTAAAGTTATCTTTTGAAAGCCTTGCTGTTATGAAAAACTTACGCAGAAGACTTTTATGAAGACATAATTTCTTGCTGATTTGTAAAAAATCTTGTTCTTAAAATTTACGTAAAAATCTTCTGCGTAAGTTTTACACAGCAGCAAGACTTTCGAAAGATGATGATTCTAGTGCATGGAATTTACATTATCATGTTAACAAGTTTTTTGACATTGTTTACCGTGCACACCAAATAGTAAAAAATAAATTTGAAAGAAATGAAATGGATAGCACGTGAGTTGCTTAGGTCTACTGAAGAAGGTGTCGTGGAACACCGAAACAGTACAGTTAATAGTACACGCTGTGAATAAAAGAATAGGTTTACAAATTATAATCCGTCAGAATTCATTAGTGTTCCAGCCGAGATCTGTATTATAGTTCTATAGTCCGGCTCTCGTGGAGACGAAATTTATGGTGGACAGGAAAGTTTTGTAAGGTGATCTTGCATGATAGTGTGTGTGCACCTGCGCAACTGCATCGGATTTAATTCCAAGGATGATTCGGACTCCACACAAACAATAGATTCAACGCCTCATAACCTCGATGTTACATAAGGAAGAAAAATAAGAATGAGCCAATCATTAGTATTGCTTGTAGTACTACTTGTAGTATTTGCTGGGAGGGAGAGTTATAACATAAAAAGTTGAATAAATAAAGTAAAAATGTGATTCAAGGTTTTCTGAATAGTTTAGGATATTAAATTAAAAGCAAGAAAATCGTTAAAATAACAGGTGTCTTAAAATTCACGCAAGAAGTAATTTTGATAGAAAACAGGTTTGTAATTAAAGATTGTAAATTTTTTGTAGATTCATAAAAAGTATACAATATAAAGTTACGTGTGGAATAGCATATGAGGCAAATGACCTCCACTGCTTTGCTGGCACACACTTTATTATTATTATTATTATTATTATTATTATTATTATTATTATTATTATTATTATTATTATTATTATTATTATTTCCATGATCATTTTGCGTAAATGTCGCTGTTATTGCCTGATCAGCCACATTTTTGAAGGAGACATGGATGATGCCTCCAGTCCAAAATCCGCACCAAATAGTGAAACGTTGTGGATGCATTTCTTTCACAACAATTACTCATGGATTTTTGAATCCGAAATGCGTCAATTTTGTCGATTAACAAATCCATCAAAATGAAAATGAGCCTCATCGCTGAAGATGATTTTGTTCGAAAAATCAGCATCCACTTGTTGTTCCAGAATCCACTCAACGAACTCTATTTGCTTTGCGTAGTCAGTAGGCTTCAGTTCTTTAGTCGATTGAACTCTGTAAGCATGAAGATGCGAATCTTTCGTGAGAATATGCTGTAGAGAGCTTCTCGAAAAGTCTTAATTCTTGACCACGGTGCCGAATTGATTTTCCTGGACTCTCAGCATCACACTCACAAACTGCTTCGATGTTTTGTGTTCAGCAACTTGTTGAAGGACGGCCAATGTGTTCAGGATCACAAGTTGATTCAGTCTTCGTAATTTTTAAAATTAATCTCTTTATAGTTGATCAAGTTAAATCACTCTTTTGTACGAAAATTGCGAACTGTAGCTACCAAACATTCATTATTTTAAAAATATTGCTCTACAGTGAAAACGCTTTGTTCTTTCGTGTAGCGCTCCATTTTTAATAACACTGAACTGTTGGCTGTCACGCGATTTTTTTTTTTCTCGTTGCAAAGTTTACCGCACAAATGGCGCAAAATTCAAATCTTGAGTCAATTTTGAGACACCCTTTATTTCTATTAAATCTTGGATTTTCTGCTATGTTCCCAAAGCTTTAATGCTTGGTATCTTCCGTTCTGCTAGATATTCTGCATAAGTTAACCAGTATTTGCAAGTTGTATGTGTGTCACTGTTAGGATAGGACGAAACAGTAGTAAATACGATCTGCTATGTAACAGTATATAAATATTTTTACGAATAGTACATGAATAAATAAACATTCTTTTCCAGCACGCTTAAAACTATTATTAGCAACAAACGACCTACTTTCTAGCTTAATAAAAATTCGTTTTTCGCGAGAATTACGCATGAACATTTGCCCTCAGGCATACCATTCTGTTCAGCTAGATGTTAGGAATACACACGTGTCTCATCATTGCATATAATTATATTTAAACAAAAATTAAAGTGTAAGAGTTAGTCGTAACTTAGGACTGTATCCCGTTTGCCGTAGTGTGTATTTTTGTCTTCCTAGTTTCATAATGTAAAGCTTGATGAAGGTAAACTAAAATATTAGTTTCATCTTAATAGGCGGTGTGGTTATCGCAACAGCGTTAATTTTTAGGTTAATAAATCTCGTTTTTCTCAATTTTCTCGAAAATTATGCATGAGCATTTACACTTTGTCATTTCGTTCATCTCAAAAAAGATCTATTAATTGATATGTCTCTCATCTTTGAATCCTTCCTCTCATTTATACACTAATAATGTGGAGTTTTTATTAAATTCCGCCTGTCCTGGCATTGCTTGCAAGGATGCAGAAGCGTTGTTTGAAACGTTGAAGATAATTACAGTAAGATGACAGAAAATTCAAGGCAGTAAAGGTATTGGTTCATGTTGAAAGGATTAGGAGTTGCAGACCCTTCAAATGCACCACTAGTGAATATTCTGTAACAAATTAAGCTGATTTACATATATTTAACAAAAAATTGGCTACTTACCAATGAATCCTCCCTTGGAAAGCGTAAGCACTTTTTAGACGTTTCGTAACTAACAGCTGGTTCCTTCCTCAGTGGCAAGGTTAAAGGGATTAAAACGGATAGGAGATCAAAGGTGTAAAACAAGGCGCTTCATTTAAAACAACATACACATAATATAAAACAGGTTAAGGTAGTAGGTTCAGCAGGGAGATCAAAGAATCATTCTTTATTCATAAATACAAGCCTGCGTTAAACCATGATACTGGCAACACTGATAGAACTTTGGTACCTACCTTTGATGCCTACTTTGAATCTGACAATATTGACGTAACAAAGACACCACGCTTTCTTTAATTCAGTCCACTCTTTTTTGTACTTTGCTTTGTTCGTTCATCTCAGGATCGACTCTTTACGTTACATTTATTTATTTAGTGGCATGTATTCCTTGTTTTACACCTTTTTTCTCCTATCCGTTTTAATCCCTTACACCCTGTCACTGAGGAAGGAACCAGCTGTGAGTTTCGAAACGTCTAAAAAGTGCTTAGGCTTTCCAAGGGAGGATTCATTGGTAGTAGCCAAGTAATTTAAATCATCCTCTCATGCGCCCATATAATTATAATGATTTCCATATACTTTAACACAGATACAATCTGGCACATTTTGTTAAAAATTAAAATAAAATAACTAACACTTATCTATAATGTGTCCTGGGGATCCTACAAGGATTATTATATTCCTGGGATGATTTTGACAGACGATCCTACTACTTTCAACAGCTAGACAGTAATGTACGTAATAATCTGTAACATTTCAATAACTTATTGCCGATTTTAGTATTTATGTGGGGAAAAAGGACTAAGTTGAATCTATACTTTTAAAAATGAAAGTTACTATGTTTGTGACTTAACTCTTGAACCACGCGATCTCGATCAAATTTTCAACATAGATGGGGTTCGGACCTGGGATGGTTTTTATCATTTCACTTTGACGGTGGAATTTGGGGGAGGGGTAGATATATAAAAATGATCGAAAATGACGAATATTAGTGTCGAATCCATAGTTTTCGGGGTAGCTGCAGGCCCGTATTCAGGTAAGTGCTATTCTGTGCTCAAGCACAGGGCGGCAGAATTTAGGGGCGGCAAAATTTTGGATTTTTTTTAAAGATTCCAGTAATATTTAAAACTAGCAACCCAAATAGTCCCGCACAAGCACGAGAAAATACATCATGTGTTTAATTCTCTCTAATTACAGTAGTTACTAATTAGCTAGCTTATCCGATTACTTTTAAGAAGTCATACTTTCCCACCACCATCTCTAGAGGTGAGGATTAACTTGAACATCATGAAAACTGGTACAGTTAAACTCATGACCTCGAAAACTATAATTCAGCACTAACATCTGTCGTTTTCGATTACTTTTAAAATCACGCCCCCTCCCTGGGGAGTGGAGTATGACCTTGAAGTTGAATTGGATTACAACTGCCAGTATTCATTTCAGCGCCCCAAAAACGATGAATTGGTCATTTTCGATTATTTTTAAAATGCCCCATGTTATTCTTATCCCCATATCTCAGCTCAGGTGTGACCTAGGGACTTGGAACATATAATTTGGGTCATTTTTCTGAGAGCTTTTTAAAACGTTAAAATTTCATATTTCTATCTATTATGGTTCTCGAGTTGGAAAGAGCTACATATAAACAGCTACAGCTGAGACAGACAGCTTATTGTATTAATATAGATACTATAAAACCATTACTGACGGTGAATAATGTAAACAGTTATTTTTCTTATCAGTTGTCACCACTAATTACTAGAATAAATAGAATCCATTTTCTTCTGACAATAAATTAAAACTTACATGAATAAATTACATGCCAGTATTGAGAGAATGTGTCCCAATGGATGAATGGTTAAGCTCGTTGCCTTGTAATTAAGGGGTCCCGAGTTCGATTCCCTGTTGGGATACAAGTGGTTCGGATCCCAAGTTATGCTATAGGTCCCGTCCTTAGTACATCATCATCATCCTATGAAAGGCAATGGCAAACTATCATGGTTTCAAGTCAAACACTTACCTTCTGGCAGAACACCACATCATAATTATCATTGACAGAATTAGGCCATTTAAAATTACGTTGTAACTTTTGGAACTTGTAATACCTAAACTACTGCTTAACAAGACCTGGTATGTTTGCGAAATCACGGCTTGTTTTCTTGTTTGAGACATAAGTTAGTGCGGAGGGAGGGGAGGAAAATTATTTAGAGCACAGGGGTGCACAATATATAAATACGGGCGTGAGTAGCTGAGATGAGCAATGATACTTCCGATGTCTTTTAAATCGAAATTCAGCTCACAATAGTAATGTTTATTTTTCATTTATATAGATTGCTTATTGTTTTCTGACTTTTTATTATATTTTCTTTGTTTCTATCGATTTGAGAGCGCTTCAGTAATAGTAAAAAATGACTAACTAACGAAACATATTACTAATTTTTCTTACTTTAAACCAGCGAAGCAGGTAATTGACGCTAATAAAAAATAAATTGTAGGGACTAAGTTGTAAAAGATAATTGTGAAGCTGAAGCCTTAATTACTTTCTAGCTGTTGAAGGCAACATGTGTGGTTACAGCAATAATACTAGGAGTATAACAATTCTTTCAAGATTCCCAAGGTACATTGCAGGTGAATTTAATTAAACTAAGCTAATATTTTAGTCGATATACAACTTCCGTATTTTAAAACAATATTAACTAAACTCTTTTATAAAAATTGCATGGTAAAAATAACTTGTAGAGTATTTATCATTAAGTAACTTTTACTTACCTTTCATTATTGTTTTATTTTTTTCTAGAGACAAATTGTTTCCAGAGCCAGTGATTCGAAACATGGTGTACCAGGTTCTTCAGGGTTTAGCGTTTATGCATAAACATGGGTTTTTTCACCGTGATATGAAACCTGAAAATCTTCTGTGTATGGGACCAGAGCTAATTAAAATAGCGGATTTTGGCCTCGCAAGGGAAATCCGATCCAGACCACCGTACACAGATTACGTTTCAACCAGATGGTAAGTATAAAACGAAAACTTATACGTTCTGTGCATGTGAAATCCAATGAGTTGGCTGGTAATAGTAAAATGTTTTGCTGCATCTATACTTTGTATCTTTTTGGTTTTCAATCACAGTTGTTAGATAATTGGGAATTACTAGTTGTTTGAAAAATGAGCTATTCGGTGTTTGCAATCAATGTATTCTTATATAAGGATTTCGCGCTTTGTTTAACATTAGTTTTTAGACTATTTAAAGTTGATTGGATTTCTCGTAATCCAGGCTAGGTCCACAACACCAACAGCAACTACTACTTTTCAGCTTAAGCTCTTATGATTATGCGCTTTACGGTAAGGGAGATGGGTGATTAAGGCAAGTGAATGATATTGGAAGAATAGGTGGAATGATAATGTGGGAGAAAATGGGAGCGTCCGCAGAGAACCTACGGGAGTCCATTACAAACTTACTTGGTCGGGAATCGAACCAAAGACCACACACACCAGAAGTAAGCGCCCTACCACTAAATTTTCATGCCCCAACTACTACTGCTAAAATAATAATAATACAAATATAAAATTTCTCATATGAGAAAAGGAAAGAGGAAGACAAAAATAGCCTTCGTTAAATCTGAGCTTACCTGCAGTTGAAAACACTGCTACGTTGACATTCTTAAAACTGCCGGGATCTGTGCCATGTACTGCAATCTCACTAGCAGGCCATAGTGATAGTGTTGAGATGAGCCGGTTATGTGCAAAGTGATCTTTTGTAATGATGTACTAACCAATTTCACAAGGTTCAAGTCTTGGTGTGGTTCAGATCCCACTTAAACAATGGATGTTGTCCTTCAAAATCTCGTTTTGCGTAAGGACGTAGGGCAAAGCCATTCAATCAATTTTTAAAATTACTTATGATGGCTGAACAGAAGCATACCTGATGTTCATCATTATAGCACGCCATAGGCTGTCAAAATACACAGAGACGAACTATATTTCGAAAGTGTCAATCACGTTCTGTTGTAATACCCTCCGAATTCTAAACCGCTATGAAGCTCAAATTTTGATATTGATCTTTATTTTCCATGTTCATATATCAGTCAGTAGTATCGAGGGAGCGTAGATGACAGATCAAATGATAATATCGATTTGGGGATATATAAGACAAGATTTATTGGTAAAATTGGGGGATGCGAGCTGTTACTTAGATATGTATTTCCCTCACTGGAAATCGAACTTGAGCCTATATGTACAGGAAGTATGGACCTCGAAGGCATGTGGCCTCGAAGGTCCACAAATTCTGACTTCGGTGTCATCAGAAATAGAATATTCTTAGGATTTCGTTTCTGATTATTAACAGGAAACGTACTTAAAACATGATTTTACATCTTTATTTGGTATCGGTTGAATGATAACATTCAAGGGACGAAGATGTGAGTTTAATTTTCAAGGAGTTTGGTGTGCCATAACTCCTTTACGTATTTATCCTATCTGTCCGTGTGTCTGTCTGCTTAAGGAGGGGGGGGGGAAGAGAGAGAGAGAGAGAGAGAAAACCTCAAGAATTATGTGGTGGATCACTGTGAATTTGGCCAAGATATAAGCGGTCAAAGGTTAGGAATCCAGTTCGTTTGTGCAGGCGATATTCAAACCAGAAGTGGTAGAAATCAACCATTTCCGGTTTTGACGTTGATCACTATACAGGAAAAACGGCAATGAATAATAAATAAAGGCAATAGATAGCGAGAAGCAATCGATTTTCTGCAGTCGATTGAGCATGAATGCATTTCCTTAACTTTCCATTCTTAACTCTCTACTAAAACCAGAAGTGATAGAAATTCACTACAACTTTCGGTTTCAATGTTGATCTACATAGAGCAAAAATGATATGGAGAAAAGCGGTTTTCTTGGATTCGACATTCTATAAATAGCTACAACCTTCTTTCTCAGTTCCCTATTTCAACCAGGGGGGCGCGGTGGCTCAGTGGTAGAGCGCTCACCTCTGGTGCTTGGGGTCCCGGGTTCGATCCCAGCCCCCGCCAAGTGAACTTTGTGGTGGACAAACACCGTGCTCGTGGGTTTTCTCGGGGTTCTCCCGTTTCCTCCCACATTCTTCATTCCACCATTTCACTCATCTCTCATCATCACCGTCTCCTTTAGCCTAACCGGCATAACCGTGGGACGTAAAACTCAAAGATTTCATTTTCATTTTTTTTTCCTATTTCAACCAGAAGTGTCAACGATCAACCACTTCCGTTTTTAAAATTGTTTGCTATGGAATAAAAGCGGTAATAGATAGTGAGATGCGGTTTTCTGCAAACAATTAAGCGTCAAAAGAATATATTCCATCCCCACTCTAATCTACTGAAAACGGAAGTGATAGAAATCTACTCTCACTTCTGGTTTCAATTTAATGAGAAAATATCAGATCATTACTCGTGGCACTGTTATTTGTGTATAGTATAAGTTTAAAAAAATCACTTACGTTGAGATTGTTGATAGTCTTAACACTTTTCTTATACCATCACAACGAAAACCTCAATTTTATTTGTCAGAGCATCAAATCGAGAACAGTAATATTGGAGCATCAAATCGAGAACATTACTTATGGAAAGATCCTTCATGTCATTCCAAGCAGGTATTTGAAGCTTTGCTCAAACATGTCTACTGTGTGGTTAAAACAATGAGGAGTACCTATTAACAAGAAGTAATTACATTTATATTCTGTCTCGGAACTATTAAAGCTTTTCTTTTCCATTTTTACAGGTATAGGGCACCAGAAGTTCTTCTGCATTCGACGACGTATAGTAGCCCAATTGACATTTGGGCTGTAGGTTGTATTATGGCTGAATTGTACACATTTCGTCCATTATTTCCTGGAAACAGTGAAATAGATGAAATTTTTAAAATTTGTTCCATTTTAGGAACGCCAGATAAGGTATGTGTTTCTTCATTTACTTAAATTCTAAGCAATTAAGA
The DNA here is from genome assembly GCF_964235325.1 of Thermobia domestica. Lineage (NCBI taxonomy): Eukaryota > Metazoa > Arthropoda > Insecta > Zygentoma > Lepismatidae > Thermobia > Thermobia domestica. The sequence continues at coordinate 64,704,267 of NC_137471.1, read as the reverse complement.
GTACCAGTCGAAGTAATGATGAGTCAGTAGTATCTTGTTCTCGTTTCCACAAAAATTCGAGGAGATTGTAGAATATAACTTACTAAGGCTACTTATTATCACGTTTCTTTTAACATATTGTGTGCTTTTCACATGTTTGATTCCCTAATTGAAACATATTTTATTACCATATTTAGGAGGGAGAGCATTCTGAACCTTCCTACAGAACTTAAAATAGTTCCTCTATTCAATAAAGTAGCGCTAATTTTTTAAGTTCATTTATGTAGTATATAACCCATGGAATCGTTATCATCACCACTGGCTAAATTAAATTTGATAAAATGTGTTATGTCATTGAAAAAAGCTTAACATTGTAGAGATATGACAGTAAAGGTTATGGAAATTTTGTAGGAATCGGTTAGAAGAGAGAATGTTTTTATGTTTGGTTTTACAAAGGTACAACAGTCCCAAATTTCTGTTATAGTTATTATTTTGTTTTTGTTAATATTCTTTGAGTTACATAAGTTGATGATAGAATTATGTTGCGATGTGTGTATGGTATGTAGTTTGGACTTTGTGAGTATGAAAAGATAAAGTGCAGGTTTAGTTCGAATGTTCCATCCGCTATATAACAAACATGTTAAAAAACTAAGAATTACGAAACTTCTTTGTAATTTATGTTTACGGTATTTTAGCTTATAGATAAAGACAGGTATTTTAGCTTATAGGTAAGGACAGGCGGTTATGGCAAAATAAAAGAACGAAACTGACAGGCAAAATGGCAAAATAAGTTATATATATATATATATATATATATATATAAAATGCCAGTTTGTATTGCAAAAATTAATTGTATTTTTATGCTATTTAGTTACCAAAAGCTCACATTAAATGCGTTAATCTTCGTTAAGGATTGAAAATAGCACTAATTAATAAGTTTGACTTTGAAAATATCAACAACCCACACAGACCAAAATGATAAAAAGAAAACTTACAAAATCGTAGAAATGTTAGCAACATAAACATAGAACTGCAGAGAAAATATACTAATGAATTTCGTGACCAAATACTGTGTTAAAAAAAAAAAAAAAAATTCGTATTAGATGAAGCCTGCGCTTGTTTTCTGGAGAAAAAAAAAAGTGCCATGGTATTCACCATGAATATGTTTTACAAATTCTAAATGGCAGAGAAGGCAAGTGTCAAAATTTAAACAAGTGGAAGAAATGAGCAAGTACAGCTATCGATTGGTCATATTACCTTTTAGATGCGTATAATATATTCTTGTTCCAGTCTACAAATTGATTTAAAGTTTTAAAAAAATCATATAAACACCCATCCACACACACAAAGAAATGAGTAGAGAAATCGAAATAATAATAATAATAATAATAATAATAATAATAATAATAATAATAATAATAATAATAATAATAATAATAATAATAACTTAAAAAGTGCCTGTACTACGTACCATCAGAGAATAAAGCGCTGGGTAATCCTTGTCTTGGAAGCATGATAACGGTGAATAGTGTCACATGTATTTCTGGTAGAAAAATGAACAAAAGTTAAGAAACAATATTAAAATTACAAATATGTCTAATAAGCACAATAAATTGTATTTATTCTCGATTTCTTGTAAAAATGAGAAAATATGGCATATATGACATTTTGCCACATCTGTCGATCTTTGATTATTATAAGAATGCTTTTCAATCGTAAAAGTTGTGTAGCTGTCTGAAAGTTTGTAGATACCATAACGTAAAATCACATGCAGCCTTCATTTTAAGAAAATACTTAAGATGTTAAATGACGTGAGGATGAGGTAAAGGAAATATTCAATACATAAAGTTTGAGAGACTGGAAGGGATTTGAAATGTGTTATTGACTCTTGAGGTTCAAGATGGGACATTATTAGTTGTTGGCGATTAAAGTTGAGCGGTTGTGTTGAAAGCAGACGTATAGGATAAAATCTAGAATTCAGTTACGTTCTATATATATAAAACAAAAAAACGAACGTCTGTTGTTATTATTAGTTACAGCAACTGCTAGGATAGGATCGGAACTAAGATTCAGACAAAGGGCGTTTGATCATTTTGATATCCCCCCTTTTTTTTCATTGTCTAAATGCATGATTCTTCTTTTAGAGTTTACTTGTTAACCGAATATTGTAATAAAATATCGTGTTGAGTAGTTATAAATATATTGTACTATATTTGTAATTGTTTCCTTATTACAGAAAGACTGGTCAGAAGGCTATCAGTTAGCCGCAGCAATGAATTTCAAATTCCCTCAATTTTCTCCGACGCCGCTTAGTTCGTTAATTCCAAATGCTAGTAATGAGGCTATTATTCTTATGGAAGATATGCTGAAGTGGAACCCTAATAGACGGCCAACGGCTCAGCAGGCTCTCAGGTACTTTTTTCTGTCTTTGTCTAAGATTTTGTTTTTATGCAAAGAAATATAGTACCGTCATTCAATAAATGAGATTTTTGATTTTCCACCCGTGTTTATTTTATTTGACTGACGTTTTAAACGCACTGACCGCATTTATTTCAGAGTCATACTAATTCGAGGAATTGTTGGACGATCATTGTGATGTCAGATTTTCCGAGCAAAAGAGTTGTGCAACGCGCGAAACACACGGTAGTCTGTAGGGACAAGGCAGAAAACAGGGCATAGATAAGGTAAAACATACCAATCATTTGTGACGACAGCAGGATATGATCTGCGTTTCATTGTGATTCCTTGACGATTGGTAAGGTCTGGCTGCTTCAATCGTAGCACTGCTTGCAGTGTGTTCAGCTCTTCACAATACCACAGTAGAAGGAGGCATTAATGGTCTGATCGGGATTCAGACATTCTAGTTGAATTATTAATTTGACAACCTACCACATACTTAATCCCGTGTACTTGGAAGGTGTCCGCAAGTGGTACGGTTGGCGTCCAGCTGTTTTTATGGATTATCTTGATCCTCTTTGGAAAACACAGCTAGACGATCAGGCTGTGGTTAATCTTGATAGCTTCTGTCTCCGTTCCTGAATTTTCGAAATCATTGACGACATTTGCTGTCGTCAACTGTATCTTTCCGAATATACTTGCCGAATGATGCAGCATGTCGCGGGCGCAGTACTGGCTTTATCGAACTCAAAAAGTAAACAGTGTCTGTGTGTTCCTTATCAGTCTCTTTCACATACATATTCTGTTCCGTAAGAACTCCCCCTTCACACTCACTCCCTGTTGCTGCTATAGGTTTCTTCCGATTATGTGACCATGCGCTGCTGACGTCATTTGTAAAGTCGATACTCCGCTAAACGTTGACTTGTCAAAAACTGGTGAGACTTTCCTCGTACCCAGTAAAATTAACACAGAAAATGTAAACTTAACACTAACCCAGTATGCTAGGAATTCTTTAATGAAACAATAATAATATAATGGTTAAACTTAGGGCTTTGTCAAATCGGCTAGAAATAAGTTAAGTGCCGTTTGTCTCTCTAGAAAAAAAGTTTTTATCTTGGTATATATATATAAATTCAGTGATCATCCACGCGCTGAACTGTAAAATAAATATAAATTGTTCAGCTGACTAGTGTAACAATACACTGCACAGTTGAAATAAATTTAAATAAAATACTTCTAAAATAAATTATAACATTGGAAAATGTGTATAATAACGAAAAAAATTATACCAAACCACATGTAAAATTCACAGTACACAGTGGGTTTTATACATCCATGTTTGACATTGCGTCATAGTAATCGTTGTTAGATCCCGACCATAAGGTAAACATTAATATTTTTGGTAGTCTATAACCAAGTTTATCAGCACTATAGTACAAAAATTATCTGTATTAGTATATGTAAACTTCGTATTTTTGAATAAAATTGGTAATAATGGAATCTATTCTTCGTCCAGATTATCTTTGTCTAACTTTAAGGATGGATGCTTCGTTCTTGCGCAAAAAACGTCTCACATTCGTTTCAACAGAAGTGATTCTGTGCATAACTTTGACTGTGATTTTACGTTTTGAAATGTCGAAATGTCTATAGGTCCAATATCGCCATATCACCATCTTTGGAAGTTGTTTAAACATATCAAAAGATAAACTCAAGGTGAAAATTATATACAAAACCATTTCTTCAGTTGAAAGGAATGTATTTGTCATTTTACATAAGAACGAAGAATTCATTCTTAAATTTAAAAAGTGTAATCTGGACGAAGAGTGAAATTTCATTTATAAGTTTTACAAAAATACAAAGTTTACAATAATAGAACAGCTCCATAGCGTTTGTACTGCAGTATTGGTGATCTAAGGTACTCTATTGTAGACCTCCAGAGAGCAGATCTATTGTCATATGAGTGCAATATTTATGTGTTTATGTGCAAAGATTTATGCGATAATCAGGATCTGGGAACGATTACTATGATGCACATGTAGAGTTGAATTATTCATTTTCTTGTACGCAGTAGAATGTTAATGTATAATAAAGTAAAATAAAATATTTACCTGAAGTGCGTGGTAATTTTACTTTTCCTATGCTGCGGTATCTCTTTGGACTTATAACATTGTCACGTCGGAGAAACGTTAAAAGGAAAAGACAGAAAATTAGTAATGAGAATAGGATGGCTATACCAATATGGTGTAAATTAACATATAAAATGTAGAAAGTAGCGTAAAAAAATTTCAGAGTAGCACTAAAACCCATTAATCTAGAAAATTAATTAAACGGAATATAATAATTGAACGTGTCATTTAAAGAAGAAAATTTCGTTTAGCTGATGTTTAAAAAAAAAAAAAGCCAAAAAATATTTTCTTTTAAATTGTGTATTTTTGAATACATTACATATCAGATTAAAGTGATGGAATGTTTATCTTCTTGAATGCAATGGGTGCGTATTTGAAATGTGTAGATATTAGCTATAAAACCTCATTTTGGCTAAAATTGGAATTCTTCCCGTTCTCAAATGACATGTTCAGCTATTACGTCGATAACTATATACTGGGTAACATGCCAATGCCAACGTAAGTGCATAGGAATGACAAAAAGGAGTGTAGGTACAAGAATTAAAGAACACATAAGAGAGGTCAAAGGGAATGATTTCGCGGAGTCAAGTTTATCAAAACACCTAAGGGAAGACAGATGTTCCATAAGCAAGGTAAAAATACTTCACAAGACTTCTTCGCAAATTGAAAGATTTACATATGAATCTTATTTTATTAGAACTATAGAACCAGAATTAAACCAAGACAATGCTATATTAGATAAATAATGGGATTACATAATTAAATACGAAAAGTTTCATAAGTCGTACGTTTTGAAATCTTCAGTATAAACAACTAAAAAGTTGTATAAAGCGGACTTAGGAATTGACAACACTGAAAAAAATATGAATTCAACGATAGACAATTGTAAATTTAACACGACAAATACATGCTGTTGAATGTAATGAAAACTCAACTCATGCGAATACAAATTGGTTTTGTTAATTGGAAAAAAAAAAAAAAAACTGTTATTGCGTTAAAATAAAAGTACATACGGGGTTCTCAAACTATGATTACCTATTACTTGGGGCCCAGAATATATAGTGTTGATTAAAAGGGAATACTGTACAGGAAAACTCTCTTGCATTTGACATAAAACCGATTAGGCCACTGTTTGTATTTTCAGAAGGTTCTTTATTTCACAATATCGAAAGGCTTCACAACGGAAATAAGAAATAATACTATTTATTCCTATAACTAGGAAGAAATACAAATGATTGTCATTGCAACACTAACCACCAGTTGCCAATTTACGGCGCATATATTGTCAACCCTCCTGCGTGTGCCTTTAATTTTGGGATTGCGTAGCTCAGTTACACAGGAAGATTGTCCTCTGGACATTATCTAAAATGCCCAGGAAATCTTAAACTTAACATACAAACTAGAACGGGTAAACGCTAATAACAACTCAGGTGTTTAATTGTGACAATTCATGCATTCAGATTCTCCAATCACTGTTAAGTGTAAAATGTGTGTGAATGTAGCGAATATGTAAAACAAGCGTCAGATCACAACCTAATAAATTCTGGTTATTTCTTCACTTGACAACAGGTCTAGATAGGAACACATACTTTGGGTGTTGTTGGTTCTCTCCTCCGGATAACGTAGAGCTCGTCCTCTGTTCTATGATGGCCTGGATGGAGTTAGTGAATTAACGATGGTCAGACCTTAAACTTGGTACTGCCATCGACCGTGATAATAATAAATGTTAACTCTCGACTGAATGATACTCAACTCCTTTCTCGTTCTCTCGTTCTTATGTTCTCCCACGATTTCTTAAAACATGGTCTTTTTATTCCTTTTTCTCGGCTGATGAAACTGCTACATCATCCATCGACATCTTTCGGTGTTTACCCATCTCATTGCCGAAACTTGTGTTTCTTCAATGTCATCAAGTGATCGAAATCTCCAGACACCTACATCTGCAATCTGACTATTTTGACATATCCAAAATCGTGTGTTTTTTGTTGACAAACATTTTACAAAACCTTTTACATTGCATTTTATTGTTTATTGTCTTCATTAGCATAATATTGCTACATTCTACTAATGTCTGTTTTATTCTTACTACATCCAAACAAAACAATGTGTGTGACATAATTTTGAAATATTCATCATTTTCTTATAAACTTAACCTATATTTAATTTTGTAATAATCTTCATCCAGTTATTCATCAAATTTTAATTACAATCATTCCGTTCAATACGGATGTATTGACAATATATAAAACTAAATATAGTCATGCCTATAATGACAAACTTCAAGCGCTCCGTTTCAAAAATTCTGGAAAAATGGAAATATTCCTAAGCAAAGACCAGTCCCAAAATATTTTCTAAATATTTGCCACTGTTTGAAATTACATGCAACTCAGAAATCGAAGGGAACAATTAAGATTGAAATTCTGCGATTTAGTCTAATGCAGCATGTTTAAGCGAGGACATTATTAAAAAAATCTAAATTGAAATATAGCGTAATATGAACCCAGTGATCAATTTGTGGGTACCTTTCCCTCCTGTTCCAACTTGAAGTTCACGGAAGTATTAGATACAAATCAGACAAAATGGATTAACATTTGGGATTACATAGCATCAAAATAATAATAATTTATTATTTTTTTTTTTATTAAATACAAAATTAGGAAAATACCTCTGGTTTTGTCCTCCCGTCCCCCTAATTCTCCAACTTTGTATACTAAACTTGACTTCAGCAGTAATGTAAACATTCAATAATGCGGGCCCTCTAAGAGACATAAGTTTGGAAGATTTTAATAATTAAATGTTACGCGAACAATGAAAAAGTATTTATCTATTAACATTTGAAGTTGGGGGCCAGTACCCCCTATGCCAAGCCCCCTGCATCACCATCCAAATGGAAAACATCCGTACATATATACGATGATAAAATATGTATGTCATATGTGTTTTTTTTAATTTGTTTTTGTATAATTTAATACATTTTATTAGCATCACGAAACTTGTGATACTTTCGTAAGAATTTGTATTTTATACCCGAGGTCCACGTTTGTGGACCTACACTAAATACACGTGTAGCAGAAATGCTACTATGCAGATCAAAAAATATAAAATTGCTACTACTTCTAGAAGTATTAGGTATGTCTCAAAAAAAAAAAAAAAAAAAAAAAATGCTTGGCTATTTGTTTTCCGCTCCACACTAGCCATCTTGACTCAGCATTCATAGAAACAAAACAAAAGACATGGAAAAATAATCAACAAAGGTGCCACATTGTGACAAATTTTTCAACTAGAGAACCCAGTAATGCGATTTTCGCGCACAGATACCCAGGAATTAGCAAATTAGCAATGTGTAGGAGCATAACGTTCGACAACTCAGGTCTACGTATGTTAACGAAGAGGTTAAGAAATGGAATAATTAATATTGTTTCATCATTATCTGTGCGAAGTTTACAGTCACCTATTATATAAGACTGGACAAAGAATACGGTAGCGTACATAAAAGGGAAATACAGCTTACATGTAGCTTTGGGTAAATATTAGGTGTGTAATAACAACTCTCCGATTTCTTCGGATGGACATTTTACCGACAATAATATCAGCCGAAAGAGAGATCTAAATATAGGAGAAGAAGAAAACTTAGCCCGCACTTAAGGCAGCTAAATGTTTTATTTTGCTTTATTATAAATGAATGTACATAACGTATAGTATTGCGAAATTTATATGTAGTTTGGTATAGTTTTCGTTATTAATCAGTTCCTAATATTTCAATTTATTTTTGGACTGCAAAGTGTAATTTCATGTAGTAGTTTCAACAGTGTAATATACTGTAAAACTAGCCGGCTTGACAGTTTGTAATGTATTACAGTTCAGTACGTCAGTGAACACTGAGTTTAGTAGAGGATGATTTGTGTACCAAAACACAAAAAGATTCAGACATCTAACTCATTTATGCGCCGATTTGACAAAATGGCAGATTAAAGTAACATCGTTTCAGTGAGAAATATGAGGGGCGTTCCATATTGATGTACACTTTATTTTACATTTACAAGAACCTTTATATCTTGGCAAATACATCCACTTTCTCAACATAGTCTTCATTAAGAACTACACACTTGCGCCACCGATGTAACAACTTCTTTATGGCCTTTGCGAACCACTTTTTCGGAGTCTGTCGCACCCACATCAGACCAGCGTCTTGCAGTTCCTGGAAGTCGGCGAAATTATGTCCACGCAGCGGTTTCTTCAATGCCCCGAGTAGGTGGTAATTAGAAGGGGCCAAGTCAGGAGAATGAAGTGGGTGTGGTAGCATCTTGTCGTGTTGCAGGAGTACACCTTTTGCCCATTTTCCTGGTGGTTTCCTCTGATTTGCACGGCACAAACTACGAAGCGTTGTCACATATGAGTCGCTGTTAATGGTGGTGCCGAGTTCTAGCCAGTCAATGAGGATGATTCCATCCGTGTACCAGAAGATGTGGCTATGCGTTTGCTTACGGTGGGCTGTGTACGGAACTTCTTTAACGTGGGGCCGCCTTTTTGCTTCCACTACATTGATTGGGCTTTGGTCTCTGGCTCATGGTAGTGCAGCTAAACGCCAGTCGTCGCCAGTAACAAGTTTGGACATGAAGCTTTCTGGATCCTGGCTGTAGCGTTGCAGATCACTGCTCACCTCCTTGCGCTGTTGTCTTTGTGCTGCATTCAGGGATTTGGGAATCCACCTAGCAGACATCTTACCCATCTTAAGGTGTTCGTGCACTATGCGGTGCAGAGTGATTCTGGCAAGTCCTGTGGCCGCCTTCAATTTCGTGAACATGATGCACCTGTTGTCCTGAAAAGGCCTCTCCACTCTTGAAATGCTCACTGGTATTGCCACAGTCACTTTCCTTCCAGAACTAGTTCCCTTCTCAGTTGATATGCAGCCACTTTTCCAGCCGCACACCCAGTTATATACGGTTTTGCGCGACGGTGTGCACTCTCCATACACTGCCACAAATCGCCTGTGGATTTTCGCTACAGAAACCACGTTGTCCAGCGCTATCTTTGCTGATCACCTTCCATGTTGTCCGCTCACGTACTTATAGCTGTGGTGAAATGCGCCGTAGATTCCAGTGATTACACTTCTCTGTATTGTTCTTCCACCTGAAGGCAGACCTAAGTACTACTTCCGTCCAACTGTAATGACGAGCTCAATGGTGGACCCTGAAAGAAGAAGAAGAAAAAAAAGAAAGTGTAAATCAATATGAAACACCCCTCGTAACTGCTGTATTGAGTAAATGTTACATTTTATTTATTCCTTATTGAATATGCGCCAAGTGAATACTATGTTCCTATTCGAATAAACATGATTAAACATCTGATAATTCTAACTATTGCAAAAGACTAATTTGAAATCAAATTATCCTTTTTAAAAACATATTTTTCCGTTCCTTTTTTTTTAATGGCAATTCTACTTTACGCAATTCTCATTAATATTAGTAAGTATTTATTTCCTCCTACGCTTATCTTTCTGCGTAGTGTTGAGAAACTAAAGAACTAACTCATTAAGTAGCCACTGTAGGAGGAAAACCATGTATGAAGGAAAAGTCGTGATACACATATCTTAATATATGTTTTCCAACCTTCATTTGTTCCCAGATAATGGTTAGCTCTTACTGTGAGGAACTGATTATTTTCATTGACTGGCGCCAGTCATTCTGCAGAATGATTCAGTGACTGGCATCCAATTTCTATTCATGTTTTCTGTATTAGTATTTAACTCAGTAAAAAGATCAATTCTGCATACCAAGAGTTAATGCACTACCTGAGAAGAAATGAAGGTTATAGTGCACTTTATAAATTATCGTCGGTTGCCTTTCCCATTTACATTTTTTTCTGTATATGTTTTCTTGTGAAGGCTAGATTTTAGAAATATGGAGAAAGATAGCAGGGAGGTTATTGAGGAGCTTACATTAATGTAAATACATTAATGAAAATCATTCCAGGAGATGCGTGTTATTTGTTGCTTGGAGAAAAAAAGTTTACATTTGTGATAAAAAGGGGCCTTATGACCAAGTAAACTGATATACTACGTAATCAAATAATCTGATTGTAATCTATTTAAAGAAACTTAAAATACCGTCATTGGCTCTATACCACAGTTCATTAACTTACCAACAACACTGATCATAGTTTTAAAATTCAATTGTGTTTGGTTTAGATGAATGTGAACTATTGTAGAGATTAGGTGATTATTTTTCTTATTTTTATAAATTGTGTGCGCACTATCTCATTGACGAGAGTCGTACTTTAAACAGATTTTTTCTTCTTTTTTTCTGCATAGGTATCCGTACTTTCAAGTTGGACAGAAACTTGGGATAATAAACCAGGAGTCTGCAGCAGTTACCCAGCCTAACAGTATTCTGAATCAAAGTGTTGTTCCAAATTATGGACCAACTTATAATAATTACAACCGCTCGGATTCTCGGCTGGAAAAGAAATGGGGCCATGATGACAATGACGATGAGTTCAACGATATATTAGGGTGAGTACCGTATTTCTAGCGGCAAAATCTAAAGGTTGAAGGCCAATTGTACATAGCAATATTGTGATTTTTGACGTGAGCTGAATGTGTTAAAACGAGTCATTTATTATTGACGGTAGGTATAAAATTTTTGAGATTATTCTTGCTCGTACGTGCTTAGAGAATCGGATACATTAGCTGTGAAAATTCGTTTTGATTCAGTATTTGTTGTGATTTAATTTTAATTACTGATGAATTAAAATAAATGACGATACTTCTCTTCAAACTATTTTTATATTCGTTTTATTCATAATGATTGTTTTTTTTTCTGTTATTTTGTCTTAACTCTCAAATAAAATTTATTTGACTGAATTTGAACTGAAGGAATCTTTGCTTTAATGTAATTTTTTTTTATATGTTTATAGTCAAACATTATTTTTTTATTAAGTTTTATTGATGGTAAGTTATTACTTTTAAATTCATTACAGTTACTTACTAATTTCCTTCTCAGTGCACATAAATAATATTTTGCCTAAATAACGACGCATTTTCTAATTTGTGGAACAGTTACATCACATATTAAAATTTTATTTTACCAATCTTACTTGCAGTATTGAAGAGAATTGTCGTCATTGTTGTTTATGAGGGCACACGATATCTTAATGGGAGAGCATCCAACCTCTAATACGAAGTGTTGCAGGTTTGATTGCTAGCCATATATGTTAGTCGTAGGCAATATCTAGGGATCCTAACATCATTTTCATTCTACAGATCCCTTCATTATTTACTTGCATTTATCTTACATCTCCTTAATGTAGGAAGGACAACTGAGTCATTGTCTATGATATCATTTCGTACTTTATATTACTCTTGCGTTCATTCGCACGATTTTAATTTTTCGAAATGTTTGAGTCAGTTCATAGCATTTGTGCTTCGCAGTCTGGAACCTTGAGTTCGAATTCCATGTCGGGTTTTTCCATCTTTTTCTCAATTTTACAAGACGAATAGCGGGATGGTACCTCTATTATATAGACTTTGGTAAACTTTCAGTTTCCTTTTCCTAGATGTTAAATAGCCTGTCGTCTACATGTGAAACTAATAATAAGTTAAGAAGGTTTTATTTACGCGAAAAGTATGTATCATTATTATTCTACAGCAAACGTTTACTTGAATTAATATTAAATAATTTCCTGTTGCAAGGCCTTTCATACGGTTAATAAACGGATTCTGCCAAGTATCTATTTCAACATTTGTTTCAAATATGTGTTGTACCAACTGCATAATTTAAGTGTAGAAAGGGCCAGATACTTCTGAAAACATACAGCCCCGTGGTTAGCCCCCGCGGAGATTAATAATATTAGAATTATTTGACTTAGCTTTTGTGCTTAAGATGGATTTATTTAGCTCACGCTGAACAATATGTGTTATGTACATAGCTTTAACGATAACAGTTTTTGTATGCTAATTTACTTGTATTTGGTTTTTGAAGATCATGCTTCAGTGATATATTGAATGTATCAGCCATTATTCGTATATTAGCAAGGCGGAAAATGTTTTAGAGACTTAATAGAAGTTTGTGTTCGTTTCTTAGGAACAAACGTGCTTCTGACGTGAGCATGAGAGGAAACCACCTGTATCAAGGAGAGATGTTTAAGGATGTTAGGCCTAGTTGGAACCCTCCTATACAGACAAGAAGAAAAAGCAGTGCCAAACAACATTACATGAACGTGGCTCGATATGTTGCAGGGCAGAGCACAAATCTAGCTAGGCAAGAAGCTATATTGCTCCACATCTACTTTACAATGTTCATTTCTTGCATAGAATATAGGAGCTAGTGTCTAGAAAGCTTGTAGTTTCCTTATTAAACTCGGTAACTATAGTTAGATAGGGGCCTGTGTGTTGTATGCCATAATGATTAAAAAACGAACTTTTAACAGTAGTTTTAATATATATCATTAAGAAAATGTAAGTGTACGGTTCTCTGTTCGCATTTCTCGTGTTTTGTTTGCATTAAATGTAATTTCATGCAAGTTTATGAAGCATGTTAGCATGTCTCTGTGAGTTTTCCTTTTCTAACCAAAGAGCAAGTATGGAAAACGTGATTTAACTGCTTGTCAATATAAATTGATATCTATTTTCGCTTCTCCGAATCTTTTTTTTAAAAGCAATTGCTCAATGTAAGATATATTGTACAGATAGACGAATGTAAGTTATGAATGCAAGTTGTATGACATAAGGAACATAAGCACCAGGGTTAAGGAACTTGTCATGGGAAGCAAAACACAATGATCCGAAAAAAATCAGACACAACTAGTTATTTGAAAATCAGCTTAATTTAACAAAATACATTTTACACACTTCGAGAGTACCGCTTTAAAGATCGATTTTTGAGCCTTTTTTTGTGAAGTAACAGGAAAAATTGGTGTAGTATTGCCAACAGTTTCTCTCACAAAAATATAGCACAATAATTGCTTTTTTAAATGTCCAACATAAATGTAAGAATAAATGTATTTCTACTCTATCCTTATACTAATCCATTGTTACAAATGTAGTTACTTTTTCCAGTTCTCGTAGGAATTTTTTTTTAAAACTTATGATTTGATAACGATTAATCACAATGCAATCGAAATACGAATGCACTCGGCAGTATAGTGTAACATGAAGAATACAGCATAGAAGCGAGTGAAGAAATTCTGTTAATACTTATCAGTTAAATATATCAGGGCGCAAAATTTCAAAGTTAGACACACTCGCCAATCCAAAAATGATGGTCGCCAATCTCTCACGTACAAATTATGAGAAGTCCCCGTCCCCTCCCACACACACGGCCTTTGGTCTGACAAAGAAAGATTACATCAGGGCATAAAATTTCAAAACCAGACAATTAGATTCAGGATAAACAATTTTGAATTTGACAATTCATATACATGTTAAAAAACGGACTTCACTTTCCACGTTTGTTGTGAAGACTTTATATTCGGTGTTTTCTCTCACTCAGTAACAGTTATTTTCGTACGATACAGAAACGTACGATACAGTTATTTTGCGCCCTGAAATATATTATACAACTATCAAAATACGTAATGATGAACAATGTCTCAGATCATAAACCACATTGTTTCATAGTACTTTTTAAGTACCAAGCTGCTATAAGTCCAAAGTTTGATAACATTTTTTATTCTTCTTTTTACATTGAAGGTTGTAAGGGAAGTGAATTCACAGACCTCCTCTTAATTGGTAAAGTGATGTAATTAAAATTTTGAACAAACTTTTTATTCAACAATTTTCACAAACTTCCGATTAGGGATATACTATCTAAGGGTAGGGATATTATCGAAGAATTTTATATAATACGGTTGGAAACCGATACCTATATAGAATTCTGAAGTTTATTCTAAAACGAAATAATCGAAATTATAATTTTATAATAGTTATGACAGTAGATGGCTTGAAATTAACTATGTTTTAATATTCTTACGTGTCTATAAGTTGGTTCACGTGTAGTGCAAATTAGCAGAGGTAAGGGTCTTTCCAAAGTATTTGCATGGTTAGTGCTAACATGATTGAAATCCATAAGTGAGATTATTCTGTAGTTATTTCGCCTAGCCCTCATCTTTTTTCGCTTTTAAGTTTTGTAAGAAATATATTACTGCACAATTAAAAACGAATTGACGTATATTATTTTCTTTTTTCTCTAAGTTTGTGATTTTTTTTTTTTTTTAATATTTATTGAAGAGCACACTGAGAATATATATAATAGGTAAAAAGAAAATGCTGAACAGTGATTGATGCGAAAAATGGAGCAGAAAGAATTTATGATAAAATAGAGATCAGAAACAGTTGATGATCCAAGAATGTAGCTACAGTACTTTGGCGAAGTAATTTTCAATTTGTAACTTCAAAACTAAATGCACTAATGCGTCTATGCACCAAACAGTGGGAATCATTTAGGATATGCAACTAACCCTACAGCTTAAAAAATCGTAGGAAAGTTTAGCATAATATTATCAAAATCCTAATAGTTGAACTTACTAATTCAAACAGGCTAATTCTTACAACCAATTATAACTAACAGAAATTGTTATATGCTACCTCCTCAGATCGGGCTTGATATTATTCTTCTATATGACTCTTTGGTAGTATACCCAGAAATCTCTACCAAATGCTTCCCTGCTATTCCCTGAATTGAAGGCTTCCCGTTTTTTCGCCTGCTTCTGCTCATATTTTCTTCCAAGACTTGATTTTTGAAAGCCGTAAACCCATGTTCATCCAGTTAATCAGCATCTAGAGAAGGTTTTGAATGGAATAATAAATGCATTTCCCTCGCTATTAATCTAAAGTTGTACAACTTTGTTGATTTTATTTTATTCATCACTAGAGGGGCTAGATATTTAAATCTACTTATCTACTCTATATTATTATTATTAAATACAATGTTACCAGTTGATCTGTCTCTGTTTTACTTCATATCTATATTTACTGCCAGACCAATCTCGTTACAGATAGTGAAACAATGGATATGGCATTTAACATTTATTTTAACAGACCTTCGTTACATGTATTCAATTTTAACATGCCGAAACATTTTGCAGAATCCTTAAAGAACAACTATTCGTTAAAGTATGTATTTTATTTATCTGTTTATCTATTATCTTGTGTTTATCTATTATCTGTCTATCTGTATATTTATCTTCTCAATTGATGTAAAAGATTATCTCCTGCATTTCTTCTCCCTCTATTTTCTACATATCTTAATTGTATATACGTGGGTTATTCAACATGTTTCCGTAAGCTGTAAAAAAAATTACTTTTTAAGATACATTTATAAACTATACATACATGTGTAGGTGGGCCCTTCCTCATCTCTCCCCAGCCCCCGCCAACTGAGCTTTGTGGTGGACAAACACCGTGTTCGTAGGTTTTCTCGGGGTTCTCCCGTTTCCTCCCACTTTCTTCATTCCACCATTTCATTCATTATTCATCATCACCGTCTCCTTTAGTCTAACCGGCATAACCGTGGGACGTAAAACTCAAAGATTTCATTTCATTTTTCCTCATCTCTCCACGTAATCTCCGTAGAGATTGGGGCATTTGTTTCACTGTTGCACCAAATTGTTCAAACCGTTTCCAAAAAATCAGAGCTTTGGCTATTTAGCATTCTCCTCACATTCTTCTTCACCAGTTGACAGGAGAACAGGTCACTTATGTCGAACCTGAACTCTTCTTCAGAGAAACGCAATTCGAGATAAGCGACCTGGTCTCTTGGCGATAACGCCCACCCGCACGAAACACGCAAACAAGGTACAAAATTGAAGAATTAGGGTGGAAACGATTGCCTTACTCTTCATACAGGGCTCATAGCAAGTCACTTTTTTTTTTTTTTTTATAACTAAAAGTTACTTTTTTCAAGTTGGTCAAAAGTTTTTTTTTTTTATTTTTTTCAAATTTGTCACTAAAAGTTACTTTTTTGGGAGGTAAAGTGACTTTTTCGTGTGATTTATGTTTTGCATTGACAGTTTTCTAAGAAAAATATTATAAAAATAAATGGGAAAAAGCAGAAACTTGTTACTCATTACTCTTCTGAAAACTTCAGTACTTGCTGCTACATGTGAAACAGTCAGCTTTATTCTCACTTCAGCTTTTATTCTTTCTAAAACACAGTGGATGGTTGGTGGATGCTTAAGCTCTCAAGATGGAGTTGAGAACCCCTCTGTGTCTATTCTTTCTTCTGTCATAATAGACTTTCAATTTTCTCTCGTAAGAGTTAACAGTCCGCTCAACGTTGTGTGTGTGTGTTTGTGTTTGAGTGGTTCATCATGTTCGTCTTGTGTTATGCTTCTTGTGTGTTCTTCTTACGAGTAGGTGATGAATTTGAATATTTCATGGCTTTGAGAACTCTCAATGCTAAGTTAAATATAATGTCTGGGATGAAGAAATTCGGAAATAGGCCAGAACTGGTTCCACTTACACAGAAGCTTCTTACATCTGCTAAGTCTGCTTACCGTAAGTACAAAGCATACTTAAAAAATCTAAGAAAGGCGAAAGCTCAAGAAGAAGAAGTAAAGAAGAAACAAAACAACAAAGAGAGAGGTGATGGAGAAACTGACAAAGGAAAAAAGGGGCATGATGAGATTTTGCTCACTTTTTGGTCACTTTTTCGTGTGCTTTTGGTCACTTTTTCGTATACTTTTAGTAACTTTTTAACTATTTACAAGAGACCATACCACTATGAGCCCTGTCCATACATCCTCTAGTTAGTGCCGAGCTACTTCCATCTTTTCCGGTGTTAAAGTCTGCAAGATGAACATTTCGAAACAGATGAAGTAGTGAAGCGGAATGTGAGGAGAGCCAAATGGCCAGGGTTTTTTTTTTTTTTTTTTTTTTTTTTTTGCAAAGGATTGCGACAAATTGTTACAACGGAGAAACAAATGCGTGAATCTCAATGGATTATGTGGAGAGGTGAGGAAGGACTCTTCTACACATGTATGTGTAGTTTACAAATGTATATTAGAAAATAAACATATATATGTTGAATCTTTCACTTAGTTCATTTTAATTAATTAAAGAACGTAAGGAACACCTTTTTTTCTTTTTATTTTCAGTAGTCACGTGTTACATCTTGACAGATTTACTGTGAATTATCATCTTCAATATATTTCGGGGAAAACTCGTTTCTCATTCTCGGGCAGCGATGTTTTGCAGATTTACATGCTTGTATATCATTTTGTTGTAATATTGTTTCATTGCTAACTCACAAAAGTGCATAAGAAAACAGTAATCACATAGCTAATAAAGAAAACTTAAAAACAGTCAGCTTCAGTTGTTTCATGGTAACCGGTAACCTAACTTCTTTATCACAAATTATTCACAGTAAAAGCAATTGTTTACTTACAGAACCCATTGATTAATCCACTTTTAAATTTCATTGAATTTCACCTATCACTTGGGAAAACCAGACTAAATACAGAGAAATGAAATTTAAACAGCGAATGGGATGCTATGATTACCTTTTACATTAATAAACACTGTTAGTGCCATTCATATGTACCATTCATGAATATTTTAGTATAGAAAAAAAGTATAAGAAATCTCTACTTGTTAACTGGCAACTATGACATTTAAAGTTATAAAAGTAGAATAAAGTATATATTCACTGCTTCCACTGTTCCTATTTAATTTTAAGTGTTAGATTTAATTCAGTGTTCATAGTGGGTTTTGTACACAAGAAATTGTTTGTAATATTTATAAATGGTTTATGTAGTTAGGTACATATAAAAAATTCAAATTCGTAATAGATAATTTAACCTGTTTGCTAACATGACAGTAATGAAATTGATTATTTTCTGTTTTCTCTTAACTCGCTCGCTACACGCTTTGTTTTCTTTCAAGCTTACAGATTTATTGTCAAGTTGTACAAGTGAAGTTTAGCAATGAAGCAATAATGGAATAAGGAATAGGAATATGTATATTTGCAAACATCGTTCCTCGAGGATGAGAAACGGCCCGTGATGGCTCAGTGGTAGAGCGTTCACCTCTGGTGCATGGGGTTCCTGGTTCGATCCCAGTTTGCGCCAAGTGAACTTTGTGGTAGACTAATATCATGTGCGTGGGTTTCCTCGGAGTTCTCCTGTTTCCTCGCACTTTCTTCGTTCCACCATTTCGTTTATTTCTCATCAATCACCGTCTCCTTTAGCGTGGGACGTAAAATTCAAAGATTTCATTTCATTTCTTTTCGAGGATCAGGAACAAGTTTTCGTCGAAATATATTGTAGGTGTTAATTTACAATAAATCTGTAAAGATTAAACATATGAGTTAGAACAGAAAAAATAAATTTGAAAATTAAAACTGGTTTTCTGTAGGTTTTTCAGAATGAACAGTAAACATTTTGATAGTAATATGAATTACTCGGAATGAGAAAGTTCATTTTCGATATTCACGATTCGACATCAGAGCTATTTGAAAATAGAGTTTGTTTCTTGTGATATCAGGAATTACTTCCAGAGATCGCGTATGCAGTACCGTGGCATCCTGTATTTAAAAAAATAAATAAATACATAAAAGACATATACTGATCCCTGATCCCATACAAAAGCAAAGTAAATTAGTGATTCGGAAATAGTGTTTGGGACATTATGGCATACAATAAGCATGTTATCCTCTACTAAATTTAAATAATGGTGGCGTGCATGGGCCATGCTGCATGTACTAAAAGAGACGCATAAACAATATCCGTACACTTAAAGATACAAGTAGAGAGCATTGTTTGGAATTATTATGTCAGAGTAATGGCCTTCGTGTATTCTGCTATGAATGTGCCGTCTTTGCAGATGTATTTATACTTTTGCCTTTAGTTTAAGAATATTTTTACTTACTGTATAAACAGATGTAGCAGGTAGGTTGCTTTTGTTAGTTTTCTTGGAATGCAAGTGCTTTTACTAATATTATTTAGTTGGTAAGTAACTTTTGGCATTATGTGAATATTTAATTATAGGGAAGTTGTATAATTTTAAAATTAAGGCATGTTATTTTGTGTATTCAATTAGTACGTTCAGTATTAGAAAGAGAGAATTGCGCAAAATATATACAAATTATCACGTTAATTATAATAATTTACGCTCAACTACAATGCCAGCAACTTAAAGTACAGTACAGTGTCTGGGCTCCAAAATTTTAACTGGAAAGCGGCCAGTATCATCTAAGACGAAAAGCTTGAGTACGTAAATCAACAACACAAGTATAATCATTATTAAAAAGAAATTAGCTAATATCTTTGTTCGTGAATATGTGAATAGTTTATTCTTATTAAAAGGAGAAGCTCTATTAATAACCTATGTGTTTTCTATTCAGTTCAGGGAACGGGAGGCACGGTGGCTCAGTGGTAGAGCCGCTTACCTCTGGTGCGTGAGGTTCCTGGTTCGAGCCCTGGCCAAGTAAGTTTGTTGTGGACATCGTGTATGTGGGTTTTCTCGGGGTACACCCGTTTCCTCCCTCTTTCTCATCCCACCAATTCTTCCATCATCATTCATTTGCTTTAATCATCGTCTCCCTTAACCAAAAGGCATAATAGTGGGACGTTAAACATTTTTCTATTTAGGAAACGGTCTGGATATCGTAGTGGTATCGGCACGGTAAGCTGGAGACCCGAGTTCGATTCTCGGAATAGTCGTGCATTTTTCACTCTTAGGGTATATGTTTAGTTCTGTTTATTAGTATCAGGGAAAGAAAATTGATTTTTAGATGGTTGGGTTCACACAACCATATTTCTACATGGACAAGGGTGTCTGGTGACAGGCTGTTGAGTATTGAATTTTGACAATTCCGTATCTCATATATCCTTTAAACCTTTCGTCTTGTGTATGACTTTCATTCATGTTTGGTGAACCCAGCTGAAATTTGGTACCCCGACGTTCTATGTTCTGTTGGGACTTAAAGAGCAATCCATATAAACAAAAATTACGACAGTGTAATATCAACATGATTAATACTAAATCTTTGCCCATATTTCATAGGCAAACCTGTATATTTCGAGCAACACATCATTGCTTTTCTTCAGGTTACAAAGACAAAAATTCAAATCATGTGAACTTTCATCTAGAGAAAAAGGAACGTTTTCGAGTGAAATACGAACAGCAAATGATGTGTGCAAAAGATGTGTGGTACAGCAGCTATATACCTTTTAAGTTATTAGCCATACACATTCAGTCACTAACGTTTAACATGATCCAATTTTTCTATACGTCATTGTACTCTGTTGCCACCAATGAACTAAATCATGTGTTTTTATAGCGTCTTCTAGTTCATCAGCAAGGAGACATTTCTTTCCTTAAAGAAGAGACTGTCGTACGCAACACACACTACCTACGACCTCTCTGTTTCAACTAAGCTGTAAGACGGAATAGACATGTACGTGAACGCCAATTCAGTTGTGAGCCTTGAACATCTGCGATAAAATTGACTATTCTGTCAAGTGTGAGGTGCGGAGTGTGAGAAGGTTTTTGAACGCGAGAAAAGTTGTCCCAGTGAAATACACAAAAAATGACGGAAATGTGCGGTAATGTCTTGATGAATGATCGTCTTTAAGGAAGTGATGCACCAGTTTAATGTGGTAAGAAGAAGTATGCACGGTAGCGAACATTCCAGTCGATCCATATTTGTGTCCGAGGCATCACATTTGATATTTTTGTATGCATGTTTTCCTCAGATTTCAATATTTCTTCTAAACGAAATCATTACAGTGCATTTTCGTTACAAGAAAATTTGTTCCAGATGGGTCCGTCGACTGCTGACTGAGGAGCGCGAAATCCAACGCATGGCAGCTGCCTTGACATTTTTCAGCCGCTATCACCAGAATGATGATAGACGGTAAGACATGAGTGAGCAATTCAACGCCTGAAACCAAGCTAGTCAATAAAGTGGATCACTACCAGGCCGAAATTCTATGACAAGAAAGCACTTGGCATGTGATAGGTCCTGGCAGGAATAGGAAATTGATTTTCTGCGACTTAGAGCAAGGATAAATGTAGAGGCGTGTTTTAAAACGTTTCAAAGGCTCCGTCGTGCTACATCATGTTCGTCGAGGCTGTTGTTTTTGGCTGGTGGCATTATTTTGGTCTTCACATAGTCTTCACACAGCTCGTTTCACTTGGGATATACTGGAACGATGTAGTTGTAATACAGAATGATTATAATTGATTCCTCGGGTTTGAAAGAGTTATATTAAAATATATATAACATATAAAAACGGATGATACACGAAAATATACAGCAACTGTCCAGATTTGAGACATATTGTTACAAATGTTCGATATGACTTCCTTTTGTCACACGACACACATTTATGTGATAGTCTAATTCTCCCCACACGCGCTCTAGCATATCCCTTTAATGGTCGTAAATGCAGCTGGCATTTGTCGCCATGAGCCAAGTTCACGAATATAAGAAAGTTATTTCGTTCCGCTGTTAGCACAGACATGTTGTATTAATAGTTTACGACATATTTCACTTTGAATCCCAAGTATCATTTATAATCACTCTGTATATTCAACAATTCGTGTTATAACCTGGATGTGGCACCCAGTGATTATCACTTTGTTTCCGAAGTTTATAGGCTTCCTTTCTTTATAGCACTTCTTTATTGCTGGTGAACTCGAATACGGTATTAATGTGCATCTATACACACATGGTTGAACATATTGATAGCAACATAGTACAATAATCACAATGGAAAAGCTAGTATTACGGTTTGATAAATGCTTGAATGTGTATGGCAAATATGTTGAATAAATAGAATAAGATGTGGAATTTCTGCACTGTAAGTATTTTGTACACATCATCGTTTGTGTTTTACACAAAAACGTTCCTTTTCTTCTGGATAATCCTTAGTCTCGATTCACGTGTATTACGATGGCCAGCTACGCTCTTCCTTTTATGCATGAAGTTGAAGAAAAGAACAAATCCTACATTTTAATCATTTTTATTCACAATCCGGATAAAATACTCGCGGGGCCCTATTTGACTATCCCTTGAAGAAGGGAAAAAATAATAAACTTGATGGTTTTGAAATCAGTTTTGGATGTATCTTTTCGCATTAGAAGTTAATTTCTTACACTTCTGTGATAACACATGCTGAATGATTATATATATATATATATATATATATATATATATATATATATATATATATATATATATATATATATATATATATATATTAGTCTTTCTTACAATGATTATTATGTTTGAATAATTACGTAGCTGGCATAGGAAATGATTTCCTTTGTTCCTTGTGTAATATTAATTCTACGACCATTAAGAAATACATTGAGCTCCCTCGCAGCTATGTAGATAGCGTGCGCGCCTTTGGTACGGGAGACCCGGATTCGATTCCCGGCGGGAGCTCATATGATTAAGCTGTTTACGTTTCATATAGCCTCGGTGCTGAAAGGGACGCTAAACTCAGTTCACAAGAAATGCATTTTCTCCAAACGTAATTTATTGTCAGTAACGTCAGAAAGAGTAGGCTATAATGTTCTATAAGTTTGTTAAAAATAAGATAAAAAGAAAAAGAAAAAAGAGAAAAAAGAAAACATTATTTAATGATCTCATTCGGAGTATATATATTCAAGAGAAATTGTATAGTCACGTTCAGAAAAAAACTAAAATATAGACACAATCAGATGTCACAGAAAACTATTCGAAATCTACTTATCTATTCGAAATAATAATTCCTTTCTATGTGACTGATCTAGAGGGATGTGTAATTTATCAACCGATTGTAAAGTCAGGATTAAATTTCTTATACCAAATGAAACAAAAAATTACAAACTATATGAATAAATCACAGTCTTGTTTATGATTTTCATTACGGAAGAACGGCTGAACCGTTTGAAGTGAATGTTTGAATAGAATTAGTACCTACCTCGGAGTGAGCTTTTGTCGTGTCAGTTTGATTAAAATACTTTCTCTGAGGAGAAGTAGGGGTTGAGTGAAGGGTTCAAAAGAATATATATATGTAGATTTTCTTCTCAGGGGTCCCTTAAGCTACGAAGATGAGATGAACTTCGATATATAAACTTTCCACTTAAAATAATTGCATTTGTGTCCCAGGATTTGCGAACATTCTGCTTCTAAGAGGAAGGGCAATTTCTTTCTCTCCTTTTTTTTTTTTTTTTTTTTTTTTCCTCTTCACATTGAGATCGACGTTGTCTATAATCATCGCAGAGAAATTGCTGTACCGCTTGAAACGAATTTTGGAACACAGTTAAACTACCAACCTCCAATGGGTTTCTATTTTCTTTCATTAAAATTTGGATTCTAAGGGAGGAGAGTTGGTTTAAAATAGGGTATCTCACGATTCCTTCATATTAGGAAGATTAAACACGCTATATAAACGTATTATTAAAACTCAGTAGTCACGTGCTCCTTCCTTTCAGAATATTGTGTTGCTTCTGAGTGGAGAAGGGGGAGCAATTTCTATATTTTAATTTCCCACTCTATTCATAAAATGACGAAAGTGAGGAAACGGTTAAACCTTTTAAAATGAATTTTTGAATATAGTTAGAACTCGGGTTGACCTGTGCTTTTATCAATACATTTGGATTAAAGGGGTAAGGAAAAGAATTTATCTCAAGGAATAACGGCTGCAACGTTTGAAATTAATTTTTGAACATGGTTAGCACTTGGGTTGGGCTTTTATTACTTCAACGCCATTCAAATACGCATTCTTTAAGTAAGTAAATAAATAAAAAAATAAATAATAATAAAAAAACTATTCTCATGCGACCAGTAATTAGAAGTAAGTAAACATGTCCTTTCAGTACAAAGGCTAAAAATTAATTGTTAAAACTGTTTATCTCAATAATTATGGTATTAAAAAATCCAAATAAGTATACACAAATTAACATAAGCTTCGTGTAAAGTTATAAAATCAGATAGTGCCTGTACAACTAATTTTATAAGTTAATCCTAGATACCACAAGCATTTTCGGGATTCAGTCAGTATGTAAAAGCATACCAGCTCGCAAATGTTTATCTACCTATAATAGCTTGTTATAATTTCTTAAAACTACATTTTGTGTACTATATCTTTCGATCCCGGTATTGTAGTAAATTAAAATATTTTGAGATTGAAAACTGCTGTAGTGATCTATGCATATCGCAGTACATAAGAAAACTGTTTATATTTTCTAGGGGAAGGAATGAACTAGTGCCTTCGAATCAAGACTTGTCTTGGAGCAGAGCGGGAAATTACGGAGACAGCCGAGTGACGTCTGGGGCTTTGACTGCGAAACAACATTACCTCACGAGATCTCGTTACGTTGCAGGACAGAGCACGAGGAATGCGTCGTTTGCTGCAATTCCACAAAATAATAATAATATTGCGAATAATGGCAAGTGTAACTTACTAGTCGAATGACCTCTAGTACTGTCATTTACTTCTTATGATAGAAGTCACTTGTGGAAGTAGTAAACTATCTTTACAATAGAGTAATTAAAATACCGTATATTTCTGAGTTCAGGACTTTTAACAAAGGATTACAATATATATATATATATATATATATATATATATATATATATATATATATACGGGGTGTTCTAAAAATGACGCTAACGGACTACAGAGCACTATTCTATAAGTCAAAATAAAGCGATATATATATATATATATATATATATATATATATATATATTGTATACCTTTCGGGTCCTCGTCTAGAAATGCGAATTGCACTGAGGAAACGTCGCAGATAAAGAACCATAGAGTAGATATACCAATCCATCAAATAGTTACATCGATTCTTTCCAGATGGCAGTTAAAGTCAATAGATGGTGAAACTAGCACCATTTATTAACGTAACAATCGATGTAACTGCTTGATAAATTCGCAGAGCGTTGTTAATGGTTCTAGGTTAATTTGCGACGTTGCCACATAGTGAATTTTTAGATTCCCCATAGCGGCTGAAGGAGGCTCCGAAGGGAATACAATTATATAACATTTTCACTTTATTTTGACCTGTAGAATAACGCTCTGTTGTCCGCTGGCGCCATTTTTAGAACATCCGATATATGTACAGCATATATTGGGTATATTTTCAGAACTTAATATCGAACTATATTAAAATCAAATCAAATACAGACTCCCCTTAATTTTTCTGACTGGAAGGGTCCACTAGAGCTTAATGAAAACTTGCGATACAGCTCAGAAAAAAAGGAGGAAAAAGTCGAGAAAGCAAGACGACCCCATATTTTTGGGCACCAAGTTGCGAAAAAAAAAAAAAAAACGTCTTGATAAAAGAAATATACGGATAAATATAAGTTTTTCGGTAAACAAATATTCAGCTTTAGATATTTACTTTTCTTTAATTCAATTTACTAATTTTTTTAGATTTTCAAACTATGCTATGTTGTGTACGTCCGTCTGTCGACAAGTATCAAAGCAAGAATGGTAAGAGAGATGGAGAAGCGGTTCTTTGGAATGATTCAGTGTTCAAAGAATAGGTTCCAGAAACCCTATATACAAACCAGAAACAGTAGAAATTAACACTTTCCAGCTTTAACGTTGATCGCTAAAGTGCAAGAACAGTAATAGATAACTGGAAACGGTCTTTCGCAACCGATTAAGCGTCCATGAATATACTTCCAACCTAATATCTTTACTCAAACCAGAAGTAATAGAAATGTTTCATCACTTTCGGTATGATATTAATTGTAAGTGCAAGAATAGAAATACATATGGAGAAACGGTTTTCTGGAGTCGATTTATTCCCAGAAATAAATCTTGTCATATTCCTTAATCCTTTTAAATTATATCTTTTTTTTTTTTTTTTTAACGATGGGGTAGTATCTTCATTATTCGATTAAAAAAGTACTAATAAAGCTTTTTACTTCGTTTTTTTTTTTTTTTTGTTTTGTTTTCCAGGCCTGGAGGCATTGTAGAACACATTACGTATGGTTTCACGCCGTTCTGCGTCGACACATACGGATTGATTACGTCATAATTTTAAAAAAAATGTTAAGTCTATATTTATTATTTTTTGGCGGGCTTACTTTCACGGGCTAGAAGATCGAAATTTTGCACACACATTTAGTACACCCCTTAGTATTTTTCAGATCTCTGCGTTAAAACGGGAGAGGGGAGGTTCAGAGGGACAAAAAGGTAGAAAAAAGGGTACCATTCACATGTCTGCATCATGTGTCTGAGGGGGGAAGATCGCGAAAGAAGGGATTTTTGGTTTATTTTTTATTTTATTTTATTTTTTATTTTTATTTTATTTTATTTTATTTTATTTTTTATTTTTTTTTTTACCTTTTTGCCCCTTTGCCCTCCTGTGTTAACGTAGAGATCTGAAACAAATCTGAACAATACTAAGGGGTGCACTGAATGTGTGTGTAAAATTTCAATCCTCCAGGTGCAAAAGTAAGTCTGCCAAAAAATAATGAAAATAGGTCTAACATTTTTTTTTAATTTATGACGTATTCACCACTATGTCTCGACACAGAAAGGCGTGAAATCATACGTAACGTGCTCTACAATGACTCCAGGCTTTGAAAAAAAATATTAGTACATTTTTAATCGAATACTAAAAATGCTACCCTATCGAAAAAAAAATAATAAAAAAAAAAAATCACGATATAATTTAAAAGGGTAGCTTTAATGGTAGGTAATGCTTTAAGGGATAGCAAGAAATGACTTTTCGATATAGCTTCAGCGACCTTATTTCTGTATTATAAGTGGAAGTTATACTGTATAGCTACTACGACCAGTGTCAGTATTGAGCTCGCATAGTTTGAAAGTGTATCGAAATTTCAAAATGTGAAACTGAACTCACTTGTAATATGTGATAATTACGTTTTGTGTTTCATCTGTCTGTTAAATTGACAATTTACTTTACTTATAATTCTCCCCCTTTTGCAGCTTTAGATGTGCCAGGAGTAACTGGTTCCCACGTATCTTTAAGGTCAAACATATACAATGCAGGTTCATCGCGTAATGCTCTTGTAGGAGGAGGAGCGCCGAGACCAAGTGCCGGAGTGCATGGAAGAACAGATTGGGCTGCTAAGTAAGTATTCTTTAAATAAATAAATAAATAAATAAATAAATAAGTAAATAAAATTAAAAGAAAACGAACCTGAATTATTTTATAATGCAGCGTGGATCATAAATCACTTGACCATAGAAGTTCTTAATTCAGTAGAAGTATCTGATTTGCTTGAATAATACATTACAGCGTGGTTCGTGATAATAATTTTATGATATAATAATTTTACTTACTTGCAGTTGCTATTCTTGAAGAAAACCTTGCACTTCTAGCTTTCAGGTTTCCCTTACAACCTTGTTCACGAAGGATAAAACAGGGGGAAAAACAATGAAAACATCGGAAAATGTAGAAAAGAACAGACTCACAAGGGTTGGAAAGTGCGAAGAACACTTTATCTTAGCTGCATGTCATACGTCGAATGGTGGTGCAGCACAGTATTGAATTACAGGCTCAATTTATGTATTCTTCTGTTGACATAAAGTTGCTAGCTCATGTTGTGGTGTTTTCGTTTTTATGTCAATCTTTGTATGCACTTTTTAATTGCTGTCTCCCATTCCTTGCTTAACCAATTCTTGTTAGATGGCACTGTGCAACTACATTCACCGTACTTTTTGATCACATCTTGTAGAGCAGGCGTGATTGAATGGAAAACAGTAATTAAAAAATACATACAATATTTGCAACAAAACGAAAATACCAAATTTACTCTTAACCTTCCCTACGTGAACTAAACAGTGCATAAATTGAGCCCGCCATTTCATAGTATGTTGCACCACCAACTGCTCTATCTCAGTTAATCTATTCGTTTTTATTTTTCCCGATGTTAGTATTGTTATTTTCTTCTGGTTTTACCCCCGTGAACAAAACTTTAGGAAAGAAGCGTAAAGCTATGCAGTTTTTTTTTTTTCTTTTTTTAAAGGAATCGCAATGATGAAAGTAAAATGATAATTAAATTTCCTGAGCATGTTAGTGCGTTGCCTGTTACGACACAACTTGTAGTGATTCCATAATCTCGTCTTTATTAAATAATTCATTTCTATTGCATCTCTGTCAGGTGATTATGACCCACCCTATGATGAAATCATTTCGAAAGCCACTCCTGCTCTTACTATCGGTTGCAGTTCTAAATCACGAAAGGAGACTTCGAAGAACTTATTCTTATTTGTCCTTTTCGAACACCGAAACTTATTTTACGAGTCACTCTTTTAAATAACAACTGGCCAGTAAAGGTTCTTGTAACTCACACGAACATACAATTACTAAATACAAACAGAAAAATGTAAAACTTGCGGATAAAAAGACCGTATATTGTATCTAGAATTTTTTCTCACTGTTTCGATGCTCTGTGGCATCTTTATCAGTGTCTTTAACTGCGCTTCTAGACATTTGCAACATGTTGGGTAGGTTCCGTCCTTTCTGTGGAAATCCTTTTCGGGAAAAGTAAATGTATGAAAGATACAAGTTATGGTCTTTTTTTATCTCTAAGTTATAACTACAATTGGCAAGAAAAAATTATAGTCTTGTTCAAAAAAATATGACCACCCACCTCTCTTTAGATAGTTTTGTCCTCTTGTACCTATACCCGTAAGTTTTGTACCCATAAACTTAAGTAAATCAAACATACTGATCTTGTTTAGCTATCAGTGATCTTTATTTCAGTCCAAAATATTGAAAAAATGAAATTAAATTTTTGAGTTTTACGTCCCACGATTATGCCGGTTAGGCTAAAGGAGACGGCGATGATGAGAGATGAATGAAATGGTGGAATGAAGAAAGTGGGAGGAAACGGGAGAACCCCGAGAAAACTCATGCATACGGTGTTTGTCCATTACAAAGTTCACTTGGCGGGAGCAGGGTTTGAACCCGGGACCCCAAGCACCAGAGGTGAACGCTCTACCACTGAGCCACCGCGGCCCCGTCCAAAAATTGAATTGTTGTACGTATGGTTGTGAGAGCAAGACCTTCCAAAGATAGCTGGGTGGCCAGGATTATTTGAACAAGATTGTACAATTAAAATATTTACAAGACATTTCACAAAATATAACGGAACTTCACCTAAGATTACGTAGAATAAATGTTGTAAAATCGTCAATGTTGCCAAGTTTCACACGAAAAGAAGAAATTTTCCTGTGTTTAGTGCCTTTGAGTATAAATATAGAAAAATGCTACTTAAAATTAACGCCGATGAAACTACACTTTTTGACTGAACTATTAATGACACAATCCTAGTTCTTATCAAAGCTTCCTTCCACCTAATTTTTCGTAGTATTTTTGTTTTAATATAACACGATTCCAAAACATTCATGTCGATTTATAAGGTGATTTTGATTTTGTGATAGATTTGAACCGTTTATACGGTGTTTGGACACACCTGGATGTTTGGCTAAGGTGAAAACTACAGAATCTTGATTCTTAGCATCTCTTGTACGTCTTTATTCTAGTATCAGTATTTCTCTCTTAGTCAGACCAAGGTATGAACCGTCACATTGATAGATGACCTCATTAACTCCCGTGTGAATAGGCTTGGGAACAAAATACGTTTTGAAATACGTGAGGTATTTTTGATTGAAATGCGTTTAGTATTTTTGAATATTTATAGGATATTTATAGCTAACATGTAAACCATATTTCTTAGCTCCTTAGTTCAATAATAGTTGTAGCTAAAATGATAAGGAAATCCAAAGATACTTAGGCTTAATAGAGCTGTTTTACTATAGTATACCTGGAGTACATATTTATATTTCCTACTTGATACTACGGTAGCTACCAGTTAATAAACTCATTAAAAAAATATTTCCAGGCTAACTTAACAATTTCTCTTCGTAATTTTTAGAACTTTAAACTATTATTCAGTAACACGGTTTCTATTGTAGAGCTGTTTATTTGGAGTTTCACGTTTCTTCTCAGCAATGAGACTATATGAGACTTGACCTACATTGTAGTAAGGGGTTCGACCTCCCCGCTGATTTAGTGGCGCGTTAGTTTTTGGTGCATGTGATCCCGGGTTCGATTTTCGGTGGGAGAGTGTTAAAATTTGAACGCATTATGATGTATCGGATTCCATCTTAAATTGTTAGGTCCATGCCTCATAATATAGTTTCGGTGACGAAAAGGGGCGCTAAACTTCAACAAATAACAAACAGAATGTGGAGTTCGGAGCACTAGCAATCTCACCAGGGATCGATTTCGGATTTCCCGTACTAGAATGAGAACGGTTTGAATCTCAACTCGAGGAAACTCTGCGTAGAGATATTCATTGTCAGGAATGCCTAGTCATATCATAAATTCTATTATTAAGTTAAGAGTAAACTACAGGCACAGTTATCAGGCTAATGTTTTAATGTTTGGTTTACGAAGATACAGATCTTGTAAACATAGAACACTAATCACTGTTTAAGCTCAGGCCATTCTGTTCTCATGTCAACCTTTTAGATGATGGATAACATGGTTATTTTGAAATGAAATCTTTTAGTTTTACGTCCCATGGTTATGCCGGCTAGGCTAAAAGAGACGGTGATGATGAGAAATGAATGAAAATGGTGGAATGAAATAAGTGGGAAGAAACAGGAGAACCTTGAGAAAACCCACGCACACGGTGTTTGTCCACCACAAAGTTCACTTGACGCGAGCTGGGACCGAACCAAGGACTCCATGCACAGAGGTGAACGCTCTACCACTGAGCCACCGCGGCCAAGATTATTTTGAATAGGGTCATATGATTATTTTGAATTGGGTCATTCTATACAAAATCGTAGAGCTTGTTGAATTACTTGTAGGCTTAGTAGCATTTTCTGTGTTCATGCTGTCAGTCTAAGTCCAAAATGATTTCTTTAATTAATAATAATAATAAAACTCTTAGTCTTTGATAAATTGTTCAGTACAGTATTTTGGAAGCGTGGTGTAGCAGGCTTAGCCTTCTGTGCTCCTCATGTGCCTTTTCTTCATTTGAGACGATAATGTCTCTTTTGAAGTCTTCTGACATTATGCTTGTCATATACATCTTGTTGGTTAGCTTACACAGTTCTGTCTTCTTCGTCCCGTCTTTATGATTTGATCTGGTACGTTATATATTTCTGGAGTTCTTCCATTTAATTTTCTCTAGTTCGTTTTCAGGTTTATATTCCGGAATTGGTGACCCCAGCTTATATTTCTTTCATACATTTCTGCAAGCAAGACTTCCAAGAGTTTTTTCAATGTATTTATCGGTGCATAATACATGATTACTCTACCAGTTCATTTCCATATTTATTCCTGATTGTATCAGAGCATTTTATTCATTCTTGAAACAGCATTTTATCGTTAGACTAACATCATCATTATCTTCATATACTTTCTCCTCATTGCCTTTAATTATATTTCTCCATCTTTCTGCACTTATTCGTTTCTTATTCTTCATTCCTTTGTTTAACAAGTTTCTACACGAATCATCCCAAAAGTAATGCCTCCTCCGCTATGAAACTTTTGTATGAAGGAGGAAAAATTGAAAAGTTTGAGTGAAACAAAATATATATTAGGTACCTAATAAGACTATTCAAAATATTGACCTTAGCTTTTAATAAATTTCAGGCATCTTTCAACTCAGTGTTGAAATTCGCTCTGGAAAAAATTAGAACGTCATTTTTTGACCCATTCATTCACAGTAAATTTCACTTCCTGGAAATGCTGCTCACGAGAGTCTTTTGAGAGGCACATAGTAATGGAAGTTACATGAAATTAATTTAGGACTGTAATGGGGTTGGAACATTACTGCCCACCTCAGTTTGGGAATGGTCTGTAACTTCTCCATTGACTTGTGAGGTCCGGCGTTATGATGATGAGAAAGAACCCTGTCCGGTAGAATGTGATTTCTTTTCCGTTCAATAATAACCCGCAACTCAAGAACTAATATTTCCATAGCATTATCTTTGGAACCAATCAAAGGATAATTCTTGGATAAGTCCAGAATAGTCATTGCTGTTTTCTCTAATCAGTGTGCACGTACTCTATGAGGGGCTGCAGAAAAGTTCATAGTCCGACCTAGAAGGAGTGCACATGGAATGATTATTCTCCATACTCCCCGCGAAGTTCAATACACTTCCTTATACGGTGGTCCAATCTTTGCAGACCAGTTAAAAAAAATCTGAAGATTATTCTTCGCACCACTGTTCCGTAGCACTAATCACTTCCTTAACAGATTCAAAATAGCGTCCTTTCAAGTGTTGTTTGAGGAATAAGTAGTAATCTGACGGAGACAGATCTGGGAAATAAAGAGGATAATCTAGACATTGAAATACTAGATCATGCAATATCAGTTATGTTTGCAGTGCACGATGGACAGGAGCATTGTCCTGAAGGAACAGAATTCTTTTCAATTTTCCGCGCAGTTTGTCTTTCAGTTTCGTGAGTAATGCAGAGTAATACTCTGTATTAAATGTTTGACACCTGGGCAGGTAGTCTAGAGTACGACTCCATCCTTATTCCAGATGAATGATGCTCCCAGCCAACTTCTATTTCTTGAACTTCTTAGGACGAGAAGACCCGAGTGAGATCACTCCATTGACTGTTGTTTCGTTTCAGGATCGTACTGGTACAACCATTGTTTCGTCCATTGTTATTATTCTTGGCAGAAATTGGTGAGTATTGCTGTCAAAAAGGAAGATGACTTCCCTTGATGTCCTCCCTCTTTTATGAATTTGGTCTGGTGAAGATTTTTGGAAATCCATTTTGCCGAGATCTTGTCCATACCCACGTCGTTATTAATTATGCTACCAATGCGTTTCCGATAAATGCTCGCAATCTCTGCCACACGTTTTGGTGAAATTCTGCGATTTCCAACAGTAATGTCATGAATTTCATCCACGATTTCGGGGACAGTCACTGTTTTTCGCCTTCCTACACGTAGAGTATCATCTGTTGAGAAATTGCCACGTTTGAACTGTGCCACCCACATGTTCACCACAGCATATGACGGTGAAATCCAATGTATTTACTATTAAAACCATTCGAGTTCGTAGGACCCAGGATCGGATTAATCCAGTTTCTATTATTTTAAAGAGAAAAATCTGTCCTGGAACTTGAATGATTTGAAACTCAAATAGGGCTCTGGAACGGATTAAATATTATTTTCGGAACACTTTGTGTATATATATATAAAGAGAAAGAGTATATATTGTGTGAAAATTTATGCGCATTTTATCCACTACTAATGAAAGTTTGATGTTTTATTTCAGATACCTCAAATGATACTTGGCCGAGCCTCAAGAGGACAAGATTAAGACTGTGATACCATGTATTTATTTGTACCTTCTGTGTAAAGAGAACATAGTGAATTGTTGTTCATCATTTTGTTGTTTGTATACTATTAGTACAATTTGTAATTATCATAACTTGCACAGTGAGAGAAGGCAAAAGTCAATCAGGAAAGGACCAGGCTGAATTGATACAAAGCCTATTCTCACTTGTAAAGAAAGATCGTCTTTCATCTTCATGTATCAATATACAAATATCAATCATAATTTTGTTTAACAAAAACTATTTTACGTCGCTATAATGCGAAGTGGTTCGTTTTTTAAGAATTTCATCTGTACATACATATTACCATATAGAAAACATCGCTTCACTCATTTTAAGCACCTCATCGTACTGATCAGAAAGGAAAGTATACAAACTGATATGTAATAAGCACTTGGATATTACGAGCACAGGTACGTTATTTACTGTGTAAATAATTTGACAGGACCTGTGATCTAATTAATGAACATACTGAACACGTAAGATGTGATGTATCAGTTGGTGGGTACATTTTGGTTCAAGCACTGATAATTTGCTTGGTTGTAATAACTTTAAGTTATTCATGTGATGGAGAAATAAGATAAGAATTTTGTGTTCCGAGTTCTTGGTTGAACAGAATTATTATTTTCGTCAAACAATTTTTGGAGGTTTCTTTTACTGTGAGGAATTTTATTTACTGTATTTCAAGGGGTTAAAGATAAGCTGTTGGGTTTTATTTTCTATTATTGCGATTCATTTGTGTTATCTGTTGGATTATGCATGCAGTTGCTGCATTATTGTTTCTTAAAACAATAGAGAGGAAGAGAGGGTTCCAGTTTTTGAACTTTGGTCAATTTATATTGTTGAGTTTTTTATTGAGATCAGAATTTCTCTTGGTCAAGAAA